>NC_092514.1:3908185-4508185 GCF_047511675.1 Marmota flaviventris | reverse complement strand
AGGCAATATCACAACAGACACTTCAGAAATACAGAAGATAATCAAAAATTATTTTGAATCCTTATACTCCAATAAATTAGAAGATAGTGAAGGCATAGATAAATTTCTTAAGTCATATGATCTGCCCAGATTGAGTCAGGAGGATATAGACAACCTAAACAGACCAATATCAATTGAGGAAATAGAAGAAACCATCAAAAGACTACCAACTAAGAAAAGCCCAGGACCGGATGGGTATACAGCAGAGTTTTACAAAACCTTTAAAGAGGAACTAATACCAATACTTTTCAAGCTACTTTGGGAAATAGAAAAAGAGGGAGAACTTCCAAATTCATTCTACGAGGCCAACATCACCCTGATACCTAAACCAGACAAAGACACTTCAAAGAAAGAAAACTACAGACCAATATCTCTAATGAACCTAGATGCAAAAATCCTCAATAAAATTCTGGCCACTCGGATACAAAAACATATCAAAAAAATTGTGCACCATGATCAAGCAGGATTCATCCCTGGGATGCAAGGCTGGTTCAATATAAGGAAATCAATAAATGTTATTCACCACATCAATAGACTTAAAAATAAGAACCATATGATCATCTCGATAGATGCGGAAAAAGCATTCGACAAAGTACAGCATCCCTTTATGTTCAAAACTCTAGAAAAACTAGGGATAACAGGAACATACCTCAATATTGTAAAAGCAATCTATGCTAAGCCTCAGCCTAGCATCATTCTGAATGGAGAAAAATTGAAGACATTCCCTCTAAAATCTGGAACAAGACAGGGATGCCCTCTCTCACCACTTCTGTTCAACATAGTTCTAGAAATACTGGCCAGAGCAATTAGACAGACGAAAGAAATTAAAGGCATCAAAATAGGAAAAGAAGAACTTAAATTATCACTATTTGCAGATGACATGATTCTATACCTAGCAGACCCAAAAGGGTCTACAAAGAAACTATTAGAGCTAATACATGAATTCAGCAAAGTGGCAGGATATAAAATCAACACGCATAAATCAAAGGCATTCCTGTATATCAGTGACAAATCCTCTGAAATGGAAATGAGGACAACCACTCCATTCACAATATCTTTTAAAAAAATAAAATACTTGGGAATCAACCTAACAAAAGAGGTGAAAGACTTATACAATGAAAACTACAGAACCCTAAAGAGAGAAATAGAAGAAGATCTTAGAAGATGGAAAAATATACCCTGTTCATGGATAGGTAGAACTAACATTATCAAAATGGCGATATTACCAAAAGTTCTCTATAGGTTTAATGCAATGCCAATCAAAATCCCAATGGCATTTCTTGTAGAAATAGAGAAAGCAATCATGAAATTCATATGGAAAAATAAAAGACCCAGAATAGCAAAAACAATGCTAAGCAGGAAGTGTGAATCAGGCGGTATAGCGATACCAGACTTCAAACTATACTACAGAGCAATAGTAACAAAAACAGCATGGTACTGGTACCAAAACAGGCCGGTGGACCAATGGTACAGAATAGAGGACACAGAAACCAATCCACAAAACTACAACTACCTTATATTTGATAAAGGGGCTAAAAGCATGCAATGGAGGAAGGATAGCATCTTCAACAAATGGTGCTGGGAAAACTGGAAATCCATATGCAACAAAATGAATCTGAATCCCTTTCTCTCGCCATGCACAAAAGTAAATTCAAAATGGATCAAGGAGCTTGATATCAAATCAGAGACATGCCGTCTGATAGAAGAAAAAGTTGGCTACGATCTACATACTGTGGGGTCGGGCTCCAAATTCCTCAATAGGACACCCATAGCACAAAAGTTAATAACTAGAATCAACAAATGGGACTTACTCAAACTAAAAAGTTTTTTCTCAGCAAAAGATACAATAAGAGAGGTAAATAGAGAGCCTACATCCTGGGAACAGATCTTTACTCCTCACACTTCAGATAGAGCCCTAATATCCAGAGTATACAAAGAACTCAAAAAATTTGACAATAAGAGAACAAACAACCCAATCAACAAATCGGCCAAGGACCTGAACAGACACTTCTCAGAGGAGGACATACAATCAATCAACAAGTACATGAAAAAATGCTCACCATCTCTAGCAGTCAGAGAAATGCAAATCAAAACCACCCTAAGATACCATCTCACTCCAGTTAGATTGGCAGCCATTATGAAGTCAAACAACAACAAGTGCTGGCGAGGATGTGGGGAAAAGGGTACACTTGTACATTGCTGGTGGGACTGCAAATTGGTGCAGCCAATTTGGAAAGCAGTTTGGAGATTTCTTGGAAAGCTGGGAATGGAGCCACCATTTGACCCAGCTATTCCCCTTCACGGTCTATTCCCTAAAGACCTAAAAAGAGCATGCTACAGGGACACTGCTACATCGATGTTCATAGCAGCACAATTCACAATAGCTAGACTGTGGAACCAACATAGATGCCCTTCAATGGATGAATGGATAAAAAAAAATGTGGCATTTATACACAATGGAGTATTACTCTGCATTAAAAAATGACAAAATCATAGAATTTACAGGGAAATGGATGGCATTAGAGCAGATTATGCTAAGTGAAGCTAGCCAATCCCTAAAAAACAAATGCCAAATGCCTTCTTTGATATAAGGAGAGTAACTAAGAACAGAGTAGGGTCGAAGAGCATGAGAAGAAGATTAACATTAAGCAGCGATGAGAGGTGGGAGGGAAAGGGAGAGAGAAGGGAAAATGCATGGAAATGGAAGGAGACCCTCAGAGTTATACAAAAGTACCTACAAGAGGAAGTGAGGGGAAAGGGAAAAATAATACAAGGGGGGCAAACGAATGTCAGTAGAGGGGGCAGAGAGAGAAGAGGGGAGGGGAGGGGAGGGGAGGGGTGATAGTAGAGGATAGGAAATGCAGCAGAATACAACAGACACTAGTATGGCAATATGTAAATCAATGGATGTGTAACTGATGTGGTTCTGCAATCTGTATATGGGGTAAAAATGGGAGCTCATAACCCACTTGAATCAAATTGTGAAATATGATATATCAAGAACTATGTAATGTTTTGAACAGCCAACAATAAAAAATTAAAATGAAAAAAGAAAAAATCTCAAATTCAAATTTCCTCATTGGTATATCTTTATATAATAATTTGTTTGCCTAAAAACTTTCTTTAGAGTTCAGTTTTGCTTTGTATTATTCTAGACTTCTATTCTAGAGATTATTCCCTGCTTTCAAAGAATTTGTGCTTTATTGCGGTAGAGTGATATGTGAAATAAATAGTCGGCAAAACAATCTGCATTGGTAAATTGTTGTGTAAAATCTTTCATGGGATCTGAACACAAAGTGATATTAAGAAATGCAGAAGCGAGGAATACATGAAGAGTGACATCGAAGAAATTTTTTAAATATGAAAATGTAAAGGCCTGTTTGTTCTGTAACCAGGAGTAATGAAAGCATGTTCAAAGTGTGTAAAGATACAAAGATTTAAAACATATACAAGAATGAATAAGTCATCAAATGGTGCAGCCAAATAACCGGAGGGTGACAAGCAACTTGTGTACATTGATACAGCAGGAGTGGTGGAGATTCCTTATTGGTTGACTGCTGTATCTAGTTTATGTTAATTAAGATAAGCTGTGTGTAATGTATAAATACCTCTCCTGTCCTACAATAAACGGCTCCCACTCCTGCTGTATCAATGTACACAAGTTGCTTGTCACCCTCTGGTTATTTTGCTGCAGCTGGACTGCGGCAAAATGGTATGTTCATAAATATCACTACAAGTTTGAATTTATGTCTTGACATGATAAACTGATATCAGATGAGGAAAATTCTCAATTGTTGCATTCAAGAGTTTAGATTGTATTGAATGAATAGTGGGGAAACACTGAAGAATTGCTAACAAAGAGATAAATACAAGATTTTTCTGTGGGTAGCTTGAGGCATGTACTGCAAAACAATGAGGTTGAAGGCATGTTATGAAGTCAGCAAGGAGTACTTTAGGTTCACATCCTATGTCTTACAGTGGATTTGAGTACTGAAGAGAACCTGCTGGTGGATGGCTGAAGATGTAGCTATATTGCTATTTGATCCACATGGTCTTTTTTTATTGGTTATTTTTAGTCACACATAACTTTAGAATTAATGTTGACATAGTTATACAAGCATGGAATATACTTTCCTCAAATTCAGTCCCTAGTAATTGGCTTTTCCTTCCTTGCCTCCTACTGCCTCTTCCCTTCTCTCTATTGTACTGTTCTTTCTGCTATTTAATATCAGATTTTTAAAAATTAATCCCTTGTGGATACTCATGATGATCAGTTTCAGTCTGGTATATCCCTACATTTACATAGGACTATTAGGTCAGATTCATTTTACTGTTCTTCCCTTATTCTGTCCCTCCTCCCCTCCTACCAATCCTTTTTTTTTTTCAGAAATATGGAAGCTTCATGAATGTGTATATCATCCTTGTGCAGGAGGCATGCTAATTTTCTCTGAAACATTCAAATTTTAGTATATGTGCTGCCCAAGAGAGCACTCACATGGTCTTCAATATGACAATTTTTCAACCAACTATATCCCCTATGACACTCCAGTGACTCTGAACTACAATAACTTCCTAGGGCCATGTACATTTTTAATGCCTTTGTATATTCTATTCCTTCTACCTGGAATAGCTCATTGGTATCCTCTGTTCAGTTTGTATCTAACGGGATGTAGCTAAAAAGGATTTTGTTTTGAAAATCTTCCTTTCCACTCAGAGGCCATGATGGACAGTTCCTCTTTACTGCATGAAGAATTCTGCCTCTTTCCTAAAACTACACACCTTATCAGGCTGTAAAAATATTCGTCTTTGATATTCTTTCCCACTTGTCTATGAGCTTCTAAGGGTCAGAGGCTTTGTCTTAACCTATGGAGAATAGCAGATTTTTCATAAATCTAAAAAAGTCATATGAATTAATGTGAAGCCTATGATTTTTTCCCCAGAATAAAAGGAGAAGCCTAAGAAAAATGTCAAATAATACATGTCAGAATATTTTCAACTTCTCAATTCTCTTTTTGTACTTAATTGGTCACATTTCCATTTAGGAACTCTTGATATGAAACATGTAAAATAGATTCATATACTTTCAAACTAGTGGGTGTGAAAATGATGATAGTTGAATCATTTGCTTAATTAGCAAAGGGAAATCAATGTTTTATTTCAGTCTTTGGACAAATTTGACCAAATTTTGTTGCCCAAATATGATTTCTTTTCCTTTCAATGGAATAATATCTGGTGAAGGCCGAGGTCACTTTTAACTGCTGTAATTTTCTCTTAATCAGCTTTCTTGTCCTCGGTCTCATTTTCCTTTAATCAGTTCAGGCATTCCCCATTGTTAGGGCACATCTGAAATTATAATGTTCAAGTGTGCTTTTGAGGCCAGCCACCCAGCAATTTTTTTTGTATCACACATTTCTTCACAGACTCCTACCTTGTTATCCATTCAGCTCACAGTCCCTTTTCCTACGTAAAATCATCTGCTTGGAAATATGTTTTTACAAATATATGCCAATTCACAAGCCCAATATAAATCTTACTTTTAAATTATATCACCCATGAAAGGTAGTAAAAATATGTATTCTAAACATGTTTCCTATATAATTTTTCCACAAATTAAATACACGTGTACATTACTTTTTCTTAAGTAACTTATTATTTTTTGGTTCATGTTAGCAATTTGACCTGGAAGATACATATAAAGAACATCTTAGTCACAGGAGAAAACATTGAAGAAAATTGCTTAATGGGATTATATAAAAGGATTTGTGGCAGATCAGATTCATGGTCTCTTCAGAAATTTGCCAATTAGTTGCTCTATGGCCATTGATGAATTGCTTACAGTTTCTAAGGCTTAGTTTTCTGAAATGAGAAAAAAGCATACAATGTTTCTCATTGAATTTCTGTGAGTTTCAGAAAGAATATACATGTGCCAAGCCTGCAAGCTTTCTTTAGTTCACTATTGCTTATTGAGCAAAAAAGATCCATATACTGATATTCATTTTATGTGTCTATGGATATAAGCATATTAATTTTAATTTTCTACCATGTAGCAAAATATAAATATTTTTATTTTTTGTCTTAGAGTTCTTCTGAGAGACAGCCATATTTGGGTCAAAATCAACTATATGTTTAACCACACTTGGCCATATACAGGAGATCAACATTAGAAATAAGGTTATCATAATCTGTTGAAAATAGACAGAAAGTTTTACCTAAAATATAGTTTTAAATAGTATAATTTAGATCTTAATACCAGAATCAACAAAATTAACTTCAATGAAACTAATGCTAATTATTTCACATGGCTTTTATAAGTAAATGACTCTAAAATTTTTATGAATGATTAAAATATATGTTTGGATAGAACAAACAGGTTCCTGGTGTTCACATAATATGCATAATACAATTTTAGGTTAATTTATACTACAACATAAAGAATAAGTTTTAATAAGAAATAAGTCGATGCATATATAGACTGATATATTTACTAATTTTGATAAATGACTGTATGTGTAAAATACACAGCAATAATAATCATCAAAATTTCAATGGAAAAGGGACACAACTGAGCATTTACTGGGAATCTGTTTCACATATGGTGCAGTGTAAGATGCTTTGCCTGCATTAGTTAACTGAATCCTTGCAGCACAAATGCGGCAGGGGATGTGTACTCATACAAAAGGCAGCTCTGTGAGGTGAAGAAGCTCTCGCTGGTGACCTTTGTGGTAAGTGCTGGGGCTGCAGCTTGACTCATCATGGAGCTTGGCTACCTTCCCATCTGAGACTGTCACTTGACATTTACAACTTAAAAATGTACTTCTAATTTTTTTGCTGTAGTCTTGAAAGAAAAGCCACCAGAGGAGATTCCCCCAAGGTAGGGTCAGTATATATTAGGGAATATGTAAACTAGCATAAGTAATTTTTTTTTCTGTTTAGGAAAGATTTGAATAATACTGATGGTCTTTGCTCTTATTGTTAAAATGTAGAAAAAATTTTATGCATTATTTTCATAATTAGTTAATACTGACTTAGAAGCATAGTGATTACTTGTCTGATTATTTTGAAACACTGTAGCTATATTTCTTCAACTTCTTAATTTTTGCATACAAGCAGATATCTAAAAATGTATAAACTGTTTATACAGTATAATGCAAAATTTACATTATAATAAAATTAAGAATAATATACTAATAAATTAAAATATATAATTTAAGACTCAGAAATGAAAATACATCTACCTTCTATTTCTGAAAAATAAGTCCTTCATCATTAAGAAAATGGCAAATAATTTAGTTTATTCCACAGAAGCATTATACTAGGTGAAATAAGATGAAAGTTATTAAAGATGACCCTAATTCCATGTACTTCTTTCTACTATTTTTAAATATAATTGAGCTAATATGGCATAGATGTATGTAACAAATAATATAGTGTCATTGACTTCCTGAGATAGGTATCTAGTATTTCCTGATCAATTTGAAAGCATCCAAAATATTTAAATTTAGAACATTTGAATGGTCTTGTAAGTATTCACTAAAGAGCAAATTATGTGTCCTTTTATACCAAACAGATAGTCTAATTCTTAAGCAATACTAAATATAGACTTTTTTTTCTTTATTCCACGATGATTTGGGGAAAAAAATCTATCAGTTTTCAGTAAAATAAAGAATTCCTACAATTCCATTTCAGTCTATCAAAAATCATCTTTTGGACCAAAAATTAAAAAAAATATATTTTATTCAAACATTACCCTGAATTGAACTGTTTGAAGACTATGTATTGGAATTTCAAACCTGAACTGTTAAACATGTCAATTGTCACTAAAAGAGTTGGCTATATGAATATACATATATATAGTATATATAAAATATAGTATTTATATATGTGTGTGTATATATATGAGTGTGTGTGTGTATATATATATATAAATATATATATATATATATATATATATATATATATATATATATATATATATATATATAATCATATACTCACATAAGGAGTACTAACATCCACTCACATGTGACAGGTTACACTTAAAGAAATTCCTCGTAGTCCCATAATTCTGAACAGGTAGCTGCTTACATTATTGTCGGTCTTTAAAGAAACAGGGTCATTGGCCTGGGGTTGTGACTCAGTGGCAGAACACTTGCCTGGCATGTATGAGGTGCTGGGTTTGATTCTCCACATTGCATGGAAAATAAAGGTTCATCAACAACAAATAAATAAATAAATAAATAAATAAATAAATAAACAGGGTCAACAGCATTATAACTATGACTTATTTTGAAATGGATTCCTGTGCATTTTATATATCTATATACACATATATGTATGTGTGTGTGTGTGTGTGTGTGTGTGTGTGTGTATATATATATATATATATATATATATATATATATATATATATATATATATCTTTTTCCTTGGTGACATTCCCGTTAGAACATGTAAAATGCTTGGCCATACTCCCAGAATTTCTTTTTTATTCACAAGTCTTTCTTTCACTTAAGCTATGTTCAAATTTCAGCATGTACAACAGAATGATTGAACTTCTACTTTGTGGGTTAATTAAAAGAAGAATTTTTTCTTGTGTTTATGAGATTATCTTTCCTAACTATTGGAAAATGATTAATGGCTAATTTTTTAAAAAAAATATTTTGTATGAAATATAGTAGCAAATTTTAAAATTTTATCATTTTAGTATTCAAAAAAGGTACATATTTTAATTGTATTATTTTCAGAACATGAAAAACATAATAATACTGGTTTTTATTGCTTTGTAACAAATTACTACAAACTTAGGGCTGTAAAATAACACAGTTCTGTAGAAAAAAAAGTAAATACAGAAACTGAATTCTCTGCTCAAAATATCACAAATAAGAAATCAAGGTGCTTACTATTCTCAATTTTTATTTGGATGCTCTAGGGAAAAGTTTGCCCCCAAGTTTATTCTGAATGTTGTTAGAATTTAGTTGGAAATGAAATCAAGTATTTAGAATAAATGTCTACACCACTGTGTTTACTGCAGAATTATTCAGAATAGCCAAGATAAGGAATCAATCTAACCACCAAGTAACTGATGAATGGATAAAGAAAATGTGGTGTATATACACAATAAAATATTGATCAGTAATTTTTTTAAAAAAGGAAAGATTGGGTCACTTACACAATGTAGATTAACCAGAAAGTCATTATGCTAGGTGAAATAAGCTAGGGGCATAAAAATAAATACCATGTGTTCTTGCTCATATATGTAATCTAAAAAAGTGGATGCAGAGAAGTGGAATGAAGAAAGATTATCTGTGGCTCAGGAGGGTAAAGGAGATGGGATATAGACAGATTGGTCAATGGATTCAAAGTCACACTTAGGAGGTCGAAGTTCTGGTGAGCTGTTGTACAATAGTTATATTTCAAAGTAGCTAGAGAGGATAGTGAATGTTCCTGTCATAGGATAAATATTTGAGGTGAGAGACCTGCTAAATATCTTGATTTGACTATTACACAACATGGGCACATATAAAAATATTCACATTGTACCCAGTACATATGTATAATATGTGTCAATTAGAAACAAACAACAAGCAAATATGAAACAAACTTTGCCCCATGTGCTTTTAGGACCATGTTTCATTATTTTGAAGGCCAGAGCTGAGGCCTTTCAGCTCACAGAGGCTGTAGTTATTTTTGCCCTATTACTTTCTTCATCTTCTGGCCAGCAACAACAGTACTTTGAATATTACATGCTTCAAATCTATTTCTTCTTTTTATGTCACCAGCTAAATAAAGCTGTATGCATTAGAAGAGCTCAGGAAATTAGCTCAGGCCTACCTGGCTTACTTCCCTATCTTTTGGTCCATTATGTCATACAACGTAAGCTTATTGATCAGGACTGCTTAGGCTATTCTGTTTGGTTATTCTGCTTTGGCTATTCATTCTCCTGGATGAATTTTTATGATTTTTTTTTACTAATTCTCTGAAGAAGGTCATTGGTATTTTGATGGACATTGCATTGGATATGTGGATCATTTTCCATATGACCATTTTTATAATATTGTTTTTGCTTATCCAAAAATCAGGTGTTTTCCCATTTTTCTAAGGTCTTCAGTTTCTTTCTTCAGTTTTCTATAATGTCATTGTAGTGGCCTTTCACTGCTTAGTTAGGTTTATTCTCAAGTATTTTACACTTTTGAGGCTATTATGAAATGAATTGTTTTCCCGATTTATTTCTTGGCAGATTCAATAGTGGAGTATATGAGAGTTATTGATTTTTAGATGTTGATCCTGCATCCTGCTACTTTGCTGAATTTGTGTATCAGCTTTAGAAGTTTTCTGGTGGAGCTTTAGGAGTCTTCTAAGGATAGGATTGTGTCAACTGTAAGCAGAGTTAATTTGAGTTATTCCTTTTGTGTTTGTATCCTTCGATTTCCTTCTCTTGTCTGATTACTCTGAATAGAGTTTCACAAACTATATTGGATAGGAGTGGTGAACATGGACATCTTTTTCTTATCCCTGATTTTACAGAAAATGCTTTCACTTTTTTTCACTCTGTAGGATATTGGCTTTGGTTTTGTTGTACATAGTCTACATGATGTTTAGGTAAATTCCTTCTGTCCTTAGATTCTCTAGTGTTTTAAATATAAATGGGTGCTCAATTTTGTCAAAGGCTTTTTCTTCATCCATCTAGTCACAGGTTTAAAGTCCATCTTCATATTGCCAGGTACTGGGATGGATGGAAATTTGTGGTGGGAGATCAATTTAGAATCCTGCCCAACAGTATTACTTTTAAAATATTTCATATATTAAATTTTAAAGATAGAAATTTGTGTAACTCATTCATAAAACAGATTAGTTTGGACCTTTTAAAAAATTCCACATATAGATAATATTTTATGTTCTATTTAAACGTTTATTTGTGTTTTTAATCACTGGGTATAAGAAGTATTTAAACAAAATAGCAACGAAAGCCAAATCATACATCTTTATGTTATTGTATGTGTGAGTACTTGAATGAAATTAAAACAAATGATTTTATTGTTTAAAATTTATTTTTTATAGTAGTATGTTATACAAGTGAAAATATATAGACACTGTTTTATTTAAAATATTCATTTTTTAAAAAAAAGTTTTGTAGGAACTCCATTTATTCCCTAATATCATATGCCCTTACTCTAATAGGGGTCATGATGAAGTTTTGGTTCAAAATTTCTTTTAGTCAAATATGGGGCTCTAGATCAACACTGGCTATGAAGGATGTTCTATGTTAAGTAAAAATGTCTAGAACGCTATACTACCTTGTTGTGTCATGGAATGAGAGCCACAAGAAGAGTTAGATTCTAGCTCAAAAGATGTGGATAACCTTCTAATAAGTAGCTGAAGGCTATTAGCTACTATGCTCTTGAAAAGAGTGATAAGGAAGACATTTCAGTGTGTACCGTATTTATTTATTGAACATAACATCTAAATTCCATATATAATGTTTATTCTAAGCCTATCATCGTGGAAACACATAAACACAAATGCCTTCAAATCATTGAGATTTTCATGAAAGTCCTTATGATCTCACACTTGATTAATTAACCAATTGCATATCAAATTGCTATAAGTTTTGGTAGTAAGTACCAGTAAATATTTGTTCCAGGATCAACAGAAAGCCATTTATATTGGTATCGGTAAGATAAGATGCAACAATAATTGGTCATGTTCTGTTGTAAGAGAGGGGCTTTTGGCTGCTACTCAAAAATAGATAGATAGATAGATAGATAGATAGATAGATAGATAGATAGATAGATAAAAACATCTGAGTTCCTGAGTTATGATTTACAGAAACATTTGTACTTAATGAATATCAATTAGCAACTTAAGGAATGCGAGCAAACTGGTGTTTGATTGGCCAATAGAAGAGCTGATGATAATTATTCACACCCCAGTGCAAATTGCATAGTAAAAATTAGATGACAGATCATATAAAATATCCTGTACAAATAGAAAGTGCATAGGTGAGCTATCCTTTCATAACACATGGAATAGTAACATTATAAAATGATTGTGCAAATTTTGTTAAAAGATGGATCTAAACTAATATAATAATATTTTCTGTGTCAGAATGAATTCCTTTGCATTGAATAATATTGACAATTATATAAACAATTTCAGAATTGAGAGTAGGTCCATTTAGCTCTTTTTTAATTTTTTCTTGTTGTCTTTTTTTTTTAATTTCAGTCAAATCATGCACATTTGATTTTTATCCAAACTAAGAAAAATTCTCCAAACTCCACTTTCCCCTTTCAACATAATCAAATCAAAATTATATACAAATATGGTTGATTACTTAGAGGACATGAAGGCCTATGCATTTCATTTACCTGCTTTAAGAGTCACAGAAGTACAAGGAAGTCATGAGCGACCTTAGTGAGATTATGATTGCTACGTGTGTATGCACTGATTTGAGTTTGTTCAAAGGAAATTTATAGAATAAATAATATAGAATTTTGTGAGTTACTCTAGTCTTTATTTATTTAACAGAATGATTGTTACTGATATATCACTATGATGAAAATAACTAGAAAGACCAAGGATTCCTTACCTATGTTAGCCACTAAAGGAAGACTTAGAAAAATTAAATGGTTTAAAATATCAGTGTACTGATAATCTTCAGAAAGGACTAATGTAATCACAAAGTCCTGGGTACTACATCACATATACTGAACATATATTACTGCTAATTACAAAGTACATCAGAAGTGACAGGTAACAAAGGGACAGGATTCCCCAGTGACACACGAAACTCCTGAGTGCACTGGGGAATTGCATAACTACTTCACTTGTACCTTATAAATCGAGACCTTAATTTCACCCCTGTTGATCTCCATGCTCCTGTTTTTTCATTAATTGGAAAGGCAGTTAATGACTATATCATTGGAAGGAATCCAAGATTCTTGTGCCTAAGCTACTCTGTTTTTCAAGAAAAAACAAAACAAACAAACAAACAAAAAATCAAAGGCAATATGTGTATCGACAGTCTTATTACTTGGCTGACTTATTGTCTATAAATATATGTCTCAGGCCCTGTACTAAATATTTGAATGATTTGGACTGTTTGAAGTCATATAATTTCCAGCAAACAATGATGAGGCTAGCATACCTTTGAAGTAATACATACTCCTAAACTTGACAAAGGATTCTTGAGCCCAGTTTCTTTCTCTGGAGAGTAATTTCACTCATTTCACAGAAAAACAAATCCTGAAATTCAAATATTAAAAGTAAGATTTAAATGTCTAATACAAACACCTTTTCCTTTAACACATGAGTAAAGGGAATTTATTTGTTTGGGATCAAATTAGAATCTAGTAGCAAATCTGTGAGGTACAGAGAACTATAAATCATCCTTCATTGTCTTAATTTTGTGTAATCAATACACTGAAATCTACAAAAAAAAATTGGACATAAAAAATCTCAAAGTAAATAAAGTTTAGATCTCAAAGTACTAAATTTTAGAGATAGGGAGGGAGAGGGAAATGGACAACTTTCTTCCATAGTATTCTCCTTACATAAGACCTTGGAAAACAAAATGTCATTGCAGTGCTAATTTTTCCTTCATTTTTGTGTGCAATGCATGTTCACTAAGAGTTCAGAAACCAGAAACAATTAAGGATACTTCCAGTAGTGACAAGGAACAACACCTTTCTCCTCTTAAAAGTTTTGTTTAAAAAATTTATGGGAATGCAATGTGATAATTTGATACACATATACAGTGTTTAATGATCCAATATATGTACTTAGCACCTCTATCTTCTTAAACATTTTTTTTTTAAATTGGACTAGTGTTGAGAGCCACAGCCGAAGTGGCCCCAGCAAACTTCCAGCTGCCAGCAATCCAGCTGCCGGCTGATGATTGGCTCACAGCGGCCCCAGCAACATCTAGCTGATTGGCTCCTCTGCCCCAGCAACATCTAGCTGATTGGCTCCTCTGCGGTGATGCTCATTGGACTGTTTCCCTGCCCTTTCAGACCATGGAGCTGCTCATTGGGGGACTTTTTGGCTCTGCCCACGTGACCCAGCCAATCGGCCTCAAGAGCAGGAGGATTGTGGGAGGTGAAAAGAAGCTTGTGGGGGGAGAGACAGGCGTGTGGAAAGCCGGTGGTGGCAGTTGAGGCTCTGAGGATTTTTCCTGAGAGGCTGTTTTGTTTGGCGTGTTTGGTTCTAAAAATAAAGTTAGTTTCTTTTGACAAGTCGCTTCTGATTGTGCCCAGCCAGACTGCGGGATTTGGTGGCTCGCACGGGGAGCGACTGAGGGTAAGTGAAACTGCTCACCCCTGAGGGCAGGGCGAGAGGATGGGTAGCCATTTTAAGATTCTTCTTTTGTTATTTTGTTTCACTTTTGTTTTAAGTTGCCTGTCCCTGGAGATGTGTAAGATGGAAGAAAAACCGCTCACATCTGAGGAACAGATAGGGAGAAAGGACGGATGGACATTTCAGGAGGTTATTATAATGATTTTGTGTTGTTTCAATTTTGTTTCACTCTGTTTCAGTTTTGTTAGGCGTCATCTTGTTGGGTTGTATTATAGTAGAAATACGGGATCAGAAATTAGTAAAAAACAAACTGAAAGAGTGTTAAGTAAATTGTTAGAGGAAGGAGGCATCCCAGTAAAATCAATAGCAGTCAGGGCATACGTTGATACAATACAAAAATGTAGCCCATGGCTTTTTAAGGAGGAGTTGTTAAATATATCACAATGGAACCATCATGGTGAAGATTTAAAAAGAATAGAAAAGAAAAGCCCAGGGACTCTGCCAGTTGGCACATTGCCATTGTGGACGTTCATATCTTGTTTGCTTAGTCCAAAGCCTTCAGTTCAGACAATGGTAGAGGAAGGAGAAGACATATTGATTCAAGAAAAAGAGAAGGTCTCTCAAGTTAGTCAGACAGAGGAAAAGATTCAAGTAAAAGAGAAGGCCTCTCAAGCTAGTCAGACAGAGAAAGAAAGTGTAAAACAGAAAAAGCCATCAGGGGGAAAGTTACAACAGGAGACTGCTACTAACACCTTTCTATCACCAGAGGACGTAAGTGTCCAACTAACAAGGCCACCTCCATATGCTGGGAGGTCCCCAACCCCCGCAGTTGATAGTTGGGATCCTGAGACAAGATCTCAAATATTAACATGCCCTGTATTTGAGGCAGGAGGGCAGCGATTTTACCAAGTTTTAAATTTCAAAACAGTGAAGCAGCTAAAAGAGGCTGTAACAACCTATGGTCCTCAAGCACCCTTCACTGTAAGCATGGTCAAATCCATTAACAACTTGAACATGACGCCAGCAGATTGGGCTAATATGTGTAAAGCTGTGCTAAATGGAGGACAATACCTGTTATGGAAGGTTGCCAATGAGGAAATTTGCAAGGAGACGGCTAGGCGAAATGCAGCAGCTGGTTATCCTCAGAGAAATCTAGATATGTTGTTAGGAAAGGGACCTTATGAGGATCAGCAGCAACAAATTGCATATGATCCTGGCATATATGCACAAATTGCTGCAGATGCAATTAAGGCATGGAAGACTTTACAAGGACATGGAGGTTTACAAGGTCAATTATCTAAGGTAATACAAGGAGCTAATGAACCTTATGCTGAATTTGTAGATAGGCTTATTCAAACAGCTACCAGAGTTTTTGGGAATACAGAACAAGCAATGCCATTACTAAAACACCTGGCTTATGAGCAAGCGAATCGTTGGTGCAGAGATATCATTAGACCATGGAAACATGAAGATTTAAACACATATATTAAATTATGTAGAGACATTAATGAACAAGAGCAAGTCGTGGCAGCTGCAGTAAAACAGGCTTTAGATGCCAGAGACATTAATGAACAAGGGCAAATTGTGGCAGCTGCAGTAAAACAGGCTTTAGATGCCAGGCCAAGAACATGCTACAATTGTGAACAAACAGGACATTTTAAAAGGAATTGCCCCATTGGAGGAGGGTTTAACAAAACTAGGTATCAAAGGAGTAGAATACCAGGTATTTGCCCATGATGCCGTAGAGGGAGACATTGGGCTAATGAATGCCGTTCTCAAACCACCATAGAGGGTACTCCATTATCAAAAAACGAACAAGGACCAGGTGTTTATCCACAATATGGTGGAGAAAGGCATTGGGCTCCATTGCCAAAAAATGGACAGGGGGGCCCAATGCTCCGGGGCCCAAAACCACAAATATACGGAGCACTGGAGGAACCCAGCAACCCCATCAGGGTATTGCCCAGGACACATTGTCCATCAGATCCCTCATCAGACAAACCAGAGGGAGTGCAGGGTTGGACACCTGCGCCTCCGCCAGAGCAGTACTAACTCCAGAGATGGGAGTTCAAATCATTCCCACAGGGGTGAAAGGACCTCTTCCCAAAGGAACAGTAGGCTTATTATTGGGACGCAGCTCTTCTATTCTAAAAGGACTTATGATAAGTCCTGGGGTAATTGATCCCGATTATGAAGGTGAAATAAAAATTATAGCCAGTTCTCCAAAGGGTATATCAGTAATTTCACCAGGAGATAGAATAGCACAGTTACTAATAATACCCAGCCTACATGATAAATTTTCCAGTCGTACTGTAGAAAGAGGTTCCAAGGGATTAGGCTCCACAGGTATAGATTGGGCTATGCTTTCTTTAAATTTAGATTCTCGCCCCATGCTAAAACTAAATATTCAAGGACATGAATTTAATGGGCTACTGGATACAGGTGCAGACCTTAGCATCATCTCTCGTCAAGAATGGCCAAAACATTGGCCATTACAACAAGCCACTCAAACGCTTCGAGGCCTAGGAGTGGCGACTAATCCCCATAGAAGTGCAATGGTATTAGATTGGAAGGATCCTGAAGGATGTGAAGGAACTATACAGCCATATGTATTGGATCATCTGCCCGTAAATTTATGGGGACGAGATGTCCTAGATCAATTAGGTTTAACATTAACAAATAACATCAACCAAAATGCACCCACTATTATGACTAGACAAGGTTTTAGGAAAGGAAAAAGATTAGAAAAACAAGAACAAGGTATAGCAGCACCAATACAAATAGATCAAGGAACAGAAAGACACGGGTTGGATTTTCAGAAAGGGCCACTGAGACAATAAAAATTACTTGGAAATCAGAAAGACCAGTATGGGTTCCTCAGTGGCCCCTGACTAAAGAAAAGATACAAGCAGCCCATGACCTGGTCAAACAACAATTAGCGGAAGGATATATACAACCTTCTGTATCTCCCCATAATACTCCCATTTTTGTCATCAAAAAGAAATCTGGTAAATGGAGATTATTGCAAGATTTAAGAGCCATTAATAATGAGATGGTTATTATGGGACCTGCTCAATCAGGGATTCCTCAGTTGTCTGCTTTGCCAAAAACCTGGTATGTTTTAGTTATAGATATTAAAGATTGTTTTTTTTCAATTCCAATTCATCCTGAGGATAGTCCACGTTTTGCATTTACTATCCCTGCACTGAATCATGAAGGTCCTGATCAGAGATATGAATGGAAAGTACTCCCTCATGGGATGGCTAACAGCCCAACTATGTGTCAAATTTATGTTAACAAAGTAATCCAGCCACTTAGAAATCAAAATCCTGAACTACAAATATTTCACTATATGGATGATGTATTATTAGCACACAAAGATAAAAACACATTGCTAGAATGTTATGCCACACTTACAAACTTATTAAAAAATTATAATCTAGAGATAGCAATAGATAAAGTATAATTAAATTTTCCAATTAATTATTTAGGAGTTCTATTATCCTCAACCATGGTCCGTCCACCAAAAATTCAAATACGAGTAGATCAACTCAAATCACTTAATGACTTTCAAAAGTTATTAGGAGACATAAATTGGATAAGGCCTTATTTAGGTATACCAACAGGAGAGTTGGGACCTTTATTTGATATCCTAAAAGGTCCATCAGATCCAAATTCACCCCGAATGTTAACGCCTGAAGCAAGAAAGGCATTAAAAATCATTGAAACATATATGGAAAATATGCATTTGGATAGAATTGATATAAGTTTGCCTTTATTATTTATTGTTCTACCAACAAAAAATATTCCTACAGGAGTATTTTGGCAAGAAGGTCCATTATTATGGATACATTTATCTTATTCTCCTAACACTATTCTTACTAGGTATCCTGAGGCTGTAGGACAATTAATACTCAAAGGAATAAAAGCAGCAAAGGGAGTGTTTGGAATTTCTCCCAATAAAATTATTACTCCATATACTATGAATCAAATTGATGAGTTAGCTAATGAGTTAAATACTTGGGCAATAATCATGTGCAAATCTAATGTTTCATTTGATAACCACTTACCATCTAATCCTTTATTGTCTTTTTGGTCATTGCATCCTGTAATTTTTCCAAAAATGACAAGAAAAACACCTATCATGAATGCTCCAAATATATTCACTGATGGGTCAAATAATGGTACAGCAGCAGTAGTTACCCCTGATCAAACTTTTACATTTTTAGTACCCAAACAATCAGCTCAAAAGGTAGAGCTTAATGCAGTTTTACAAGCTTTTGTGATGTTTAAAGATTCTGCATTTAATTTATTTTCTGATAGTCAGTATGTAGTTAATGCTATAGTATCTCTTGAAGATGCTGGTAGGATTTCCCCTTCTTCTACTGTTTTCTCTTTGCTTTCCACTATACAAAGTCTAATCTGGGACAGAAAAGATCCATTCTTTATAGGACATATCAGGGCACATACAGGATTGCCTGGAGCCCTTAGTTTGGGCAATGATTAGGAGATAAAACTACACATGACATACATATTTTCTCTACACTAGAAGAAGCTATAAATTTTCATAAAAAGTTCCATGTCAATGCTAATACTTTACAAAAGCGGTTTAAAATAACTAAGGAACAAGCTAGACAAATAATAAAACAATGTCAAAATTGTGTGACCTTTTTACCACAAGTTAATCTTGGAGTCAATCCTAGAGGATTGATACCTAACCATATTTGGCAGATGGACGTCACACACTTGCCAGAATTTGGAAAATTAAAATATTTGCATGTTACAGTTGATACTTCTTCTGGATTTTTGATGGGCTCCCTTCATGCCGGAGAAAAAACTAAAGATGTTATAGCTCATTGCTTACAAAATTTTGCCACTGTGGGTGTTCCAAAACAGTTAAAAACAGATAATGCCCCTGGTTATACTTCTACCTCTTTTAAACAATTTTGCTCAACATTTGGCATTACTCATATAACAGGAATCCCATACAATCCACAGGGACAAGGCATAGTTGAAAGAGCTCATCAAACTATTAAAATGTACTTATTAAAGCAAAAAGAAGGAATTGGGAAGGGGTATATATTCCCCAAAGATAAACTTAAAATAACCCTTTTTACTCTAAACTTTTTAAATTTGGATTCATCAGGACTTAGTGCTGCGGAAAGGCATATGTGTCCAAAAAATGTACATAAGCCCAAGGTACTTTGGAAGGATATTCTAACAGGACAATGGAAAGGTCCTGACCCAGTAATTGTCTGGAGTCGGGGGTCTGTTTGTGTGTTTCCACAGGGAGAACAGCAGCCGATTTGGATTCCAGAGAGATTAACCAAGGTCCTGACCCAGTGATTGTCTGGAGTCGGGGGTCTGTTTATGTGTTTCCACAGGGAGAACAGCAGCCGATTTGGATTCCAGAAAGATTAACTAAAGCGATTTCTACAGACCAAAAAGAAGATGATTTGGCTCAAATCCATAACAACTGATATCCAAAACTCCAGTTTGGCTATTCTTACATCTGCAACAGAACCAGGATGCTTTTTTCAATATCTATTTTATTATTGCCCTTTGCCATATCATGAAGTTCTATTTTGTTTTTTGAGCTCATACAGACCTAGGTTAATGTTTTGCTGATCAGTTCTATTTTTTGACTATAGAGTTTTTAAACATTGCAATGGAGATTTCACCTGTAAAAAGTTATAAGGCCTTTACTATAATGTTATGTGTTGTATGTATTATATTATGTGTGCACACTTGTGTTTTGTGTTATATGTTTGAATGTACGTATGTCCATATATCATATATGATGAGCGCTCATGATAAAATGGATCCAAATATTTTTTTTTCACGTGATTTATATGGTTTAATTTAAATTGGGTAAACAACTGTTGAGGATTGTTTTAATATGTAAACAAAAAATAAGGTTAACAGATCTGTTTGTTTACTTTCACCTTTCCTTTTCATTATATTTAATAATTCTCTTAAAGATAATGTAAATTGTTTAGAAAATTGTTTTCTTTTAGTGCCTTCTGTAATGTTACATGATTTTTTCTTTAGCCATTATTGCCAGAATTCCTATCTTCATCCCAGTGCCGGTGAAGACAATGTAAATTGTTAAGAAAATTGTTTTCTTTTAGTGCCTTCTGTAATGTTACATAGTTTTTTCTTTAGTCATTATTGCCAGAATTCCTATCTTCATCCCAGTGCTGGTGAAGTCAAAGATAAAACCAATCTACAGCTTCTACAATAGCCATCACTGAACTGCTTGCAGAACTTGCCTGGACACATTGTGAGCTCACCTGTATGCATTGTGAACTATCTGTTGGTGCAGCGACTTGTGGTAGTGTTGGGGTATTTTTGCTGATGATGTCACCGGTGGTACAATTTTTCAAAGGAGCCCTCAATTGGCTTAATGTCATGGCATTTTGCATCCTCCTCTACTAGTGATGGTCTAAAATTTGGGGGCCAACAGAAGTGAGGCAAAGAACCTCACCCCCCCACTGGTGCAAAGGCCTATCCACAAGTATAGCTGTATGCTGGACCGGTAGTCAGTGACGGGTATGATCCAATTGCAGTGGTACCAACCTAAGACAGGAGGCTGACGCCTAGAGGTCAGTTTATCCGATGACGGGTAAGGACCATATGTTGAATTGGACTGCCTAACAGACACGGTCCCTAAGCCACATGCTTGTTGTTTAAACAGAGAGGGGGAGATGTTGAGAGCCACAGCCGAAGGGGCCCCAGCAAACTTCCAGCTGCCAGCAACCTTCCAGCTGCCGGCTGATGATTGGCTCACAGCGGCCCCAGCAACATCTAGCTGATTGGCTCCTCGGCCCCAGCAATATCTAGCTGATTGGCTCCTCTGCGGTGATGCTCATTGGACTGTTTCCCTGCCCTTTCAGACCATGGAGCTGCTCATTGGGGGACTTTTTGGCTCTGCCCACGTGACCCAGCCAATTGGCCTCAAGAGCAGGAGGATTGTGGGAGGTGGAAAGAAGCTTGTGGGGGGAGAGAGAGGCTTGTGGAAGGCCGGTGGTGGCAGTTGAGGCTCTGAGGGTTTTTCCTGAGAGGCTGTTTTGTTTGGCGTGTTTGGTTCTAAAAATAAAGTTAGTTTCTTTTGACAAGTGGCTTCTGATTGTGCCCAGCCAGACTGCGGCACAATCTATCTTCTTAAACATTTTTTTTTTTAAATTGGACTAGCATGTAATAATTATTTACACTTATGGGGAGTGATGTGATATTTTAATACATTAACATATTGTGCACTGGTCTAATCATGGTAACTAATGTTTACATCTCCTTATCGTTGCTCTTGATATGCTGCTTTTTATCTTCTCTTCAATGTATTCATAAAATTCATGTCAGTATGAACTATAATAAACACCCTGTGCCGTAGAACACTAGAAGTTCTCTCTGCTGAGATTTGGTGCCTATTATCTTGCCTCCATCAACTCCTTTCCCCCATCCTCCCTTGTCTCTAGTAATTACTATTCTACCTTCAGATATACTGCTTCTAGCTTCCACATATGAGAGAGCATCTGTTATTTTTCTTTATATGTCTGATTTGTTTTCCTTAATATTTTAACACAATTGGCATGTTATCACTACTTTCTAATGCCTGAATAATATTCCATATTTTTATATGTACCACATTTTCTTTATGCAGTCACACACTCATTGATGAGGGTCTAGGTTGATTCCATCTCTTAGCAAATAAGAGTTGTGCAGTGGTAAAACTGGGGATGTTTTTGTCCCTTTATGCTGATTTTGTTTCTTTTGGATATAAATTCAGAAGTGAGATAGCAGAATATTATGTCAGATTTTTTTAAATTATTTTGTGTACCTCCCATCCTATTCTCCATAATAGCTATACTAATTAATATTCCTACTAACAGTATATAAGAGTTCCTTTTACTCTTAATATGTGAACTCCACGAGGAACTCAAAAAACTCAATAACAACAACAAAAAAATCCTCAAACAATACTATTAAAAATGGACTTGTAGTACATTGAGTAGACACTTCTTGTAACAAATACAAATGTCCAATGAATTTATAGAAAAATGTTCAGCATAATTAGCCATCAAAGAATTGAAAATCAAAATCACAATGAGATATCTTGTCACTTCAGTTAGAATTACAGTATTGAAATGAAAAATAATGGCATTAGTCTCTTCTCAAGAAATGTTTTCCTTTCTACCAAATTAATGAGGCTTAGTAGGTAATTTCTAAACCCTCATTGTCATAAAAAATAAAACTAAAAATCAGAGAATATTGAAAGTTCTAAAGGATCAGAGTGCCTTTTATCAAACAGACGGAAGCACATCAACCATGATCAGCTGTACCAAAATATTCAGACCACTGCAAAACAGACCAAATTAGATGGAATGTATGTCTCACCAGGAAGCAAGCAGACTAGCTAAAATCCACAGTCTTAATGTTCCACCCTTTCGAATGCATATGGCTCTAACACTTAGTTTCTAGAATTATTTATGTCTAATGTGATTGCAGTGTTTCTTTTCCCTGTCCAATTTGAAAAGTTAAATCCCTTATCTTGGCATTGTGGAACCAAATATAATATCAGAAAGACATAATAGGTCTGTTTCCATTGGCAACCAGATACTTTATATCCTGTCATGTTCTGGCAAACAATGTACACAAATATATTTAGCACACACAACAGCTAATGTAGTCCTTTAACATTAATATTGATTATACAATTGAAATATAATCAAGTAGGCTGTCTTGCTTTATACAGATGTTTTTTTTTTTTTTTAATGAATGAAAGTCAGATATTTTCTGTGTAATTCCAAACTTTCCATGATGATTAGATATTATAGAGAATATGTACATATAAACATAGCATAAATTTTATGTATATTTCTTTTAAAATTCTCTGATCCTGAAGTAGCACACTGTAAAAGGAATCTCATAGAAGAATGACAGAATTATCAAAAATTACAGAAAATTGAAAGGAATGACTTACAATGAAACAGATGGCAATGGAAGCAGCTGTGTGCCATCACTTCTAAGTGCTTTAGACACATATGTGGCTGGGAATATGGAGTGCGTAGGGGAAAGAGTTGCGACTGCACAAGAAAATGAGAAATTGATGGAGCTTTCACTTTTCTACCATGAGACTAAAACAGAAGGACCCAAGATTCATTCTCCACCAAGCACTTTCCTATTTGCCAAATGAAGGGAAGATTACTCTCATATAAACAATGGGAAAAAATTGCTCTCATACTTTTATTTTTTTTTATCCTGTGCTTATTTAAAGTTATTGTGTAATCTGGCTTACTTTTCTGTGAATAACCACTACTCTTCTAAACGTGCAGTGTTTTGTGGAGGCACAGTTTCTGATGATTAATTTTATGTGTTCACTTGATGGGGTCAGGGTATATCTAGACTTGTGATTGAACATTATTTCAGGGTGTATATTTGAGGATATTTCTGAAAGAGGTTAACATTTAAATTGGTGAACTGAGAAAAACAAACTGCCCTCTCCAATGTGGGTGGGCCTCGTTGGATGCACTGAGACTCTAAATAGAATAAAAAACTGTGTCAAAAAAGGGAGTTTGTTTGTTTGTGTTTTCCCGGTTTAATTTTTATTGTATTGTGATGTCAGTCTTCTATCTTTGGCACCAGACTCGGACTGGAATTGAAACTATCACCTCTCTTGATGTTTCACCCTTTGATTCCGATTGAAACTACACTATTGGCTCTTTTAGGTCTGGACTTCCCAGGCTCAATTAGTGTGAACACATGTCTCATAAAACTTATTATAGTAAAGCTAAACAAATTTTAAATACATAAAATGTTATATCACAAGCAAATATACATAAATTCTCACTCTCCCTCTTCTTCTCCCTCTGCATTTGTTCTATTTCTCTGGAGAACCCTGACTGACACTCTTTTACAGGGACTGTGTCTAGGGCATGTAAATGTGCTTTAAATGGCCAATGAATGTAAGTGCACTGATTGCTTCCACATTTAAGCTATACAATCCATTGCATGATTAATCATAGACCTTAACTTTCTTCCCACTCAACAATATAATGAACACCTAGGACAAACCTGCATCATCTTGGGCTCTTCTGTGATTATTAGTAAAGTCAGCCCATCATGCCACAATGTTAGATAGGCAGTGTTAGTCACACAATGCTATATACACTGCATAGGGTATCCTATGCTGTCTGCTACATACCTCACCTCACCATGCAATCTACTATATAATGGATTTTATTGTTAATTTATCTACTTATTTATTTGGCACCAGGGATTGAACTCAGGGGAACTCAGCCGCTGAGACACATCCCAGCCCTATTTTGTATTTTATTTAGAGACAGTGTCTCATTGATTTGCTTAGTGTCTCACTTTTGTTGAGGCTGGCATTGAATTTGTGATCTTCCTGTCTCAGCAGGAAGTTGTTGAGTTTACAGATGTGTGCCCCCTCACCTACTTTTTTATTTATTTTAATAACAATCCAGGTACTATCCTGCCAGGAGTGTTACAGATTTTGGAACACACAGAACAGTTTTCTTTAAAAAAGGATGCAACATCACAGAGATATTAAATAACTTATTGAAGGTGATATAACTGGACACCAACTCAGGTATGCCTAATGCTTTTTAAAATTTGCCTTAGTACCTATAGTTTCTGTTTTTTACATTTCTTCTAGTTTTATTTTATACTAATGCAAGCAGAGTTGATGGTAAAATACATGTTTGGTTTTTTTCTTGTGGTTGTCATTAGTTTTTGTTATGTTTTTAGGGATAGAAATTAATTTGGCCTTCAAAATAGTATATTAGAAAGTTATTAGGGCAATTGATAAAGACTTTTCTACAATCATTATGAGTTTAGTAGAGAAATGTAGACAAAAACTGCAATAAGTTAGATGTTTGAATGTTTACAAAGGGTATTCCCAAAGGTTGCTTATCCATAGCTGCACCCCACCTCCCATAAGTGCATGGGCTTCAGTGTCAAACAGCCTGGGACTTGGAACTGACACCTTCTATATGCATCAGCCTCTTCATCTGCACAATGAAAGAACTGTAACTGTCTTGCCCATTGACTTGTGAGAATTCAGTATGATGATACAGGAAGATTATTTAGCCTGACAGATAATATACCTTCATATATTTAAAGATGAAAGCTTTTAAAGAAGAGAAGAAGATGATGAAAGAAAAGAAGGGAGAGGCACAGTAGAAACCAAAACTCTGTCTTGGAGGCTGCTGTCATGTTCAAAGCTTTTAAATGACTAGACTTGAACTTTTAATGTATGACCCATTGTTTTTGGATGATTCATAATTGTGAATATAAGATAGTTTACTTTAATGTTTCTCCTGATATCTTGCATAATCAGGATCAATGGGAATATGTGTCTTAGCTAAACAAGTAGATAATAAATAATAAAGTTTATTAAAGAAAATGAAAACAAGAACTAAGTTGACATTATGTTGAAATCTTAAGAGTCCCAGAGCTGATGGAAAAGAAGAACCCCCATTGGATTTCCAAGAGAACAAATACAATACTTGGTTCAAAGAGGGCTTTGTAGTGGAAAGAAAGCAAGAAGTGAAGCATTTTTCTTTTTTTTTAATGAAGAAGGAACTAGAGATGCTTAATTCAAAACTAAGGGAGACTTCAGGATAGATGTGAACTTGGTCTTCCAATATTTAAGAAGCATAATGAGAAAGGTTATTTCCAGATCCAATGAACACAAAATTTAGGAATTGTAGTTTGTGTTTCCTGCATGGAATTCCAGGTGAGAGTCTCATGAAATATGTCATCGCACACAGGGATAACTTCCTTGTTAGAGGCCAGTCCAGGAAATTGCTATTCTTCTTTCTTGGGATACCAACAAAAAAGAGATAAGTCTTCAATGAGAGCATTTGGGGCAGTTGCTACTTAGGGATCTTTTAAAGTATGAATAGCATGAAACCATACTATTTACCTTGATTCAGCCTTCTCATGGACTCATCAAATACTATGTAAGGCATCTGGACTACTGTTATATATCCATCATATCATTTAACTTATCATTTAACAAAAGACAGACCAATGTGCTGCTGTTGTTGTGTTTTAATTAGGTATATAGAAGTTAATCAGGATGTGAAGGGTCATAGCATTGAAATGGGAAAATTGGCCTATGAAACTTAGCAATTCAATTCTAGAATTTGGAGTTTCAAATTATTTTCTCTCTACTTTAAATACAGAGTATATAAACCTTTCAGTGTTTTTCACTCTGACTTGAATGTTTTGTAGTATCTAATATAACATTATCTCAATATATAATTGAGTGATTATTGCATGACACATCATCAGGACAAAATAAAAAGCTTCAGTTCTATGTGGCTTAGTTGTTATTATTATTATCAGTTTTTTTTGTATTTATAAAATTTCTGAGCCCCCAAAATAAAAACTTAATTTGCAAACCAGAACAAGAATTTAAAAGACTTTATTTTAAATGTGGACCATGTCACATTGATTAACTCCTCATACCATATTTATCTTCTCAATCAAAGGAATCATTCTAAAATGTCTGTTTCTTTTTTTATTTTTCTTTCTTTCTTTCTTTCTTTGTTAATAGCTAAACACTTTGGGAAGTGGCTTTCTTTTCCTTTTTGAAAAAATTTCAACTGGCTTGTGCGATGAAACATTGTAGACAATGTTGATATGGGAATGAATGAACCAAGACTATGAGAGTGATGGGTAGATATTGCCAATGATGAACTTGTTACTTTTTTTTTAACTATCTAAAGGCACTTTTAACAATTTGGGGAAATTTACTGTTTGTCCTAAATGGAAAACGTTTTTTAACTGCTAATAATGCTGTCTTATTCTTTCTGCTGAACCAGGAGTTGCTATGCCTGTACATTAAACAGCATTTTGCTGATGAAAAGAATTTGAATAATAATTCTGTTGGATATAACTAAGTAAGCAATATAACATTTGGTAACAGATCATTCATATTATTTAGAACTAAAGATTAAAATGCTCCAATACCATATACCTTTCCTATTTAAACAGCAAGAAATACATTATGCTTCATGAAATTACAAATGCAGATACTTTGAGATGGCTTGAATGCACATTTATGAGCATACCACCTGCAGTTACATATGAGTGAAGCTGTGAGCAGTGTCAGCCAGAGTTCAAGGCACACAGGTCCTCTCGTACTTTCTATTCTAAAGTAAAATTTTGCTTCTTTCAGCCAAGCCTAACAGTTTTTGCTTAATGATATGGGATAAGGAGTACCCTCTTAATAGGCCCAAATAAAACTTGGAATTGAACAGATCAGATTTATTTGGCACATAAATCCTTCAACATTTATTCTGTTTATATAATCAACACTGTAAATCCCTGGATAGCATCCTTTGATTTCCATATTTTGAACTTCAGCTGTTCACTAAACAGTTTCCACTTCATATCAGTTAAAATCTGTAACCTTTTAGTAACACAAAAAGAAACATTTGCAATAGCAAAAATATTTTTTTCTTCTATAGGAAAGCATCAGTAAATAGTCATTTATTTAATAGTATGAAACAATAACTATAGTTAATAAAATGTTCCACAGGAGAAGTAATCCATCAGACAAAATTTGATTTGAGTGCCAACCTGCATTCTGTAAGCTGCCATTTATAAATTCACTCTCTTGTGAACAACTGTATTGTACACATAGTTATGGTTTCTCAACCTCAGTACCACTGATTTTTGGATTGTAATTATTTAATGTGGAATGTTTCCCTGAGACATTTAGCAGCACCTCTGGCCCCTTCCCATTTGATACCAGTACAGCCAGTTCATCATAACAATCAGTAATGCCTCTACACACATTCAGATACCCCTAAGAGGGCAAAGTCCTCCCATGCTAATTTAAAACTGCTATAGTCTATGACTGCTCTTTATCATGAAAGATGAGATCTTCCTTCTGTCTTCTTTCCTAATAACCTTCACCTTGAATACTTCTGGATCCATTATACACGATCTTTCATTTCTTTGCCTTTATGAATATTGCTCAAAAGGTCTTTTATTTCAAGGAATGGAACATTAACTCCTCTTCCTCCTGCTGCTGAGACCCCACAGCGGGACACAGAACATGGGGACCTGAATGGGAGCTGAATTTGCATCATTGTTCATGCCTTCCAAAGGCACCTCTGTGCAGTATACTAACTGTACCACCTCCCAATGCACTCTCCTTAAGGTATTACAAAATGTCATTTGTAATTGGATGTGTAGAACTTAGAAATTAATATCTCCATAGTGGCTACATGATAATAGGCAGTGTTCCCAGGCCAGTCTTCAAAAGTCCATTGCCTCATGAATCAGTTTAACTGTGAATGGTAGTCTCTTGAATTCTGAGGCCTGGAAATAGAAATCCACATGGTAGAATTTTAGAGGAGGACATAAAATAGAAAGCTGATGTCCCTTTATCTCATCTAGTTTGGTAAATGATATTTTAATTCTCAATGATTTAGTTTAGATATGCATGCACATTATTTAATTTCATAAAAGTATTTAGAAAAGTTTCTAAAAAGCAGAATTAACATTGGAAGTAAAAGGATAAGACCTATTTTGTTCTCTGAAGTTATTTCATCTACATTTGACACACTTGAGAACATTATATTCCTTCAGTGGTGCTGAGTTTGGATAAATGCCAGTTAGATGTTAAAGAAGTGGCTTGTAGAATTATTCACCACACCTAATAAGTATTATTAGTTAGTAAATGTAGTTGCAAATGAGTATTTGTTGACTGACTCCTTTTACCATCATTTAATTTTAGAGGTAATTTTTGTGTCCCAAGATTCTATCTCACTACTTTTGAAAAACAAATTAAGTGTCCATTAAAGTCAAATCACTATTCCAGGTGTGATGAGGATGCATAAGTAATGAGGACATGATTCATGCCCATAGGAAATGTTTGAAATTTTAGGAAGATTGACATAAATTACTATGAGTATAAAATAAGGTTCTTTGGCTAAGATTTATTTTCATGATATGTAGACATATATGCATAGTTATATGTACTGTTTGCTTCATATAGTTATTCCAAATATGACTAAAAATTCTTTATTTTTCACTCATGTATTCAGTTATCTTACGCTAACTGTGCAAAAACAGAATTGAGAATATCAATTTAATGAAAGAGAAATAAATTACTTAGGCTTTGTGTTCATTTCTTAAACCTTTCCAAGCATACGACTTTCTTCTTGGCATCGTGGTCTGGTGGAGATGTTTTGTTACCCCTTTCTTGGAAGCTCTTAGGATGCAATGAGAATACACTGAAGTTTTAATTCTATCTCAGTACCTCCATACTATGCAATGCCATTTTTCCTCCTAGATGTTTTTGTAGAAAGTAAGTGTAATTTGGGGTCAAATGTTTTTGAAATTAATTTTTAAATTTATTTTTATTAGTTATACATGACAGTATAATGCATTTATGCACTTTGATATACACATATTGATGGGATACAATTTCTCATTTTTCTGAGTATAGATGTTGTAGAATCATATTGGTCATGCAGTCACATAGATATACATGTATGCAATAATGTCTGTTTCACTCTATTATCTTTCCTATCCCCACATCCTCTCCTCACTCTCTCCCCCCTCCCTTCACGTCCGTCTACCTAATCTAACTGGCTGAACTCACCAAATTTTGGCATATTTTATGAGTTTAGGAAAATTATTTGCTAGACAGGTTTATTTACTTATGGGAAAGTATGTGTGGTGCAGATTATAAGATTGCCTGTTGTCTCCTTATATTATTTTTCCATTTTATCTCTCCCTCTTTCTATCTAATTCTCATTCTCTCTTTTCTCATTTTTTGTTATTACTTCCTTCATTTCTCAATCTCTCTCTCTCTCTCTCTCTCTCTCTCTCTCTCTCTCTTTCCACACAGGTTACATTTTCTGCATTCCCTTAAAGCAGGAGACAAATTCCTGTACAAAGTGGGGTTTGTTTGTTTGTTTCTTATTGTTTTGTTTTTTCCCTAATGTACTCATAGTATGTTTGATAATTGGCAGGTGTCCTAAGTGATAGGGTGTTATGCCTCTAACTAAATGTCTGTCCTTCTGTTTGGCTAGAATTGATGGCTGGAACACTTTTAGTCCATAATTCTGAAATATTTGGCTCATGGATAAAAGCCCTGCCATGAAAGTGGATCTGATGCTGTATCTTAGAGTACATATTCAGTTCTGTGTTGATGGACTCTATGTCATTTTTATATGGAAGATTTTTTTTTTAGATTAAGTTTTTGGTTACTGTAAATGTTATGCAATCATAACAAATACAGTTTGTGCAGTTATAAATTACAGAATTTCAGAAATAATCATTTAAAACTCTCCCAATTTTCTTTGGCTAATGGCTAGAAATCCTTTCTGGGAAGACAGGTAGTGGAGCAGGATCTCTATGATGTATGGATATCTCAGCTCCTTGACCCAAGTGATTGGTTTGAAAATGTTGCTCTGATATCAACGAATGCATTAGATTCACGAAGTTTAAATATGTATTAATAGTTAATTCAATTGTGAAATGTTTGTGTTATTTAACTCAGTTCTAATACCTCATAATCTTCAATTTAGATAAAATCATCTTTATTATATAGATAAATGGAATTTGAAGTTTTTTGTTAAGTGTCCAAATAAGAAGGATCACAAGAACACCATCAATTCACCCAATACTTTCTCTCTGCTAGCCATCATGAGGCTCTTACTGTCATTGATGCTTTATATCATTTATCCAAATAAAAATCACTCATAAATGAGAAGCATTACATCCATTTAATAGGAGAGGAAACTATATTTTAGAAAAGGGAAATTAGTTAGTTATGTCAGTAGTTAGAGCCAGACTTTAAGCCCTGTTTTCTGATTCCACACACTGTGTCATTTCAGAATATCCCAATCTCCTCTCTACTCTTTCCTTGTACTCCTCATTCTGCCCTCCCAAGATCACGAGTGGATTGTGATGGGTTATTATGCTATAGATAATTCCCCCACTATATGTATAAAACAGTGTTTTATTAAAAATGTAAGATACAGCCAGGGGCAGTGATGCATGCCTGTAATCCTAGTGGCTCAAGAGACAGAGTCAGGGGAATCATGAGTTCAAAGCCAACTTCAGCAAAAGCAAGGCACAAGGAACTCAGTGAGACCCTGTCTCTAAATAAAATACAAGATAGGGCTGGGGATGTGGCTCAGTGGTCGAGTGTCCCTGAGTTCAATCCCCAGTACCCACTCTTCAAATGTGAGATAAGTAAAATTTTAATATTTTCTCACTCTTCTTGAAAAGTTTATTCCAGTTCATTCCTACACCATAATGTTTAGTGGCTACCCAAGATCCTAACTGGGAGGACTGTCAAAATGTTTTCTTTCAGAATTACCCTCCTCATTCACTAGAAATATTTGTCTACCATTCGTTTTCAATATTGCTTTTCTAGATTATATTCATTCGTATCCAGTTTATCAACTGTGCAATTAATACCAATGTGAAACTACTTTAGAGACATTTTAAGAGGACACAAATGAAATGGGTTTCTTTTTTCTGAAATACAAAGAAGTAACCAAGTCTATGTTGATCAGTCAGGACACTCTATTGCTGGCTGTGATCATTTTTGGTTGTTCAGCGTTTCTGCACTATTTAAGTCACAGTACACAATCCTTGTGCTATTTTCAAGTTTCATGAAAAAGAATAGAAGTAAGAAATACAAAAATGAATGGTTTCTAGGGTAGACCACACATTTGCATTTGTGATCTCATAAATTTCAGATTCAAGTGGTACAGTGGTAATGGTAGGGAGGTCATATCATCACTGTTTCTAAGATATAGTCACAGTATATTTAAAAGGAGCTAAAATCATGCAAAAATAGTAAACAAACATTTTTAGTTTGGCAGCTGCATAAGATCTGGACTTTATTGTTTTCATATCCATCTAGAAGACTGACTTTCTTTACATTAAGAGTTTTTTTATTTGTTCTAATAATATTAATAGTTTCTCTTAGTACATAGCATATCTTTAGAGAGAACATTCAGTTAGTTCCCAACTAATCCAACCTACAGATATGTCTCAACACAATTGCATGAATAATCTAAGAATATTCAATATCTCTACTCCAAAAATGCAGCATTGGTAATTATGAAGCTCTCCATTCATGTGGCCTATCATTCCCTTTGTTATACTTTTTCATGAGGAAAAAAAATCACAAACATTACTATTTCTTAATTGAGATAACAGATAATAAACTATATAGTATACAATAACAAATAGATCATTTTCTAGTATAAGGTAGATAGATGTACAAGACATGGGTATATAGCTAATATATACTATATATTTAATCAGAGACCCATAAAAAATCAAGGTGAGAAAGATCAATTAAGCCAGGAAGATTAAAAATGTGAGTCATTAATAAAACAGAGAAAACTTTAATAAGTTAAAGGAAAATTGAAGCCAGAGAGCAGCTCTTACCCAATGTCAAACCTGCCAATGCCTTGTCTGAGGTTTCTCAGCATTCAAAATTTCAAGAAATATTTTTCTTTTGTTTATAAGCCAAATACAGTATTTGTTAAAACAACTGAAACAGATTCAGACAATACAAAAGAAATATGCCTTTATTTTGATTATAAAGAACTGACTCTGGCTACTGTGTATAATAGACCATTAAGGAGAGAGATTTTAAATGTAGGATCATTAGAATACTACCAGAAATGTTCAGAGTAGGAATAATGCTAACTTGAACTTGGGATATAGCTGGGTTCATAGTAAGAAGTTTGTAAGAATTTTGAAGATAGGGCCCATGGAACTTAAGAGATTGTTACGAAGGATGAAAGAATTAATGAAGTCCATGATGCCACCATATATTGCAGCTTGGGTAACTGGAAGAACAGAGCTGCAAACTACCACACTGACTGAGAAAAGAGATGCTGGGGAAGATGCCCAAAGGGCTTGATCACACAAAAACCTGGGTTAACGGATGTATTCATTCTGACCTCTGAGTGAAGGGTGTATGAGTTGATAATTAAGGGAGAAATTTGGGTCAGCGAAATATGATCATGTATTTGGAAACAAAATATACATAACACTGGATTTTGAAGAGAATTTACAAAGGAGATTCAGTGATTTAGAATTGAGGGGAGAGAATATCACTGGGCCTAAGCCAAAACATTTATACATACACAGACACAGACACAATCGAGAACTGAATGTTATGTCAAAAAAGGATAAGATGAAGAACTCGCTGTTGGGTTTCGTTGAGCTTTTCAAGAGCAATTTTAGCACATTTCTGGGGAATAACTCATGATAGACATTTTTTGTTATTGTTGTTAAAAATAAAAGGAAGAGGAAAAGGTATAGAGCAGAAGAAGAGCCAAAACTTCCAGAGGACTGTCCCCCAAGAAAGAGGTGGTAAATAGAGCAGTAGCTGGAGGAGTTTTTAGAAACACTGGAGTGTTTGGAAACAGTAGCTGTGACAACATGTCTACATGTTAATGAGAATAATCCAATAGAAAGACAAAGTTCAAAAACAAGAATAAAGTAGAAGGTGGTCAGAATTAGACCCAATTAGGATAAAACAAGGAAACAAAAAATGGCAGTAGGTTTATCTACAAGTGCTATTATGTGGTAGATTTTGTGGTAAAAATTATCTGATGACCTTTTATAAATCCTTAAAGGAAATGATTCATTAAAATATGTTTTTTTTTACAATGAACATTATAAATAGTGAGTGAAAAATATACCTAAAATCAATTTTTGAACTTGGCACTATTTTTAGTATTAAATACAAAAGGAGAAAACAATAGAGTCCAGAGATAGTTATGAAATCCGTAAGTGGTGAGAGGAGTATTATGCTTTTAAGTTGTGCAGTTAACTGGAACTCATGTCAGCAGCAAAGGTTTTCAGTCTTATTAACCTAAATTCAAAGCAATTTAAAATAGAACTGTAGCACTCAACTGAGCAAATGTTTGCTTTTAGATAGTCTATTGTTAAAGTTTGGAAAGTGCAATCCCTTCAAATGGATTTTGAGTTTGCTACTCAATACTGAAAAGCAATTAGGAAACAGAGTATTAGCAAGTATCACTCAGAAAATAAATATTTACTGTCAACCTTACAGATGTGAGAAGTCCTGTTTCCACATACAGTTCTAATTGAATTTAAGCTGTTTCCTAAGTATTCTATTAAATCTCTGATAGTGTTTGAACATTTTGCAGTACTATATTATTTTGTTAAGCTTTAAAAACTATTGCACTGATCATCAAAAAATAATAATTAGTGAGGCTTTGTTTTAAGATCCCTTTCAAAAAGTATTAAGTGATCTCAACCTATATTTTAAGAAACATTTTTCAGCACAATAGACCATCAGGAGTTCACAGTTTAATAATTTAGTTTTCACTATTATTGAAAGGAATTCCACATAAATTTATGTTTTCCAATCATCACTGATAAATTCTTCAATTTTATTCAATTTTTACTTAATTATGTTCTTTAAAAGTATTCAAATACGGTAAAAAATGAAGAGCAAGGTATAAATCTATGTTCATTTTATTACTTGCAACTTTACTATATGTCAGTACATTAATTGCTGAAGAAGGAATCAGTCATATGAATTAATGCCTTCTTTCCTAATGCATTCAAACTATTTACACATGATTTAGAGTATCATAAACCTAGCCTGAGAAATGCAGCATTATAAAAAGGCTTAGTTTTTGTGCAAAAAAAGAAAATGTTTGATATGATTACAGTGAGAAGATAATCACCACTCTGTTATGTAATAATAGTATTAATTGTATGTGTTGCATTTCTGGTATGTTCCTTGTATTCTTTCTTCCTTTCTTTCTTTTTTTTTTTTTTGCATGGGGAATTGAACTCAGGGCCACTCACCAAAGAGCCACAGCCTCCCCCCTCCCCCACTGCCTTTCATTTCTTTTCTTTCTCTTTATTTTTTTTTCTGGTAATTTTTTAAATTTAGAGACAGGGCTGCACTGATAGTGTCTCGCAGTTGCTGAGGCTGGCTTTGAACTCATGATCCTTCTGTGCTGTGATGACAGGCAGGCACCCCTGTGCTGAGCTCTTCCTCTCATTTAATTAGAACATTTTTAAGATTGATCACATTTAGATTTCAATATAAACAAGAGGTGTCACTAGAGCTACACTCTCAGCCACTTTTTTTTTTCTTCTTTTTTTTTGTGTGTTTTATTTAGAGAAAGGTTCTCAGTGAGTTGCTTAGGGCCTCACTAATTTGCTAAGTCTGGCTTAGGCTCCTGCCTCAGCCTCCTGAGTGGCTGAGATTATAGGTGTTGGCCTCCAGGCTCAGCCTCCAGAGAATTCTTTAAAATAAATACAAAAACTTCTAGGTCTAATTAAGTTAAATAACTAGAGCCAGTAATTCACTTGTCCCCTCCCTCTACCAAAACACCCTGGGTATTGGTAGGTAAGTAATTGATAATCAGTATCCACAATTATAAATGCACTGTCCATATTCTTAGGTTTGTCTACAGAAAATGAAAGTACTTAACAACTCTCTCTAAATGGAGACTCTTATTTGTATCTAGAAAGTTTTTTTTTTTTTACAGAGAGAGAGAGAGAACTTCAATATTTATTTTTTTAGTTTTTTTGGTGGACACAACATCTTTGTTTGTATGTGGTGCTGAGGATCCAACCCGGGCCGCACGCTACCGCTTGAGCCACATCCCCAGCCCTCTAGGAAGTTTTTATTACAATTTTATATATTTTTCTTTCTCATTCATCAGACCTTTTTAAATACAACATGATATGAATAAGACATTCTGCAGCAGAATTGATTTATACATAAAATATTTGCTGCAAATTTGCCTTTTTAAAAGCAATGTATTCATATTGGTTTAGAGAAAATAAAGTTAAAATGGCTTATTTTTAATAAAGTGTGAAGCCCTCAAAGTGTTTCCAAAAGCATTATTTATTGTTTTGTCCTAGCTGTACTATAAGCTGACAATCACCAACTAAAATGTATATAGTGAGTGACAGATGTATTATGAGAGGCAAATGTGGTATTCAATTTGTTAGTAAAATAAAATGATGTAATAGATGTGCTTAAAAAGCAGTCACAAAATACCATGAAAGGGAACATTTCAGAGCATCCTGAAATTATTACGAATAACCATAGAAATTGTCCTACAGCCTCAGTACAACAACAAAAACAGTAAGATTCTCCAACATTCAAAAAAATACACACATAAATAAAATATTCAAATAAATACTAAAATACAGCATGCTTACAGTAACTCACGAATGCTAAAATAGAAAAACCCAAAATAGAAATGAAACAAAGGTATCCCATGTTAAGTTTAGTGTCTTTAGCTGTAAAGTAATATTTTTCTATTTTCACATTCATATTAGGATTTTAATATATTTTAATTATTTTTCTATAAACCATTCATGGAACTTAAATCTCTCTTCAGGAAGAAATTGTCATGTCATCAACTTTGATATAGTGATAGGAAAAATAAAGCTTTTCAGATTACTAAAAATAAACAAGAAAGAAAACTGTATAGAGTCATAAATATCAACCTGCTCAAATTGAAAAGAGATATTGCTGAAAAAGTAGGAAGAAGAAAAATTCTTATTTAATTATGCTACCAGAAGTTGAAAATGTAATGACAAAAGGTAAGAAAATAGTAGCAGCCATTAAAAACGTGGTATAAAAGGCCGGGAGCAGTGGCATATGCCTGCAATCCCAGTGGCTCAGGAGGCTGAGGCAGGAGGATGACGAGTTCAATGCCAGCATTAGCAAAAGCAAGGTACTACGCAACTCAGTGAAACCCTGTCTCTAAATAAAATACAAAATAGGGCTGGGGATGTGGCTTAGATGGGGAGTGTTCCTGATTTCAATCTCCGGTATCACCCCCCACACAAAAATAATGATAATAAATAAATAAATAAACAAATAAACAAATGAATGAAAATGTGGTATTGGAGCAAAGGAGAGAGTGGAGGAGCCAAATTCTCATCCAACAAAACAGAGAGTTAATGGACAATGAGTAAAGCCAACTAGACATGATTTCAAGCCACTACCACTGTCCAAGATAGATCAAGATAAGTAACAGGCTATTACCACTTTTGCCTCTGGGCAATGGGAGCTTGGTATCTTTTCTTTAAAATAAGCAGAGTGGGAGAGAAGTGAGGGAGGAGGATATGAGAGGGGAGGAAATGTGTAATGAGTTCAATAAAATCACTTTGTATGCATATATAAATATACCAGATAGAATTCCAATTTTGTGTGTGCATGAAAAGCACCAATCATGGATGAATAAATGAGCCCAGGGGAGCCAGTGCATGCTTCTAATTCCCCAGTAGATCAGGAGGCTGATATAGGAAGATAAGGAGTTGAAAGCCAGCCTCAGTAAAAGAGAGGTGCTAAGTGACTCAGTGAGACCCTGTCTCTAAATAAAATATAAAATACAAAATAGGGCTGGGAAAGTAGATCAGTGGTTGAGTGTCCCTGAGTTTAATCCCTTATACCTGCCTCCCCCCAAAAAATAAATGGGTGAATTTTTTTTTTTTTTTTTTTTTTTTTTTTTTTTGCAGGATCAGTGGTACCTGGTTGGCAATGGAGGAAGGAAGCATGGAGAGGATCAGAGACTGGGACAAATTGGGTCAGATACCCTCCATGCATATTTTTGCTGTGATGAACCCAGTGCTATGTATAACAATAATACTCTTAAAAATAAATTAATTAAAATGCAATAAAAAGTTATTCATCATTGTTTGTCTTTATCATGATTTGTTTTGATTTTTTAAGCACCTAATATTTTTTTCTGTTGCAAAGCTCTATCTTTTTGGGGGCATGCCGAAGCCAAACAGCTGTAACATTTATGTCAGCTGTAACTTCAAGAACATGGATACCAAATCAGGAAGGCAGAAAATTATTAGCCATTTTTTCCAATTATAGGTATGCCCTGGTTTTCTAAATGAATAGCTATAATTACTCTGTGTTAGGAGTGGATACCAACTCCCAACAAAATGTTTTTGTTCATATTTTAGTTGATTTTAAAATGCAACTGGGTGCAATTAGTACTTCAAGGTAACCATTAAACATTCATTTATATGCATTTCAGAGTTAAAGTATTGTAATAAAACACATTTATTCTGACAGAGAATAATATATGTGTGCATACACACATACTATACATAAACATACAAATAGATATGTCTATATAAGGCACTCCAAGATGGATCAGATTATCATATTTTTATGCTATGGTCAATAGGAAGGTTAATGCTTAGCCATGGTCAATTCAAGTAGAATATGTGTGAAATGTTAGTCAAGCAAAATAATGACAGTCCCTTCTTAACAAAAATAACACAGAATAATTACTGATTCTATGGCAGTCCTACTTTTAACCTATGAGTGTTAGGAAATAGTCTTTCATTTATCTCTGGGAAAACATTTGTATTTTTATGGTGGAAGTACTCTGAGTAAGGCCATTCTTTTTCTTTTGCTCTGTAGACATCACTCTCTTGCAATTTTCTGTGATTTATATAACATTAAAGAGCTTGAGTCAGAAAAAGGCAACAGAATTTTGTAATCAAAATGCACTTTGGCTTTACTACTCATGTTAGCTATCCAGAAAAGAAAGATAGAGTCAATAGAGTCAAAATGTATTAATATCTTCTGCTAGTAATCGCAGGTGTGAGTTTTCACTTCTCACAAAATCTTGTTTTGCATACAATATAGAATAAAATCGCTTTCCTATTTGGGGAGTTCAAGGCAAACTTTAGCTTTGCAATAAGGTAGATACACTGACTATTTGAAATCTGAGTTACCCATATATTCATTAATTGCGCTATTACTATTTTCTCTAAAATTATATATATATATATATATTTCCCCCCCCTTTGGTTACAAATAGAGGTGAGACCATTCAATATTTTTTTTCTTGAGTTGCTTGGCTTGTTTCACTTAACAAAATGGCCTTTATCCCATCCATGCTGTGTCAAATGGCAGGATCCCTGTTTTGAAGATGAATAATATTTCATTGTTCACTCATGCATGCATACACTTGTGCGCACACATGTGTCAATCACATTTTCTTTATCCATTCTTCCATTGGCAGATACTCAGGTTGTTTTCATAACTTGGCTGTTGTGAAAAATGCTTCAATGAACATGGGATATCCTTAGGAAATGGTGCTTTTATTTTCTTTGAGTATATATGCCAAGGAGGGATTGTTGTACCATGTGATAGCTTCGTTTATTTTTTTTTTTTTATTATTGCTTTCTTTTTTTTTTTTTTTTTTTTTTTTTTTTTTGTACACAGAACTACATTTCCACCCTTTTTCTTTCTTTCTTTCTTCCTTTTTTGAGACAGGGTCTTGCTAACTCGCTGAACCTGGCCTTGAACTTGTGATCCTCCTGCCTCAGCCTCTTCAACCTCTGGAATTACAAATTTGTGCCACCATGCCCAGCTCATTTTGGATTTATTTAGCAACCTCCATGCTCCACGGGTAGATGGCAGTACCAATCTACATTTCACCAAGAGTGACAAGTGCTCTTTTTTCCCTACATGCTTGATAATAATGATTATTTTTTTTTTTTACCTATGTGATAATGACTGTCCTAATAGACATAAAATGGCATTTCATGGTGATCATAATATTCATTTCCTGTGTGACTGGTGAATTGCATTTCATGTGAGTATATGGGATAGAAAATATACAAGGTGAAAAAAAATGAATGATCTAATATATAACGTAAGAACTATAATTAATAATAGTATACTGAAAAAGGGAATGTCCCTGTTTAGATTATAGCTGTACTTGCCAAGGGGGTGGGTAAATGGACAAGTGAGATGACAAATGTTTTTATTTGTTTTACTACATATATATATATATATATATATATATATATGAATGATTATATTAATTTTGAGAATATAAAATATAAAAGACTACTTGCACAAGAATGTTTATTCTTATTGTGATTGTGTTGATAGCAGAGCCAGTTTAGGTGAAACCTTCTTCTATATTTTTTCTATCACTGTAATTTTTCCAAACCTTATGAAAATAATGATGCAGTTGCAAATCATAATATTTTTATGACAAAATAAAATAAATATAACTACCTCTAAGAAAAAAATAAGAATTAAATTTCTTACGTATTTTTAATGGTTTATTATACCTATTTAAAATATTTTAACAATAACCAGGTGGAGTGGCACCCACTGTAATCTCCGTGACTCAAGTGACTAAGGCAGGAGTACCACAAGTTCCAGGCAAGCTTCAGCAACACATTGAAACTCTTGTCTAAAAAATTGAAAAAGTCTGGGAATGGAGATCAGTGGTGAAGTATCCCATGGTTCAATTCCCAGTACACAAATAAGTAAATAAAATATTTTAACATTTTTGTAATACAGAAAATAGACAGAATATTGCTATTAAACTGAACTTTGAGTTTTAAATTTGAACAACTGGATCCATAGTTATATTAGCAATATGAGGTATTCACTGAATAAGTTTGAGGAGACAAAAAATGAAGCTTTGAAGCCAGAGGATGTTTAATTTATGAACATAAATGGAAGGACTTGAACCATGTCATGTAAATGCTCAAATAAAAGAAAATCAGAAAGCTCAATCAGAAGCAGAAACAAACTTTGTGTACAACTAGGGACTTTCCAGTGGGATGGACCAAATGAGGTGACCTTGCATCTGTAACCAATCTAATGTTTCCTTTGTTTTATGTCCCCAAGCCTGTCTCTTTTAATTCTTCAAAGGAGCCCCAAATGTCTTTACGTATGGTAATTTCCAATTCAAAAATCAAGTTGCTTAATTAAACTTGACAATGATTTTGTGTTTTTGTTCATCTTTTGTAACATGGAAGAAAACTAAGAAAGTTGTATAAAGCTTTGAAATCACTTGTTTTTTCTTTGTTGTTTTTGTTGTTATTGTTTTTTTTTTTTGTTTGTTTGTTTGTTTTGTTTTGTTTTGTTTTAATTTTAGTAGTGGGTATTGAACCCACAGGTGTTTTACCACTGAGTTACACCCCTAGTCGTTTTTACATTTTCTTTTGTGAGAGAGTCCTGCTAAGTTGTATAGGGCCTAAGTTGCCCTGACTGGCCTCAAAGTTCATTTATTCCTGCCTCACCCTCTTGAGTAGCTGGGATTACAGATATGCACCACCTCTCCCAGCAAAGTTTCTAAATATTTATAAAATCATCATGAAGCTTGTGACAACTGTAGGTTCATTTGATCCACCATATCAGAGTTTAAAGCCCATTTGGTTATTATCATACTGTTATTTTAGTGTTTCTGAAAATATTTAAATTGAGAAAAATTATATGGTTTTCAATGATTGTTTCTTTTGAGTTCCTTTTATTGTTATTCTCTCAAATTGTCATAATCTATGGGTGATTGCATCCATTATAATGATGAAAAAAATCATTGACATGATAACTTACCCACCTCCATCCCACTTCTTCCTCTACACACGATTTTCCTGTTCCAAGCTTCCCTTATCTTCATTAGTGCTAAGTGCAACTTCCTAGTTGATCAGAGGAGGTATCTTGGAGGCACTATTAAAGACCTATTTTATTCGTCATAAAAACTAAAATGAATCTTACTAGTTCTACTTTGTGATATTCCCAGACAGTGACTACTTGTGACTAACTCCTGACATACAGATCTAGTTCAAACCATATCAACTCCACCTAGACACTTCACTGTCCACTCTGACTTTCCTAACTAATTATTTTTGTTTTTAGTTCTTCATTTTCATCTCTACCCTACCCATTTTACAGACAATACCACAAAAATTGGACATTTAAGTAAGTCAAACTATTTCTGTCTTCTTTTCAAAGAATTGTGATGCTTCTATTTCTAGTCTTAATATCAGTCAAAATCCAAGCTACTTTTCATAATTGCAAAATTCTACATTTTCTGGCCCTTACTTACCTCTCTGTCTTTCTCTCTAATACTCAACATTCCATGTGCTCTAGCCCCAGTGGCTTCTTGCACTTCTGTGCACACAAGTGTGTTTTTACTTATTCCCTTCTGCCTAAAACTCTCCATCCAGCTATCCAACTCACCCAGTCACCTCATTTAACTCTGCTCAAGCACCACCTCCTCTGTTTTCTGTAGATAGATTGCACATAGTCTTCAAAGAATCTGGATTCTATATTTTAAAGTTCTGAGCATGTCCCAGGATTAGTGCAGGATTCCATGGGACAGCATCCAGATCCTGCTGCAGGACTTTGTCCTGGAGCTTGGACTGCCAGTAGCTTTCTGCTGAGGCCCTCTCTAGTCACTGTCCTCAGTTGAGGAAAACATTCTTGCCATTGATAATTCCTTCAAATTGAGGATAGCCTGCATTCTATGGGCCATCATGAAATTGGAGAGAATAAAAGCTGAGGGACTTGCCTTCCACATCAAGGCACTTGATTCATTTGCCTTCCACATCAAGGCATTGGTTCACTCCCAAACCCTTTTGGAACCCTTTGTTAAAATAATGGAGTACTGACATCTTTTTGCCTAACCTGACTCTTTTTGTTTACGCCCAGCTGGTGCTGACACCAAAGAGAAATCCCAATAAGCTAACTGTTAATTATTTTTCATATTAAAACACAGGCAACTGTCAATTTATTTTTGTTTTATTTTTCCCTGTCACCTAACAGTGTTATAATTTTATTTTCTGTGACAAACTATTATAAGCTGTGCAAGAAAATCATTGTTTGAAACACATGTAAGACTTATTTTTTTTACTTATTTTTAATGAGAAATATAAGATTCCTTATAGAATGAGTTCAAGGCCATTATCATGTAAGCCCAAGAATCAAACTTTTTTACTTGTGAAATACATTCAAAGTTGGCAGCTGTCCAAATGAAGATCTCCGTTCCCAAGTACTGAATTTGAAAACACTCATTCTTTGGCATATATATATATATATATATATATATATATAATATACATATATATTGTAGAATCAGCTTATAAGTTTAAGCCAAGTAGAGAACGTGTCTAGAAAGGTTGGATTTGTCAATAGGCAAGTAAGATAAGTTCTGCAAAGATGCTTGGAAACTTTCCACAGCAGGAAAGCATATGGTAATGCTGGTTGTTGTAAGTATTTACATTCTGTACCCATGCTCAAAGATCCAGGCTGAATTTGCATTTATAAAGTAAGTAAATGAACTAACACAGCAATTGGCTTTCAGGAAACTCGGCTTCATTTCAGCTACTGCTGTTTCAGAGGTGCAGTTCCTTTGAATGAAAGAAACAGATGAAGTGAACTTAAGAGAGAAGTGGGTTGAATTATCCCCTACTGAGTTAACATACAGGCTCTTTTTAAGAGGGAATCTGGGATATTGGAGTCAACACACACAGTTTCATTTTTAACATCTGACCTGAAATAGAAGGTCTTTTTTATTGACAACAGGAATGGATAAGCACCTGCTTCTAAGATCACTGTGAGCAACACCACTGCTGTCGGCAGAAGAAAGGAGCTGGCTTTTGGTCAACACTAAATAGGGCTTGCACCTTAAAGGTTTCAGTTAATTTGTAAATTCCAAAATATGTCTGTGTGCTCTAAATTTACAAAAATGCCCTTTCACATCCAGGAATGGGTAAGTGATTTCTTAAAAAATGAACCTTCCTATCCCTTAATACAAGTTTTCACATTTTGGGGACTGGGGTATTTGTCCCAAGTTATTTTGTCTATGTAAATGTGGCATCAGATTCAAAGTGTATGCATAAAGTAGTCTTTAGCCCTCATTGCAAGGAAGATAAAAAAAGAATATCTCATACCCAGGATTGCTGAGACAAATCAGGAAGCCTAAAAGAGTAATAGAGTCCATATTCTCAAAGAATATGTCCAATTAGGTATAATTCTCAAAGTAGCTTCTTTTTTTCTATAAGTAGGCCTAAGATCTCATATATAAGTAAGTTGCAGCCACTTTACAAACTAACACCTTTGTAAGGATGAAGGCACAGTTTGTTTTGTTAAATGCTAATTTCCCAGTATTTAGCATGGCATCCAAAATATAATAAATGCAATGAAAGTATTTATTCAACATAGAAATTAAATTATATTTTAAGTTTATATATTTCATCAATTGTAAAGAGTGCTTGATCCATATAAAATATTATTTATTTGTAATCTTTATTTATCATTATTAACTTATACTAGTTTTAGAAATTAATGGGTTTGACCATGAGATTTTCGTGCTTTCATATATAACAGTTGATGGTGTCTACCCGCTCTCCTGCCTCTCTTATTTTCCTCTCATTACCTCCTCCCCCATTCCTTCCCATTTCATAATAGCCCCTCTTTCATGTCGCTGTTATTTCATTTTATTTATTTTTATTTTTTAATTTTTTTTATTGCTGGTTGTTCAAAACATTACATAGTTCTTGATATATCATATTTCACACTTTGATTCAAGTGGGTTATGAACTCCCATTTTTACCCCATATACAGATTGCAGAATAACATCAGTTACACATCCATTGATTTACATATTGCCATACTAGTGTCTGTTGTATTCTGCTGCCTTTCCTATCCTCTACTATCCCCACCCCTTCCCCTCCCCTCCTCTCTTCTCTCTCTACCCCCTCTACTGTCATTCATTTCTCCCCTTGTATTATTTTCCCCTTTCCCCTCACTTCCTCTTGTATGAAATTTTGTATAACCCTAAGGGTCTCCTTCCATTTCCATGCAATTTCCCTTCTCTCTCCCTTTCCCTCCCACCTCTCATCAAAGTTTAATGTTAATCTTCTTCTCATGTTCTTCGTCCCTACTCTGTTCTTAGTTACTCTCCTTATATCAAAGAAGACATTTGGCATTTGTTTTTTAGGGATTGGCTAGCTTCACTTAGCATAATCTGCTCTAATGCCATCCATTTCCCTGCAAATTCTATGATTTTGTCATTTTTTAATGCAGAGTAATACTCCATTGTGTATAAATGCCACATTTTTTTTATCCATTTGTCTATTGAAGTGCATCTAGGTTGGTTCCACAGTCTAGCTATTGTGAATTGTGCTGCTATGAACATCGATGTAGCAGTGTCCCTGTAGCATGTACTTTTTAGGTCTTTAGGGAATAGACCTAGAAGGGGGATAGCTGGGTCAAATGGTGGTTCCATTTCCAGCTTTCCAAGAAATCTCCATACTGCTTTCCAAATTGGCTGCACCAATTTGCAGTCCCACCAGCAATGTACGAGTGTACCCTTTTTCCCACATCCTCACCAGCACTTGTTGTTGTTTGACTTCATAATGGCTGCCAATCTTACTGGAGTGAGATGGTATCTTAGGTTGGTTTTGATTTGCATTTCTCTGACTGCTAGAGATGGTGAGCATTTTTTCATGTACTTGTTGATTGATTGTATGTCCTCCTCTGAGAAGTGTCTGTTCAGGTCCTTGGCCCATTTGTTGATTGGGTTATTTGTTATCTTATTGTCTAATATTTTGAGTTCTTTGTATACTCTAGATATTAGGGCTCTATCTGAAGTGTGAGGAGTAAATATTTGTTCCCAGGATGTAGGCTCCCTATTTACCTCTCTTATTGTTTCTTTTGCTGAGAAAAAACTTTTTAGTTTGAGTAAGTCCCATTTGTTGATTCTAGTTATTAACTTTTGTGCTATGGGTGTCCTATTGAGGAATTTGGAGCCTGACCCCACAGTATATAGATCGTAGCCAACTTTTTCTTCTATCAGATGCCATGTCTCTGAGTTGATATCAAGCTCCTTGATCCATTTTGAATTTACTTTTGTGCATGGCGAGAGAAAGGGATTCAGTTTCATTTTGTTGCATATGGATTTCCAGTTTTCCCAGCACCATTTGTTGAAGATGCTATCCTTCCTCTATTGCATGCTTTTAGCCCCTTTATCAAATATAGGATAGTTGCAGTTTTGTGGATTGGTTTCTGTGTCCTCTATTCTATACCATTGGTCCACCCGCCTGTTTTGGTACCAGTACCATGCTGTTTTTGTTACTATTGCTAATTCAGCAAAGTGGCAGGCTATAAAATCAACACGCATAAATCAAAGGCATTCCTGTATATCAGGAACAAATCCTCTGAAATGGAAATGAGGACAACCACTCCATTCACAATATCCAAAAAAAAAAAAAAAAAAATAAAATACTTGGGAATCAACCTAACAAAAGAGGTGAAAGACTTATACAATGAAAACTACAGAACCCTAAAGAGAGAAATAGAAGAAGATCTTAGAAGATGGAAAAATATACCCTGTTCATGGATAGGCAGAACTAACATCATCAAAATGGCGATATTACCAAAAGTTCTCTATAGGTTTAATGCAATGCCAATCAAAATCCCAACGGCATTTCTTGTAGAAATAGAGAAAGCAATCATGAAATTCATCTGGAAAAATAAAAGACCCAGAATAGCAAAAACAATGCTAAGCAGGAAGTGTGAATCAGGCGGTATAGCGATACCAGACTTCAAACTATACTGTTATTTCATTTTAACATGACCACTTTCCTGCGAATGATATAATTCCATTCTTCTTTTTTTTTTTTTTTAAGGCAGACACACTTCTTTTTTTCCCCCTTCACATCACCATACATTTATTTTGTATAACGATGAGGGTCTCTTTCCATCTTCCATGCAATTCCCCTTCTCCCTCCTTCTCTCTCCCACCTCTATTCCCTATTTACTGGTAATCTTCTTCTAATGCTCTTCCTCCCTATCCCATTTTGCGTCACCCCCATTATATTAGAAAAGACATTTAGCATTTGTTTTTTTAGGGATTGGCTAACTTCACTTAGCATAATCTGCTCTAATGCCATCCATTTCTCTGCAAATGCCATGATCTTTTTATTTTTTAGTGCTGAGTAATATTCCATTGTGTATAAATGCCACATTTCTTTTATCCACTCATTTATTGAAGGGCATCTAAGTTGGTTCCACAGTCTAGCTATGTGAATTGTGCTGCTATAAACATTGATGTGGCTGTGTCCCTGTAGTATGCTCTTTTCAGGTCTTTTGGGTATAGTCCTAGAAGGGGAATAGCTGGGTCAAATGGTGGTTCCATTCCCAGCTTTCCAAGGAATCTCCATACTGCTTTCCAAATTGGCTGCACCAATTTGCAGTCTCACCAGCAATGTATGAATGTACTTTTTTCCCTGCATCCTCGCCAGCACTTGTTGTTGTTGTTTGATTTGTAATGGCTGCCATTCTTACTGGAGTGAGATAGTATCTTAGAGTAGTTTTGATTTGCATGTCTCTGATTGCTAGAGATGGTGAGCATTTTTCATGTATTTGTTGATTGATTGTATGTCCTCCTCTGAGAAGTGTCTGTTCAGGTCCTTGGCCCATTTGTTGATTAGGTTATATTTTTTTTTTTTGTTGTTGTTGTTGTTGTTTAACTTTTTGAGTTCTTTGTATACTCTGGATATTAGGGCTCTGTCTGATTGTAAGGGGTAAAAATTTGTTCCCAGGATATAGGCTCCCTATTTACCTCACATATTATTTCTCTTGTTGAGACAAAACTTTTTAGTTTGAATTTATCACATTTGTTGATTTTTTGTTTTAACAATTGTGCTATAGGTGTCTTATTAAGGAGTTTGGGGCCTGACACCACATGACAGAGATTAGGGCCAACTTTTTCTTCTAGAAAAAGAGATACAGAGTCTCTGGTTTAACTCCTAGCTCCTTGATCCATTTTGAGTTAACTTTGGTGCATGGTGAGAGAAAAGGATTCAGTTTTATTTTGTTGCATATGCAGTTCTCCCAGCACCATTTGTTGAAGATGCTAAACTTTCTCCATTGTATGCTTTTAGCACCTTTGTCTAATGTAAGATAGTTGTAATTTTGTGGATTGGTCTCTGTGTCCTTTGTTTTGTACCATTGGTCTACCAGCCTGTTTTGGTGCCAGTACCATGCATGCTGTTTTTCTTACTATTGCTCTGTATTATAGTTTACAGTCTGGTATCTATCGCTATAACCCCTGTTTCAGTCTTCCTGCTTAAAATTGCTTTAGCTATTCTGGGTCTCTTATTTTTCCAGATGAATTTCATGATTGCTTTTTGTATTTCTGCAAGGAATATGGTTGGGATTTTGATTAGAATTGCATTGAATCTGTAAAGTGCCTTGGTAATATTAATAATATTAATATTATTTTAATATCATTAAATCATTAATATCATAAAATCATTAAATCATTAATATCATTAATATCATATTATTTTAATATCATTTTAATAATATTAATTCTGCCTGTCCATAAGCAAGGTATATCTTTCCATCCTCTAAGGTCTTCTTCTATTTCTCTCTTTAGGGTTCTGTAGTTTTCGTTGTATAGATCTTTCACCTCTTTTGTTAGGTTGTTTCCCAAATATTTAATATATTTTTTGAGGATATTTTGAATGGGGTAGTTGTCCACATTTCCATATCAGAGTATTTGTCACTGATATACAGGAATGCCTTTGATTTATGGGTGTCGATTTTATATCCTGACACTTTGCTAAATTTGTTTACTAGTTCTAGAAGTTTCTTGGTAGAACCTTTTGGGTCTGCTAGGTATAAGATTATATCATCAGCAACTAGTGCTAATTTAAGTTCTTATTTTTCCTATATTTATGTCTTTAATTTCTTTCATCTGTCTAATTGCTCTGGCTAGTGTTTCAAGAACTGTGTTGAATAAACGTAGTGAGAGAGGGCATCCCTGTCTTGTTCCAGATTTTAGAGGGAATGCCTTCAATTTTTCTCCATTTAGAATGATGCTGGCCTGAGGCATAGCATAGATAACTTTTACAATGTTGAGGTAAGTTCCTGTTATCCCTAGTTTTTCTAGTGTTTTGAACATAAAGGGATGCTGTATTTTTTTGAATGTTTTTTTTTTTTTCCTGCATCTATCGAGATGATCATATGGTTCTTATCTTTAAGTCTATTTATCTCAAAGCCCTAGTAAAAGAAGAGCAAATCAACAACAAATGCAGTAGAAGGCAAGAAATATTTAAAACCAGAGCTGAATTCAATAAAATCAAAATAAAAGAAACAATTGAAAAAATTTACAAAACTAAAAGTTGGTTCTTTGAAAAAATAAATAAGATCAACAGATCCTTAGCCATGCTAGCAAAGAGAAGAAGAGAGAGAACTTAAATTACTAGCATACAGGTTGAAAAAGGCAATATCACAACAGACACTACAGAAATAGAGAAAATAATTCGAAATTATTTTGAAACCTTATACTCCAATAAAATAGAAGATAGTGAAGGCATCAATAAATTTCTTAAGTCATATGATCTGCCCAGATTGAGTCAGGAGGATATACACAACTTAAACAGACCAACATCAAGTGAGGAAATAGAAGAAGCCATCAAAAGATTATCAACCAAGAAAAGCCCAGTACCAGATGGATACACAGCAGAGTTTTACAAAACCTTTAAAGAGGAACTAATACCAATACTCTTCAAGCTATTTCAGGAAATAGAAAAAGAGGGAGTACTTCCAAATTCATTCTATGAGGCCAACATCACCCTAGTTCCAAAACCAGACAAAGATACTTCAAAGAAAGAAAACTACAGACCAATATCTCTAATGAATAAGATGCAAAAATCCTCATTAAAATTCTGGCAAACCAGATACAAAAACATATCAAATAGATCATGCGTCATGATCAAGTAGGATTCATTCCCGGGATGCAAGACTGGTTCAATATATGGAAATCAATAAATGTGATTCCATTCTTCTTTAGGGCTGAATAATATTTCATTATGTATACATACCACAACTTCTTTTATAACAATCCCTATAATGCACACTTGATTCATATATTTTAAGAACTAAAACAGCAGGAATTTATTTCAAGTTTTGGAAATATTCAAATAAGTCATCTTCTGATTGCCTTTTGAATTTTTTGTTATGAATAACAAATGTTTTGTTATGAATAACAAATGTTCTATTTTATACTTTCAATTTAATTTTTAGGCTACTGCACTAAAATTATTAACTCATAAAAGAATAATGATATACTTTCTTTATCAATTTATTAACTGGACCAGTTAGAATCTGCCAGGCAGTCTTTCAATCACTGAGGTTACAAATTTTTGAGGAAAGATAGTCCTATTAGTCCTATGAAATTTAGCTTCTGCATTATTATTTTTTTAATGACACTTGTCACATTTAATCATTTTTCCATGGTATGGCCCTCATTTACTTATTTTTTTCTTAGCTTTATTTAAATGACAAAGACTGCTTAGTGTGTATGTTTAGGATATGGTGTGCTGAAAATTCAGTTGCTTAGAGAAAATATATATGTAAGTTTTAAAATTCTTAAGCAATATTTTGTTAAAATCATGCACTACCTTGTAAAGACCTTACTGCCATTGTCAGAAAATGAATCGAGTAGGAAAAATGATTCCATCAGTCAATGGCAAGAGATTCTATCTCACATGGTTATATGACATAAATGAGGTAGAATGTTCTTTAAAAGAGAAAAATATTCTTTAAAATATGTTTATGCCAATCATAATAGTATAACATTTATTGAAATTGTGATTGGGACTAGCTACTTTAGATGATTATTTTAAATAAATAACAGTTTTGAAAGCTGTGGTTGAAGAAATTGAGAGGTCATTGTGATATATAACTTCTACCTCTGGTTTATACTTAAGTAAAGTAAAAGTACGGTACCTTTGAACAAAATCTCACCTAACTTCATCAAAAAGCTGTTAAACATAACCCTGTTAGCCAATGTCTGCTCTATTCTTTTTTTATTCACCAGTCAAAAGTCAGAGGTTAATAAATTTTGCTTCCAAAAACAGTGGTGTTACAGCATCTTATTCGTACTGGTGCACTCACCAATAAGCAAATGTTGAAGCAACAGTTTTCATAGCCATGTTCAACCCTTACTATTCTTAAAGCTATACTGGAGGAAACAGGCACTTCTGCATGTCTATTTTGCCCAACTTCACTAGTTAACATCAATATGTAGGCGATGAGGTGGCATGAGTTAATTCATTTACATCCAATGTACTAAACCTATTTAATTTCTAGATAAATGTAAAGGTATCTTAATAAATATACAAAAGTTCATGTTGTTGTTCTCAGAGAGTTATCCCTGAGGCTTAGGTGACATCATTGTGAACTGCAGGTTACATCCGTTGGTGGTGGAGACTGAAATAATTTTTTTTTCTCCTTGTAAGGTCATTCTGTAATATTATACTTGGATATCTTAAGTCTAGCCTAGCATTAAATCAAACATCCACAAAGAGAATTGAATCAAAACACATCATAGTATAGATCACAACAGAATAAAAAGTAAATGTTAGATAAATAAATATTCATGATCTAGATTTGTCTTACCATGTTTTATAAGTGTACCAATATTATAAACATTAACTGAAATATATGCTACAGTACACTGAAGTTTACATGTTAATTAACTAATTTACTCCTAAAGGACTGCTTTAGTTGCAACTACTATTAATTTAGTCCAGTTGGAAGTTAATTATTTTCACTTATATCAAGACCCTAAAAATTACATTTTAAGTAACATAAGGAAAGATAAAAGTAGGTATTTTTAAGGAATAACAGTTGCACAAATTTATTGATCTATGCCATAAATTTCTTTAGATCTATTGTAAAATTTTGAAAAAAATATGAGTATGCATGATAGAAATATAAACTTAATGTAAGTAAGAATACGTGGTTTATCAAAATGCAGTAGTTCAAAAAGAAAAAGAAAAAAATATCCCTCTTAAATAAAGGTTTTTTTTTTTTTAATACAGAAAATAATATATTGTGTTTTCTATTTAAATTAAATATGCATTACATAGAATTACATTTAACTAAAATGAAGGCAACCAAAGTGTTATTTATAGTATTATTAAGAATATGTGATAAATGACACTGAAAGAAAATATGACAATATTTTTTAAATACTTTATGTTATTATTAAGAAAATTTATATTTCCTAAAGTTAATTTTTGTACTGGTACTGCAATAGAACAAAAGCAAAACAGGCTTTGAATACAAAATTATTCCATATTTGGCATAAGTTCCATCCTTCTGAAAAAAAAAATTCTTAGAATTCTTACAAAAGCCTAGAATTATGAGAAATCTTCTGAGTTGTATATTACATGGAGGAACATGGGCTGCTCAAGACTTTAGTTAGATTTTCATAAATATCTCCCTTAATACCTGTCTTAAGTATTGTGGAAATAGTCTCAAATTATTTATTAAGTTAAAAAAATCTAGTAAACTTTAGAAACATATATACTATATAATGACAATTTTATTTTAAAGAATAAAGAGATGATTAAAATAAGCAAATATTACTATGACTCTATCTTGTTCAAAGGAAATAATTATTATAAGTATTTTTAATTTAAAATAACAAAGCATTCCTGGAAGAGATATTGATAAATCTAAGCATCAAACTATGACTCTGTTTAGGCACGGTTACTGCTAGTTTATTTTGATTTTAGATTCATGAATGATTATATTTAAAGAAAGAAAGACAGATTTTCAGATTTTCTTTTTTTTGTACTCTGTGTTTTTTTTTTTTTTTTTTTTTTTTGGTGCTAGGTATTGAACCTGCAGTGCTTTACCACTGAATTACATTCCCAGGCTTTTTTATTTTTATTTTTTTATTTTCAGACAAGATCTCTCTAAGTTTCTGAAGCTGATCTCAACTTCATGATCCTCCTTTCTGCCTCAGTCTCCTGAACTCTGGGCTTGCATTCATGCAGGTGTACCACCATGCCTGCCCAGAGACAGCTTTTCCTACACAAATTTGTTTCTATAGTTGTATACACTTACAGCAAAATATGTGGAGGTATATTTATCAAATACTAATAGTCTCAAAATTTGGGAAGTGAGAATGATGAGATTAAATATCATCATGCAGTTATTCACTTCCATCTTATCCACTCATTCAGACTTATCAACTTCTGTCTTATACAAATGGTAGATTACATTCAGCAATGTTTTAGTGAATACTCATCTTCCAGCTAAATATAGTTTTCTTTTAAAAAAGAGTGTGGCATTTATGCTGTCCTTTTAGTTTGATGTGTGCTACAGGACAGCCTTTGAGGACTCATATTGTGACTTGGATCTTGGTATAATGAAGAAATGATGATAATTGTCACACTGCCACAGTGCTCTTGCATGCCAGGCACTGTTCCAAGAACACACCTGTGTGTTGCATGTTCATGGATTTAATCCCCATACCTCTCAGTGATGAAGGCTCAGTTACAATGATGTGGGACACAGAAGAAAAGAGTCCCAGGGGGGCAAAGCACATTCTCTAGATTCAGAGAACTAAAAGAGGTACAGCCAGGCTCTGATCCCAGAAATGGTTAAGAATCTGTTGTCTTTGTTGTTGTCCACTAAAAGTGCAACAGCAACCTGGGTGCTGCCTTAGAAAGACATCAGAAAGGGCACTTATTAATCTCTAAGGACAGCACCAACAGGATGGTTCATGAAGGTACTTTATCATGTAGAAAAATAATCACTATGAGAAAATTTCTCTATCTTTCTAACTTAAAATCTAAAAGAAAGAGCATTGATTAGCTTTTAGATTTAACCAATGAATCTTTCCTTAACTTGTGAACATGTGTCAAAAGAGGAAGTAAATGTTAGAATTGCTCCTGTGTTTTCCTAGACAATTTTGATACAAAAAGAAATATATTACACATTTACACATCCAAAATCCCTTAAATACATTGAAGTGAGGACAAAAAATTTAGATCAATTACTTCAGACTAGAAATAGTAGCTAGGTGAGTAAATTTTGTAGAAGATAAAGCACGGCTGATAAACTGAATTTATTGTTGTTGCCTAGTTTGTTGGCATATGCAAGTAACCCCAGTGACATGGGAGGTTGAGGGCAAGAAGATTACAAGTTTCAGGCCAACCTCGGCCACTTAGTTAGATCCTCAGCAACTTAGCAACTTAGCAAGAACCTGTCTCAAAATTTAAAAATATAACAATTACTGGAGATGTAGCTTAGTGGTATAAGTACCCCTGTGTTCAATATCCAGTAACTAAAATAATAATGAAAATGAAATGATATTGTTGTTAATTATTATTTATTAAAAAGTCATTCTAGGGCTGAGGTTGTAGCTCAGTGGTAGAGCGCTTGCCTAGCATCTGGGAGGCACTGGTTTCAATTCTCAGAACAACTTACAAATAAAATAAATATAATGAAAGTCCACAAACTACTAAAATAAAATTTTAAAGTTATTATAAATGCACATTTGTGCAGTATAATCCACCTATGTGGCCCAATGTTTCTCAATAGATCTAAAAGAATTGCATTTTTGATAAAATTATTTCTGACCATCCAACATTTAACCTATTCATCAACAATTGTTAGAAGTGTTATTTTAAAAGCAATTTTTAAAATTTTAACTTTGCATAATTAAATCAACTTATGAATTTCATTATCAATACTTATGAAACATTCATACAATTATTTTAGAAAGAAACACCATCCTCAGCATCACGCTAATAAAATAAAAACAAGTCAATGTATTTTTCATTTTTTTAATAGTGTTTTGTTTCTTTTGCAAATGATTTCACTACTTTTTTGTAAACTTTGCATGTTGGGAACTATCATGAATATTGAGAAATTTCAAGTAGATTTCCACTGAATGCACATTAAGTCTCTGCATCTCTACTTACTTACTAATATAATGTATATTTTTACCAATCCCAAATAATCAAAATTCTAATGTGATTCAAAGGAGAAAAAAAAATCTTGATTGAGTCACAGTGGGCATTGAAAAACATCACATTTTGGTAGTGAGCAATCAACCTCAGAAATTTCAATCAGTAGCTCAGTGTCCTAATTAACAAAAGTCACTTTGGCCATTGTTTTCATGTAAACCAAGATGTCCTTCAAATAATTAAATTGCAGTGGTTAACTCTGAGTGCAGGGGAATATGCTGAGGCCACACACTAAACAAGATACTGAATTACTCACTCTCAGCAAGACCTAGTTACTCTACCTCCTAAACTTGTTTAATATAAATAAACCGCCTGCTTTCTCCCTGTATGTCCTATCTCTAGCTGGGTCCAAGTGAACCCTGAACAGGTGTTGCTGCCTCCTAGTCTGTCATTATGGACAGGATCATTACTGACCATTACCATTTCTCTCAGTCTCTAGCACACAGATACATGCTCTGGAAATACTTGCAATGAATTAAAAGTATGTTCTAAGAATGAGCAGGATTTTGGGGGGAGCTGTTTTTTTATGTTATATCATGATTTATTTTATTTTATATGAATAATGAATATCTAGAACAATAGATTTACTACTAAACCATGCCTTTCATGTGCTATTTTGAAGTAACCTCTACTTGCTGACAATTAAAACTTTGTCTAGAGTCTTAGAAACCACACTGCACATAAGATGGCAGCGACAAATAATCCCAGGACTCTATAAATAGAAAAATACCACAGTTGAAACTTTGCTATTTGATTTGGAATATAACATAAAAGCCTGACAACATTTTTTTCCATTTTCATATACAAATTATAGAGCAAAAGATGAACTGACTTTATCAAGAAAAATTGGCAAATACAATTGCTAGTCACTGCTGTTTTTCTTGATTCTTGTTTCATGCTCTTAATTGGGGGTTTTCTTTTTGGAAGCTAAGTACTTGCTGCTTTGTGGAAAGAGTGGTGTGTCAGCAAAGCCAATTTTAATTATCATGATTAAGAAATGTAATCTTTTTCTTAAAATTGGTATAGTTTTATCTGTTTGTTTACAGATAAAATTTACTTGACTGGGATTTTTTTTTAGTTATATATTCCATTGTTCAACAGTTACTTCTAGGTGACACAGCATGTAAGTGACAATATCAATTCTTTTTTTCATGAGATAGCATGCATACAGTGACCTTCCCATATCCAATTCAACTCTGATCCTCAGTTTATATAGAAATTAAGTATAAATGAAGATACTAAATGTGCTGACTTACTGAATTGAGCTGCCAGGAGAACTAATTGAAATAATTCCTATGAATCCAGCTTGGAAAAATTTGAAAATCTCTACAAATATAAGTTGGTAATAGAGTTACTTAAAATGTGTTAAATAATATGTTTACATTATATTTTATATTTGTGTTACTAGTTTTGGCTTACATTTTTTTAAAGAGAGAGAGAGAGTCAGAGAGAATTTTTTAATATTTATTTTTTAGTTATTGGTGGACACAACATCTTTGTTTGTATGTGGTGCTGAGGATCGAACTCGGGCCACATGCATGTCAGGCGAGTGCGCTGCTGCTTGAGCCACATCCCCAGCCCTTGGCTTACATTCTTTACTGGCACTTATTTTCTCCTATAACAATTTTGTATGTTTTGGTCCTTGTGATAAATATTTCCCCAAAGACTTGAAGTATAGACTCCCAGTTCAATTATGGAACCCAGCTTGTTCCTCTATGTGAATCCATAACCCTGTATTTAATACTGTGCTAATCAAGGTGGCAGTATCTCTTTTCAATACCTTGCATATTACCACAAAAGTGACAGTGTGTGGTCCTCGCTTCATCAGTGATATGATGATATTCTCTTTCTTTGTGAAATTTATGAAAATTTTTATCAGTTTATTAAGAAAATATCAATATGCTGTTTAAATTTTGATTTTTACATATGTTTTTCCTACTAATTTGAGATTGAATTTTTAAAACAGCTTCTTTATTCATTAAAATAAAAGCTACCTAGATAATTTAAAAGTTTTTGAGGTATGTAATTTCTCTCATTCCATGGGCTTTTTAAATTTTAAAAACAAAGACCATGAAAATACTGTAAGGAATTTGATTATCTAATTTAAAAATAAGTTTCTGATAATTTATTTAAATGTTACATAATATACTAAATAATTTGCATAGTAATTTATACACTTATAATTTTATGACATAAAAAAAACTTGGAATGGACCCACCATCCTACTCAACTATCCCACTCCTCCATTTAAACCCAAAGGACTTAAAATCAGCATACTTCAGTGACACAACCACATCAATGTTTATAGCAGCTCAATTCACAATAGCTAAACTATGGAACCAATTGAGATGCCCTTTAGCGGATGAACAGAAAAAGAAACTGTGGCATATATACACAGTGCAATATTATTCAGCCTTAAAGAAGAATGAAATTATGTCATTTGTAGGTAAATGGATTGAACTGAAGAATATCATACTAAGTGAAGTAAGGCAAACCTAAAAAATCAAAAGTCAAATGTTTTCTCTGACAAGTGGATTCTGATCAATAGGGAAGTAGGGAAGAATGAAGAAACTTTGGTTTGGCAGAGGGGAGTAAGGGGAGGGGAGGAAGTGTGAGATTGAGAAGGATGGTGGAATGAGATGAAAATTATTACCATATATGCACTTATGATTATATAACTGGTGTGCCTCTGTACCATGTACAGCCAGAGGAATGAGAAGCTGTGTTCCATTGTGTACAATGTGTCAAAATGCATTCTACTGTCATGTATAACTAATTAGAACAAATTAAACAAAACTAAGTGGAGATAAGGAAATGCAGTGAAGATGTAGACAAAATAATATTGACTGTTGATCACTGTTAAAATTGAATGAAATGAGTATGCAAGTTCATTATTTCATTCCATTTTTAAGTGAACAATTCCATTAAAAACATTTTTAAAAATAAGATTATTTAACTTTAACGATGCTTATAAGAAATTGATTAAACTATTTTCCTGAGGCTGAAAAGAGGATATTAATATAATAAAATCACTACTCATAATAAATATATATATTTGGCAAAATATATTTAAATAGATACAAAGAATTCACTAGAGGCAATTTTAAAATGGAAATATTTTTACTGATTATACTTTCAAGGAAAATTCTTGCACTTTTATAAAATATGCAAAAGTATGATAATTACTTCTTGGAAACCAATATTGCAAGTAAAAAACAGAAAATGTATCAAAATGTACATCAACAGAGGGTAAGTCTGGGAAGGCCAAGTTACAGTATAGATTACAATGTTGTTTGTTCAAAGTGAGTATAAATTTCTCTGTTCACCTGGAATCAGGAAAAGATTTTAGAAAATTTAGAGTCTCAGAATTTTGCTTTCTGAGATTCTAACAAAGAGATTCAAAAAAGGACTACAGAAATTGATCCTTTTCTCTCTCCACATTTCATTCAGATGCAGTGTCATTTGACAACTACTCCAGATACCTGAGAAAATGTTAAACTTTAGAATAGTTTAATTTTCTTAATAAAATATTATTAGATGTAACATCCAATCCATTTTCTTTTTAACTTTGTACCAATGTGAGGTGAGTCAAACCCAAAAAAATCCATCCAAAAAGCTAAGGTCACTTTAAGAAACTCTTTTTATGGTGTTAGGGGAAAAACTCTCTCTCTATGAAATAGGAGAAAAATTCCTCTATAAAATGTAAATTTAATCTAGAGATATGATTTTTGTTTTGCATTGAACAATATGACCAGTGACCAAATTTGATAATTTTACACTTTATTTAAAACAAACAGTAATAAATAGTAAGCAGAGTTATGTCAAGTACATGGGAGAAGGTAGGCAATATTGGGGGTGCTCAGCAAAAGTTTTTTATTTTATTTTATTTTTCTAACTAGGTCCAGAAAATATGACAATATTAAGGACAAAATATGAAAAATTCTGTTACACTCTGATCCTCCCAAAATAAATTTCATATTTTAACAATAAGTTAAATCAATACTGGCAATTAGAAACATAAACAAAATGTATTACTAGTTGTACAGTTTATATTGAGAAGCTTTCCTGGTCACATTGATAAATAAAAATAATGTTGAAGGTTTTAAAAATCCTTATGTGAAAAAGAAGCAATGTAATATATAATCAAATATCTCAATTAAAACTGTGCTTCCAGCACTTCTGAATTCTTTCCATATTTATTTGAATTTCTGCTGCATGTACCTTTATGGTGTATTTTTGAGGCACCATTAAAAAAGAGTAACTACAAAAAAAAAGAAAAAAGAAAATTGTATCATCACATTTGTGGATTCTGTAACTGCATCCATGTGGCATATAACACATTAGAAAGATACTTATCTGCAGCCTTTATTGTAAGACTCAGGTAATCACTAATAACCATCACCTAAGTGTAGTTTTCAATGCATTAATACTACCTACTTACTAGAATCTCAACTAATTATGAATTCAGAGTCACAGTGTACTGTAGTACAGCTACTCAAGCCATTAGATGATTTCAATTAAAGGAATGTCTTCCAGTGATTAAGGGCTCATTAATTTTTAACCCAACTATAAATTAAACAAAGGTTAATCATTAGTGCTGAATATTCTTATATTTCACCATTATTTAGGTCTCTCTATATATACTATATGGTTTGTTCTCAAGGAAATAAGAAATGAAATACAGATATTAGGCATTGTTTGGCCATATTTTTTTTTCCTATTTTATGCTCTTTCTGCTTCTACGTTTGCTTCAAACACAAGGAAACAAACCACAAGTTTATTTCTAGGCTACACTGTGACTCTAACAGAAAAATAGTCCTGTCCTTTGCTAAGAATTAGGGTTAGGGTTAGGTTGGTCTCAGTACTTTGTATGAGATAAAGGTCTCCATCCAACACATACTTTCAAAGTGGACTCTCAGTTAAGTTCTTGCTTCTATTCCCTTGCAGGGTGGGTGTGGGGGTGTCATCAAATAAAATAAGCTAAAACATAAAATCTGGCATATCTTTAAAACCATGCTTTTTATCTTTGAAGGATGTTGCTTACTCTGGACATGTTCAACATAGTTCCGAGTATTTCCAGTAAAAAGTCTCTGAAGAATCTATGGAAAATTGCAAAGACACAGAAGTAAATAGCAAGAACAAAAGTATGTTGGTTTTGTGTACTATTAATGTGATAAAGATATAAAAATATGCCTAGTAATAATCAATACAACTTAAGAATAATGGTAAACTTTAGGAAGAAGACCAGGAGCATGGTGGACAAAGATAGAAGGTAGATTGCTTTATCTATAATATTTCTTTTTCCAAAAGCAAAGCCTAAAGAACATCTGAAAACCACTAGTAGTTATACTTTCTAAGCAGTGATATTGGTCTTTATATTATGTTTGTAACTTTTTATCTGTTTGCAATATTTTTCTATTTAAAAAGTAAAAGAAATATAATAAAGACTACAAAATATTTTGCATACATATTATGAAAGATATAAGAGCTTTGGAGAAATTTCTACTTGATGATCAAGTTGTTGATTATCAAATTATCTTTCAAATCAGCAAATTTTTGATAGAGCACATCATTAGGGCAATTAAAATATCCAGCCACAAATGAATTATTTTTGTTATTCTAAAAACTCATTAGAAATAGTAGCTCATTGATTTGATTGATAGTTTGGTTCTAAACATGATAATGAGGAAATAAACCAAATTCACTAAAATAATTTCATCATCCTGATTAACTTGGTCTCAAAATGTCATCCAGATATTCATTTATACTTCAAATTCTCCAGATCTCTTATCATTATATCTGACTTATGAGCCTAGGAATATGGAATGAAAAAGAGTTTCACTTCATGTTCCAGTCATACTACTGATCAATAATTTTATTTTTTTTCTGATGCACAGAGTTATATAAAATAATCAGTTTGATATTGTCATTCAAAAACAATAATTGAAAAGCATGATCTTCATTATCCAAAATGTCAAGTTTGGTTCATCCTCAGGATGTTTGTATATGTTGTGCTTTCTCTTTGGTATGCTATTTCTAAGACTTTTCAAATAGGTATCTAATTCTTATACCTGAGGTTTATGTGTCACTTCCTCAGAAAGATATCTTGCTCAATTTGTGCAAAAATCTTTTATTTTTTTTTCCAGTCACTCACTTTAATCTGTGGTCCTGTTTCATTATTCTGCGTTTGTTTCCTGAAATTGTATGTATATTTATATTTTGTTTGTCAACACTTTTATTCCACTCATTAGTAAATAAAATCAGTTGGAGAAGAAAATTTATTTTTCTCTCTTAATGTTCTTTAGTGTCTAATCTATGCATGACTTGTAACAGATATTTAAATGTTAACATTGATCCTAAGCAAACAACTGTTTTTAGAAAAGAAGACCATAGCCTAAATAAAAGAAATCTAGAAAAATAATCTTGGGGAAAAATTATATAAAGGGTAGATTATGTTTCTTGACTTGATGAAAATGTTTGGGTAGACATACCCTTCACCAAGGTAACAAATATCAGCCAGAGCAGTTTTTGAGAGGCAACGGAGCACTGGGTATGAGGTTAGAGGCATAAACATATGATTGGTATATCAGGAAAATGTGTGGAAGATTTATAAAGGATATATATTTGTAATTATTGGAAGTCAGTGAAGAGTAGAGATAAAATATCAGAGACTGTCAAGTATATTGACTAGTGCAAGTCATGTCAGTAATGAGGTCATTCAAAATGAGGAGTAAGAAGAAAGTTGGTCAGGAACAGGGCTTTGAGGTGCAGAAGAAAAAGAAGTTCAGTAAATTCTGAAACAAAGAGGTAAGAAATAAGGTGACATGTTGATAATCAAAGAAAGAATATTTAAGGTTGTGACATCAGTCTGCTTGGAGGAAAAGCAACTTCATTGGCTGCTGGTCTGGAGAATTAGAAGGTCTGTGGTCACCACAAATGGAGATTTAATCTGGGAGCTACATGTAAAAATAAAATAGAAAGCAAGACTGCTGGAGACCTGGGCATATATCTGACAGGGCTCTGTCTCCAACTAATTCTGTGTAAAGAGAGGAAAAAGTGAAGTTTGCACCAAGTTTTGGTTACAGGTAATTGAATCTTTGGTCCTAACAAGAAGTTCAATAAATTTAGAAGGAAGAATAATTTGTGGAGACAAATGTAAATATTAAACAACAAACTGAAAACTGTCTAAATATTATCTCGTTATTTATTTTAAAAGACTTTAAAATTTATTATTGTAAAAGAGATAGTTCAAGAACATATTATATACATAATATGTAATATATATATATATATATATATATATATATATATATATATATATATATAAAACAATTATGACAGCAGAAATACTGTTGACTTAACTGTTGGTTTAGCAGTTAATAATGAACCCAATGTAAATACTGCTCACCAGCTTATGCAATGACTATTAAATTATGCTTCCTCTCTTTTTTTCTAAAATCTCAGGTGAACAAGTTTAATGGACTTACTCACTGTGACACCTCTAGAGAATAAAGGTGTAATAATTTATTGAGGCAATGTAAGTACATCCAAAGTGAAATTGAGATTTAAAAAATTGAGATTTGAAATTAAAGTGTAAATCACTCACTTCTTTCATCTGAATATATCAAGCACTGGGGTGTCAGGAAAGAATAATGAGCTATAGACAAATCAGAATTTTCTATTTGAAAAATATCTTCAAACTGTGTATATTATTTTTCTTCTCCACTGCCCCTGGAGTAATATCAAAAATCTTGTAGAAACATAGTTAAAATTAATTCCTGAGGGCTTTGGTATTACATTATTTCTCAGGGTGTTGAAGAGTGCTATGACTCCCTAAAAATTCCCAAGGGAAATATGTTTAAATGACATTAATTCAGCAAAGAATGCCAAAATAAAGCTGATTACTCAGTTATCACCATTTTGATATAAATTTTACCAGTGATTATATCTGTGCCCTACATTCAGTTTTAAATTATCATTCTACTATAGAAGAAGATCTTAGAAGATGGAAAAATATACCCTGTTCATGGATAGGCAGAACTAACATCATCAAAATGGCGATATTACCAAAAGTTCTCTATAGGTTTAATGCAATGCCAATCAAAATCCCAACGGCATTTCTTGTAGAAATAGAGAAAGCAATCATGAAATTCATATGGAAAAATAAAAGACCCAGAATAGCAAAAACAATGCTAAGCAGGAAATGTGAATCAGGCGGTATAGCGATACCAGACTTCAAACTATATTACAGAGCAATAGTAACAAAAACAGCATGGTACTGGTACCAAAACAGGCGGGTGGACCAATGGTACAGAATAGAGGACACAGAAACCAATCCACAAAACTACAACTATCTTATATTTGATAAAGGGTCTAAAAGCATGCAATGGAGGAAGGATAGCATCTTCAACAAATGGTGCTGGGAAAACTGGAAATCCATATGCAACAAAATGAAACTGAATCCCTTTCTCTCGCCATGCACAAAAGTTAATTCAAAATGGATCAAGGAGCTTGATATCAAATCAGAGACACGCCATCTGATAGAAGAAAAAGTTGGCTACGATCTACATACTGTGGGGTCGGGCTCCAAATTCCTCAATAGGACACCCATAGCACAAAAGTTAATAACTAGAATCAACAAATGGGACTTACTCAAACTAAAAAGTTTTTTCTCAGCAAAAGATACAATAAGAGAGGTAAATAGAGAGCCTACATCCTGGGAACAAATATTTACTCCTCACACTTCAGATAGAGCCCTAATATCCAGAGTATACAAAGAACTCAAAAAATTAGACAGTAAGAGAACAAACAACCCAATCAACAAATGGGCCAAGGACCTGAACAGACACTTCTCAGAGGAGGACATACAATCAATCAACAAGTACATGAAAAAATGCTCACCATCTCTAGCAGTCAGAGAAATGCAAATCAAAACCACCCTAAGATACCATCTCACTCCAGTAAGATTGGCAGCCATTATGAAGTCAAACAACAACAAGTGCTGGCGAGGATGTGGGGAAAAGGGTACACTTGTACATTGCTGGTGGGACTGCAAATTGGTGCAGCCAATTTGGAAAGCAGTATGGAGATTTCTTGGAAAGCTGGGAATGGAGCCACCATTTGACCCAGCTATTCCCCTTCTCGGTCTATTCCCTAAAGACCTAAAAAGAGCATGCTACAGGGACACTGCTACATCGATGTTCATAGCAGCACAATTCACAATAGCTAGACTGTGGAACCAACCTAGATGCCCTTCAATGGATGAATGGATAAAAAAAATGTGGCATTTATACACAATGGAGTATTACTCTGCATTAAAAAATGACAAAATCATAGAATTTACAGGGAAATGGATGGCATTAGAGCAGATTAGGCTAAGTGAAGCTAGCCAATCCCTAAAAAACAAATGCCAAATGTCTTCTTTGATATAAGGAGAGTAACTAAGAACAGAGTAGGGTCGAAGAGCATGAGAAGAAGATTAACATTAAACAGGGATGAGAGGTGGGAGGGAAAGGGAGAGAGAAGGGAAAATGCATGGAAACGGAAGGAGACCCTCAGAGTTATACAAAAGTACATACAAGAGGAAGTGAGGGGAAGGGGAAAAATAATACAAGGGGGACAAACGAATGTCAGTAGAGGGGGCAGAGAGAGAAGAGGGGAGGGGAGGGGAGGGGAGGGGTGATAGTAGAGGATAGGAAAGGCAGCAGAATACAACAGACACTAGTATGGCAATATGTAAATCAATGGATGTGTAACTGATGTGATTCTGCAATCTGTATATGGGGTAAAAATGGGAGCTCATAACCCACTTGAATCAAATTGTGAAATATGATATATCAAGAACTATGTAATGTTTTGAACAGCCAACAATAAAAATTATAAAAAAAAATAATAAATAAATTATCATTCTACTTAGCCATGTTGATACAATTACAATAAACATAAACAGACCTCTCAATACACTTATTTAGAACCCAGAATTCTTTAGTTCTGAAGCAATGGTTACATAATTAAATTACAGTATTACAGTTTTTTTAATTATTAAAATATACATGGATTAAAATAAAATAAAAAATATTATGCTTTACCAATATTATAATAAATTAGAAATCCAAAAGCTCAATGACTATTAACAAATAGCTCAATGGTTATTCACTGCAAGATAATTTAAAAAAAAAAATTGCTGTCATTTTCATGTAATCCCTACGAAAAACTTGGAAATGTGTGTTAAAAGTTTATTTTTAAAAAATGCACATATAAGCTGGACATTTATTTGAAGTATTTTTCTCGTCCCAAGAGTCACCTTTTAAAGTACCACATGCTGTCTTTTCAAATACACTTTAAATGTCTCAGGTCTGCATTTCACATTTTCTCAGAACTTAGATATGTTTCTCCCTATTTCCACCTAAAGAGAAGTCATTTTCTGACCTGAATGCTTGCATTTTTGCTGAGAGTTTCCTTATAAAATAAATTGCTGTCTTACATATCTGCTTGAGATAGGACTTTGGGGATACAGAAAAAAGATAGACTGAGTCCCAAACTTAGAAGTTCAGAGCCCTTGGAATGCAAAGTGAGCATGTGTGAGCAACCCTGCTGCGCCCTTGGCCTCACCCTTGTCCCATGCCTTTCCCTGCAAAACATAGCATAAAGGTAACAGCAAGCACTGGGAATTCTAGTGAGAAACTGTGTCATTAAAAACTGACTCTACCTCTAATCCAGCCCCAAGTAACTGTCTTTCTAAATATGAACACGCCACATCAAGGAGTACTGTCTCTCTGGGGATGGCTCACATTCTAACTTTAATGTGTCTCTACTCTCTTCAATAGTCTCTCTCTGACGGGTGCATGATGAAATTCTTCTCTGTCATGACCCCACCTGCCCCAATTGTAGGTCTCTTTCTCCCTCCAGGAACTCCTCTGATAATACCCTTATTAATGCAATTGGCAATTAAAAACAGCAACAACAACAAAACAAAACAAACAAACAACAACAACAAAAAACGGAAACCATGATACCTAATTTTGAAAATATAAGGTGAAAATCTTACATATATTTCTAGAATATATAGAAATATTCTTACCTAAACAAGCATAATGTCATATCTTAGACCTTGGTATGAATTGAAGAAATTATGAAGCAACAGTAAAATCCTCAAGAAAAAAATGACAATCAATGAAACTAAGACATACTAGTACCAAATCACTTAGAGGGAAAGGAAATACTCTCAGCCACATTAAATGTCTTCTCCATGCATTTCTTTCCCTGTGTTACTTTTGCCCAATTAAAAGAGGATTATTCCACTCTACTGTGTATTTGGGATTAAAGTTGCTTAATATATTCAGTTACAGTGTAGGTGCCATGGGAGGTAGTTGAATAAAGCTTTGAATAGAGTAAAGATTAAACATTGACACTTGGAAATATTCTTGGAGATTCTGCTTTGACTGTAGTGACAACTGATCTCAACTTCACAAGAACATAAAGATCTGAGAAATGTCCAGAAAAGCTGAGATAATGGTATACCTTAGACAAGTAATGTGTTAAAGTCAATCAGTCATCTTTAAACAAAAATAAATCCCCCTTCCCCAAATTCTAACCTGAAAGCAAAATGCATGTGTTTCAGTACTTCACAATGGTTTGGAGAGACCTATTTTTTTTTAATTAAACTGCTAGCAATTCTTTCAGTAAATGGGAAAGTGTCATTAATTAATCAATGATTACTAAAATCTAATTTCATGTAGTATTTTGACTGGAATGCATATTTCTATAAAAATATTGGCAAAGACATTTAACGTATTTCATATATCTGGGGATAGTTATGGCTGAAATCACATAAGAGATCATCTAGCTGCTTGTTTTACAGATGATGAATCAGGAAATGATGTTTGTATTTTTGTTAATATAAGAATGACAGAAATAGAATCGTTAGCTCTAGAGCATACTTTTTTTTTTTCTTCAGTGTTTTCTTATTATTGAAGCCATTGAAGAGATGTGTGCCTTAGCAAATTTTGGAACCACTGCTCATAATCTTCAGAGTATTTTCAAAAGTTAATAAAAACAGTAAAAGTATCATTCGGACCATGTGTTTTTAGATGGGAGCACATGCAGACCCCAGCGTCAGCAGCTTCGTTTAACTTTGCTGTGGATTTCAACACTATCGAATGCATATCGTTTCTTTTTGATGGATGTGCATTTTCAGTGCACAATTTCCATGCATCTGTGCTTTGAAATGTCAGTTAAATGTTTCCTTAAATTGTCTCTTCATCAAATTGCACTCACAGTCATCTAAATTTTGAGGGAAATATGTAGGTGAGAGTGACATTTTTAATTTTATAAAATTGTGAAACATAATATAAATTGACAGTATTTATCTGAAAATAACGTTTTCCAGCTCCTCCTCCTCCTTTATATTTTCTTCCATTCTATCTTTATCTCCTCCCATGAAACTCCCTCTCTTTATTTTCATTGCTCCATTCATTGTTTCCAAGCAAAAGTGGGTGGGTAGGGATTTAATTATTCACCATACTTGAATATCACAAATGTTTTCAACTGAATTTTTTAAAATATATTTCCCTTTAGTACAATTCAAACCTAATGCAAAGTTTCACTGCATATCAAACCAAAAATTTATTTTGTTGAGTAAAAGAAATTTTCATATTTTAATTCTAGGCTTGTGGTATCTTGTTAGAAATATACTGTACTTATAATATGTCTTGATAAAATATAATACTTAGAAATATTAAAATTAGGAAAGAGAAGCCAGCATATAATACTATGATCTAACTAACTCATATTTGATAGAATAATACAATTATTGTACCCCATGCTATGTTTTGAATGTTTGTAATCTTCAAAACATGCTGGAATTTGATGACCACTGTGACAGCACAGCTGTGTACCACAAAACAATATTTGGTCAATATCAGACTACATACAGTCTGGTATTCTCATAAGATCATATCACCTGCTGACATACAAGTCTTAAATTTGTTCAGATATACTCTATGTTGTTTGCACAATGACAAAATCCATCTCTGGACAGTTTACTCATAATGTATATCCTCATGGTGCATGACTACAGGTCCTGGAGGCCAGGCTTTCAGAAATGATTGGACCTTAAGTGTCTTATCCTCGTGAAAGATCCATGGCTTTATAGCAGGACTGAGCTGAAATTTACATTGTAAATCAAAGCTGCTTCATAAATTTGCAATTCAACGTGAATATTCACCTGGTGACTTTTTGAAAAGAAGTCTCAAACTCTGTCTTTAGATTTATAGTCTAATCCTTACTTAGCCAGTTTACCCTATGTTCATTCTTTACTGATTATTTTCAACAAATCACAAAGAGTCTGATTGGAGCCCTCTTTCTCTCTCTTACATTTTCACCTTCTGTCAGTGATAACTCACCATGAAGACTTCATCAGATGCCAAAATCTTTGATCTTGCTCTTAGAAAACACCAGAACTCTGAGCTAACAAATTCCTCAATATATTATAAATTATCAAGTCAGTGATCTTCTGTTGTAGCAATATAAAATGCACTGAACACCACATTACCTATTCTTCAAATAGACAATATTTTTTGTACACACAAGGGTGAGAAAGAGGAAAAATATCTGATGGGCCATAAAGAAAGGGGCAAGTAAAAAGAATGAGAAAAAAGGAAAATGCTGGGAGGAAGAAATGATAGTCTATTTGAATTTGATGACCTCATTACTTTTAAGCATTAATTACCAAAATGTTAATTATGCTGAGTTTCCAGGGATACCTGGGAAATCTGACCAATATTATTGCAGAGCTATTACCACAAATAAATCCAATTTCCACATCTTAGTCAGGACATTATGTTGTTGAAGGATCTATTTTCTTAAACGACCACAAATGTTGTGCTGAATTCACCTTTCAGAAATAAGAAAGGAGCTGGGGCAGTGGTGCACAACTGTAATTCCCTTGGCTCAAGAGGGTGAGGCAGGAGAATTGCTAGTTCAAACCAGCCTCAGCAAATTAGCAAGGCCATATGCAACATCTCTCAATAAAATATATAAAAGAGCTGAGGATGTAGTTTAGTGTTAAAGTGCCTCTAGATTCAATCCCTGGTGTGTGTGTGTGTGTGTGTGTGTGTGTGTGTGTGTGTGTGTGTGTATGAATGATTCTACAAATAACCTTGACTAAAATACAAGAGCCTTTTAGGATTTCAGTGAATTTTATTAAGATATTCCAATTATGATAATTGGCTATAAGTATATCAAGATCTGTTTGGAGTCATGAATACAACATAAGATTAATGGCAATTATTCATGTATACATACTTATGCAGTTGGGGATGCAGATCACTCATTTTAGATTTTTCTGAAATCACAATATCTAAGACCTTGTATACATATGATTATCATACATCTTGACCCTTGCCTTTATTTTTGAGCACTCTTTCTTGATTTTTAGTAGCTCAAGATGACACATATATAAAATATAGTTTTTAAGCTTATCATCGACCCACTATTGACGCTTCTTGAAAATAATATCTTGCATATAGATTTGTAAGTAATTGCTGTGAGTTCTATGACAAATAGCTAAATAAAATGTCTAGGTATTACTAAAAATAAGTAAGCCAAATAATGAAGTAGCATTCCAAACTAGCAGATTGAAAGTGACACATTTGTTTTTAAAATAGACCTTAAATTACAGAAGAGACTTGCAGAATTTAAGTATAATAAATATGAATAATTTTTCATTTCTCTTGGATAACATAGGATCATTACATTTTTGCTGTCAAAATTAGGTAGAAATATGAGTGACCCCTATAATCTGAATAGAAAATATAAATTATCAAATGAAAATGCTTAAATACTCTTAATATAATATTTTATACATCCATTAGGTTATTCATTTTTTAATATTTTGTGTTTCATTTCTATAGTAAAAAATTCTGAAGACTACAATAACTTGAACATTCATATGGTAGACTCATATTTTCTACACAAATGAGTATCTTAGGAAAAATAATTATTTATTAATTACTTTTGGAAAAAGGATAATAAAATATTTCTGAGCATAATTGTTTTTATTATTACTGAAGCTATACTATACTTTGATTTTCACTAATATGAGAAGACTGTGAACCTGGGCAGACTCATTTTATCTGATATAGGAAATTGGATGGTGGAAACTTAGTTGAAGAAAATGATTTATGATAGTTTGCAAAGAGTGCACAATCACTAATTTTTCCCATCTCTAGGTTTGTATTTATCATGACTAAGGATGTTGTATTCAAGGTAAGGAGGCTCAGATATGACAAGCTTCCCATTAACTTTTTAGATCCTGGGACTTCCTTGAGTAGAAATGTTATTAAATCCTGAAGAACACTATAATGTAAAAAATGTGGTCATATGATCTAAGTATTTTAGATCAACAAAATGAAATTAAAAGTTAAAAAAAATGTTAGAATTCAGTTTTCAATCTTTAACTTTTCACATGAGAAGAAGGCTAGATGATTTGTTCAAGATATATGACCGTCAAAATAGAATGCTGCCCTATTTCTGTACATAAGCTCTGTGATCTTTCTAATGCAGTATATCTCTGTGTTGATGATAAAATTGATTGAGATCACAATGGAAGAAATTTACTTTTAGTTTTATATTTCACATTTAATTTTTGACTTTATGCCACTAGTAGATACAAATAATAGTATAATACAAAAAAATCTAGAAACTTACTTATTTTACTCCCTGTATTCTCTGTAAAACATAAAAAGTAATTCTTATCAAAGCAGAAAACATGGATATAACTCATGATTTTGTCACATATATGGGCAAAATATGTAGTATGTTACATATTTTTATTAATATGTCATTACAGACATAGCATTTTGAAATATATATTTTTATTATTAACTCATATCATATAGACATAGTATTATATAAAATATGCATTTGAACTTATATATTGGACTTGTTCAATGGTTCCCTTTTGTAGTGACTATTATTTCAATTTTGTCACACTTTCCAGAAAATGGACCTTGGTTTTATTGAGATTTGATTTAAAAAAAATAAATGTAACATATTATTTGTTTTTATACATCTGTTTCTGTTCAACAATTGAAATGACAATAAAATATATAAACAATATAAATGCAAAGGCCATAATAAAATGACAAGTTTGTTTTTCTCTAATTGTTTCATTTTAAAGAAAATATATTATTAGATATAAAAATACATTAATATTTTATATAGATTTCAAAAGAAATAAATAAGACCAGGTTGTAAAACAAGAACAATAATCACTAAATAAAAATTCATATGTGTGATTTTAGCTTTCCTCTACTACATGCATAAGTATTTTATCTCCCAATATGATTTTACAGATCTTTCAAGTTTATATTTCTGTTTTATATTTACTTTCTGAACGAGGTACACATTTCAAGAGAATATTTTAAAATATTTCATATAAAAATGTCGGTTAAATTATTAAGACTTTCTCCTTGCTTTGGATATAAATTTTTAACGGATACAATTTCATAAACAATGGATTATAGAAAACAGTATATATGGATTAACAGTTTTCCAACATAATTCCACTAATGAATAAAAATTGAATCATGAATCTTCTAAAAGCTATTGGCTGTGCATACCCAATAGTGCCATATACATCAAATTTCAATTGGTTTGAAGTGTACTAGGTCTTTACTAGAAAGAATTATGGAACTTTGTTCCTGTGCTCTTTACACTGAGGCTGACATTAATTCTCCCTTGCCATCCCTATGCCAATACAATTATGTTAGAAGACTTTATAAAGGAGATGAAATAGGAATCTGCTATGTTTCTGGCTGCATCCTTTAACAAAGGAATATATAAATTTAGACTTCAAAATGCATTTATGATAGAGAAATAGAAGTCTGCTTTAGAAAGCAGTTCTTGACTTTAAGCTTTGTGTTATACTTATATAAACCTTGGCATATTGTACTTGTCAGGAAAACTTCATAACCCAACAGTAACCTTTTGCTGTCCTTTATGTAATGTTGTCCAAACAAATTGTCATGCTGTTCAGCTGAACAAGATTGATGACACAGCAAACTGCCAATGCAGAGCTGAGGAGAATATACCCCTTCAATGAACTTCAGGGCACTCCAAATCACTTCCCCGTGCTGGGATGGCAGTAGTCCCTCAAGGATTTTGATTTACAGGATGTGAAATGCCAAAAACACAACCCCAAACATGAAAGAGAACATCATTAAAAAAAAAAATGGAGCAATAAACCTATTCTTCCCAATATAGTTCATGAGGCTATTTGTTGGGTGGAAAAAAAAAAAGAGTTGTTTTTAAAAATTCAGAAGAAAAATGAGGAACATGTCAGCCTTTTTTGAAGAACAAAAAGGAAAGTTATGTTTACAAAAGCTCTAGTTAAATGGAAGTGTGCTATGAATTCTTAGATTTGTTTTGAGAAAATTACATTAGTCACTGAAGTGATTGTTACTCTTAGTTATATTTTAAATAAACCAACTATACATATTTGGTCATACAAAATAAAACAAAAACCTCTACTATGTTGCTCTTTCTTATAATAGTATAATTTTCAGTTGTATGTATGTTTAGTTTTTAAATGGACTGTCAACTTCTTAATGGTCAAAAATAGTATACTCATTAAAGTTTTATTCTCTGTCATTAAAAATTTGCCCATGGATGGGGGAAATACAGTATATTTTTATATGATTGTAGTTTGATAATAGGGGCACCAATGTGAATCTTGTCCTTTGTGCTTTGTTAAATGTTCAAAGGACTGTCAAAAGTTCACAATTATTTTCTACTTCTTAATCAGTTCTGCTTTCTTCCTCTTAAGCAATGTGGGGGACTAGGTGATGAAGGAAGAAAATCAACAGAACAAGAAGATTGATCTGTGTTTCTAAAATACAGTTGTGTTACAATGCTGTCTACTGTGCAGTCAAGATATTGTCATGTGAAGAACTTATCATGTGAAAAAATGTCAGTTGGAGAAAATAAAGCAATGGATTACAAATGTTTTCTCTGAACTTTATTGAAATGTTCTTATCCAGGGGAGAGTTTAAGTGTACTGTCTAAATGGGGACTCCTACAAGGAGTTACCAAAAGACAGGATTTCTTAAATAATATATTGATTTTCCACAGCTCAGGAGACTGATAAAGATCCGCACCTGCTTGGGGCACATTTACCTATTTGCAGACACCATATTTTCCTTGAATCCTCACAGTTTGAGGAAGTAGCTAGTAGAGTTCTTGGGTGTCTCTCCATGAAGGGGCTAATCTCTACAGAAGGGCTCAATCCTGGGACTTTATTACCTATAAGACCTCACTTCCAGATACTGTCACATTGGGCATCTGGGTGACATTGTTGAATTTTGAGGGAAGGGAACATTCTGTCCATACCAAGTATATACATATATACTGTTAAACAATCATGCACAACCTTCAACTGTCCCCTAGTTCCAGCCATTATTCTTTCTTTTTATAGTCAATAACTACTATTTGACATTTAGGCAACTTATCATGTTTTCATTAGTATGTTGAAATTCCTTAAAGCAGCAAAGTTGAAAGTATATTTAAAATCTTTTTTTATGGAGTTATCAAAGTAACTTGTGATTAACTGTGAAGTTATATAATTTGGTAATACTGTGCAGAATATCATTAAGATACTCATTAGGAAAAGAACACTGACATAGCCCTCAAGATTATACGAATACAGTCAACTGGGTTTCATGGCTGGACTACCAATGTATATTCTGTAAGATGGGATTGCTCAAAGATGGCAAGAGTGCATTGCCCTACTCTAATCTCATATAGTTCTGTAAAATACTAATTAAAATATTTGAAAGTAATAAAGAGTAAATTTTCTAAAAATGATCACATTTTTGACTCAAATAATCAATATATCAGATTCTTTGGAACTACAAAAAAAATCCTATTATTGAATATTTTATATTAAGAAAATTAATAGAACAAAGAAGAGGAGAAGAAAAGGTGGGGGAGATAAGTGAGAAATTAAAAGAATAAAGAAAAATACTGTTTCTGTTTGAATGTTATGTAGAAACAATACAAGTTATAATTACTAATCAAAGCTGTAAAATATTTCCCGCACCAACTCAGGTATATCTATCTTCCCTTCCCCTTTGCTAGGACTCAACAATATTCATCACATCTAATATGGTATCTATTGTACTGTTTGAATTATTTTGTTTATTTTATTTCTTCATTCCAAAAAAATGAATTTCTTCCGGAGAATTTCTTATTTGATTATTAGTAATAACAATGGTACATTCACCAAATTTGTTAGTCGGTAAATATTTACTCATTAAGTGATTAAACAATTGAGAGAATAGAGAAATATTTTTTCTCAACATTGAGTGAATTATATATCCAGTTTTCAGCATTGATTAATAATTTGTATCTTAACCAATTATTCATACTTTATCTGAAACAATATTATTTGAAGCAGATATTAAAATATATCTTTCAGGCAATGCTACAAATATATCATTTAATTTTAAGATGAGAAGCACAGGCAGAAAATTCTAACAACCATGTTTGCCTAATATTATGGTTAGTTGTATATATCTCACTATCCATATTTGCAAGTTTCATAAGCCCATTCTATGAAATAATGTACTATGAGACCAACTATTCAATTCTTCATTGTTTGATATGAATATGCTTTCTCTTCTTATGAGCTGAATTTTGGTCCTCAAGTAAGACATTAAAATCTAACTCCCAGTACCTCAGAACATGATCTCATTCAGAAATAAGATTACTGAGTGTGGCTGGGGATTTGGGGGAAAGGACAGATTTGCTAAGAGGGAAAATAATAACAGAAGAAAAGATGAATTAGGATATAAGACCTTCCTAAAACATGAACACCTTAAAATGAAGAACAGACTCTTCTAACTGTATAATGATGATTTTCACTAAATTTCAGAGTCCTAAACAGAATCATGATAAGGAAAGAATGTAAGTATATAATCTGTGTGCACCTAGCATTTGGAAAAGTAATAGGTATCACAAATATATTGTTCTAATAACACTTGGGCAAGAAAATAATCACAAATAAAAGGAGCAAAAGACTTGCACATAGCAACTTGGAAATGAAAAGAAAATCACAATTGAGGAAATATTAAATAAATACCATCATCTTTATGAGTCCCACTCCTAGAAACATACAGTGTCATGAAGTCTTACACTGTGGTATCAATGTAAGATATTGTAAATATTGGATATTTTACAAACACCATTTCATATAACCTTAAAATGTTTATTTCACATATATGCATATTTTAGTTATCATTTGATATCCTAATGTCCATTTGGAAAACTGACCAAGATATGGGTCTTGTGGATATAATGGTATTCTCTTCTTTTTCAATAACTGTCCCACATATGGACAATAACCCCCAAGGGTAGTTTTATTGGAGTTTCCTTGGAAAAATACATTCTTATTCTTAGGGAAAGCCTACAGAATTCTAAGCTATTTCTTTCAGAGTGGACAGAACTAGGGAAACATTTGGTCCTGGAGGTTTCTGGCAGGCACCTTCTGTCCACGAGGGAAGCCAGACTGTGTGGACATGGTCAGCATATGGAAGAACATGCAGAGAGGACAATAGAAAGGAACAGAGCCAGAATGCAGATTGACTCTGGCCCTAGGTCTGCAGTTTCCTTGTACTCTCTCTTTTGTGAGCTAATCACACATTTCATTGTTAAAATCTTTTTGTCAATTTGATATTCTAAATTTTGAAGACATGCTAACAAATAGAATTATTTCAGATATATATATATATATATATATATATATATATATATATATATACAGGAAAATTCAAATGGTGAGTTAAATTTTCCATGATCAAAATTACTGAAGTTGGTTTTTTTATATATCCCAGTCTTCCATGACTCACTAAATTCCCTTGTTAAAAAATCTGAAAGGAATTTTGAATTAAAAACTGGAAAATTGTTGAATAATTGTGAGTCAGGTCTTCTCTTGCCTTTTAGACCTTGACCAAACCTGACTTACAATTGCTATTTCTTGTAAGACAAGAAAGACTACTATATATGTCTGAAGAGAGTACAAAGAGATTTTGTTAAAAAAAAAAGTAGGTATTGACCTAGTATAGATTTTTTTAGATCATAAGATTGGCACCCATTATTTAATGAAGGATATTATTAAGTAAATTATTGATTATATCAGGTAAAACCAATCCCAAAGTAGTTATTTTTAAAAAAATATTTCTTTGTGCTACTGAATACAATCTGGTACCTTGGCAAAAAAGAAAATTTGAATTGTCTTTGCAGGCTTTCTTGACTTTTTTACCTTTTTTAAAAACCATATTTATATCAAGAAGTAATATGGCAAATGTTTTAGTCTAATTGTGCTAAGAAAGCTTGGAAAATTATCTCACATATTTTGGACCCAATTTGGTTCATATGCAAATAGTTAAAATATATCTATTTAAATATTTCCTGCAATGTTTTGGAAGATCAACAAATGATATGCCCAGAAAATTAGCAACTTAGTTTGTGACAGTTGCATTTTGATTAAGATTCAAAACGTTATGCTAACATTTGGAATGTGTGCTATTTACTCAGGAAAAAAAAATGTTAAAAATGCAAACGCTAGTGTTTCTCCTTTCAATCTGGTTCCTATTTTTAAAGTTTTAGAGAACTTGGCAAAAGCATTATGAAGATGTACCACTTCATCGGGTATTATATCAGTTTATGACCACATTATCATTATAAAACTTGCCTAGAGCAGAGTAGTGGCCAAATGTTCTTAGTTTGAATCTATGTACATAGGATAATAAAATTTTGCTCTTTGTGAAATACTTTATTTTCTTTTTAACATAGTTTAGTTTTGTCACAATACTTGTTACTATTTTGTCATGATAATGGAGAAGCTTCTGCACAATTGTTAGTAGATAACATTTTTTATTATTTATGATAATTTTTCCTATAAATTGAAATTAGTAATGGTAAATCTTCTACACCTGATGATTAATAACATTCTGTAACACAATATTCACTTTCAATTTAAAGACCTTCACTTGTTAATAAGTTAATTATAATCTGTGGGTAGTTTAAAGAAGGTGACAATGTGAAAACTATAAGGTAAAGCAAGAAAAAATTAAACATCATTTTAAAAAAATGTCTATAACAGAAATCTATAAGAAAGACTTCCTTTGGAATTGGCAAAAACTATTTGTATTTATTAAATGACATTTCATAGGAGAGTATATGCAAAAAAATCTTGGTGAACTATAGAATATAATAAAAATCCTACACTATAAAACAATCAGTAGAAATAAATACATAATTAAAACTGTTTAGGTGAAGTGAATTAAAAAACATATATGTGGAACAAAAGTTGATGAGCTTCCTTTCCAAACTCTTAAGTTTGTGCATTGAAACCAATTCTAAAAACCAAAAGAACAGAAAGATATGCATAACATCTAACAATTCAAAAATCATAATGTCAGTGGAATAAAAACTAAATTTTGCAGGGCTGGGGTTGTGGCTCAGAGTTAAGAGTGCTCACCTAGAACATGTGAGGCACTGGGTTCTATCCTCAGCACCACATAAAAATAAATAAATAAAATAAAATAAAGGTATTGTATCCAACTACAAGTAAAAAGACACTAAAATTTTATGTAAAAAGGTATTTAAATATTTTAATGTTATTTGAATTTTTCAAAATCATTATAGCTTAGCTAATAATAGTTTGAGTCTCCCTCCATCCTTATTTCTAGTTCCTCTTGTTTATAGTTCTTACTGATGTGAAGTAACAGTTGCACAGATTTTTAATCCCTTTATTATAATCAATGGGTCTTCCTCATTTTGAGATTAATCTTACCATAAAAAAATCTTATAAATCAATACTGATCAGTATTTTTGGAAGACTTGCATATTTTATTTGTCTAAAATAGAAAAGGTGATGCCTAAAATATAATAAATAAGCAATTTTCAGTAGAAATAATAATTCAGCTATCAGGATATTTCAGTACCTTTTTGAATTAAGCAAAGATCTCCTGGTTTAGGCTAAGATAGAAAAGAAATTAGTATGTTTTGGGAAACACATAGTCAAGTCAGAGGGTTATTTTTGTTTTGTCTGTTGCTGGCTCACATGTACTTTTGGAACCACAGGGAAAGGAGGATATGGACTCCTGCCACTCTGCTTCACTGAAATACCGTGGAGGGATTTTATTGAGGTGACAGCATTTTTTCTTATACTCAAAGCTGCCGCATCGGTGTGAAATACTATGGATGATTTCTACAGTGGGCTTTAAAATGTGTCTGTAATGTTCAGGTAAGGGAAAAACACACTGCCCACCTGCCCTTCAATTTTAGGTTGTGACTACATGATTCCAGTTGATTCAAAATAAGCTTTCTACTGTAGTGGAAAAGATCATTCTCCCCTTGGGACTGACATAAAATTCTACTTCCCCTATTGTTTTACACACTTTGGAATTTGTATCTTTTTCATCTAGGGAAAGAGAATAAATGGCATCATCCTTGAAGAATAAATGGAGAATAGAATCTTCCAACATTTTATTGAAATTGTGAAATGACAACAATATTCTAAAGAGAAAATGCTTTAAATTCAGAAACAGGCTGCTCTTAATAAATTTCTAAATATACATTTTAAGTGTTTGAACACATAATAAAATGACTCATATATTTTAACACCATTATTGAGAGAGCAACTTGTTCCTTCTGATGGTAGATATAAAAAACGTGAATTATCACAATCTTCTCCATTTCATTCCCAGGGTAGATTATGTGACATGTGAATATGTCAGAATGAACTCCACTATTATGAATAATTTCAATGCACTAATAAAACATAATGAAATGTGAATTATCATAGAAATATTTCTATATATCCTTCAAGTCCCATCTCATCTATTATGTTCTCCTTGAACACTTCCTGCTAATCATTTGTAACTTGTATAAATAAATATAATTTGATTTTATGGATATCCCCAATGTACAGTATTGCACTGCTTATACATTAGAACTCAAGTGTATGAAGAAAGCAAGTGAATATTTATGCCATTGAAATTGGAAGAATGACTAGAGTAATATTCAAAGATATTAAATTATTAAATAAATCCAATTGAGATGACTTCCATCATTGCAGAAAACTTAAATAAAATTCACTACTTATTATATAGAATTATGGTATATATCTCTCCAATTACTCATTAAATTTTTGCATACTTATTTACTAAAAGTTTAAATGTCCATGGACAACTATATGTTTAGAATGTGTGATGTGATGATTTGATATAGTGCACAGTGTTAAGGATTATCAGAATAGAATGAACAAATAAATCACTATGTGTGATGTATGTTAGTGTCCTAGAAATTACTTATCTTAAACTGGATGCTTTTACCCATTGTACAATATCTTCCCTTTTCCCCACCCCAAGTCACTGGCAATCATTGAACATTAGTTTTCTGAGTTCATCTTTGTAAAATTTCAAATCTTAGGTCCTACAAAATATTTTTTTATTGAGTATGAAATGATAAATCATACCCTAAGTAAAATCATTAATTTTATTTTCAAATTTTATCTTATGTACTTTATTTTCCCAACCATTCAAATTTAAATGGATATGCCACACTGTAATGAGACTAAGAGGGCATCCCCTGTCTAGTTTCTCACTTCAATTTTTTGTTTGTTTGTTTATTTTCCTTAACTCTGCCACATCTTTGTAAATAGTCCCTTTAATAAATTATTTTTAGTGAACTACTGTTTTTAAAATTATTTTTATTTATTTTGTTTATTTAGTTAGTTTGTTTGTTTGTTTTACTTTTCCTGTAGTGCTGGGATCAAACCCAGGGCCCCACGTGTGCTAGGCAAGTACTTTATCACTAAGCCACAACCCCAGCCCAGTAAACTACTATTTTGCATGGAAAGCTATTTCTTGCTTGGAATCCTGCCTGATATATTTCCTCTGTAGTGGTCTTTCAAATTCCTTAAACGCAGGGGGATGGGCACAGACTTCCTAATATGTACAAGATCAAACAAGCATCAGGTAGATTGTCACACAAATGGGATTATAAGGTTTAATTACTTTGTTTCTAAGGTGGTTAAGGAGAGCAGGACTCTGAATATGAAGACAAATGACCTCAAGATAATTCATTGCCTTTGCCCTAAGACTCTGATCATCATACAAATTGTGATTACTAAATTGGTTTCCTAGGTACCTTGATCCAGAGAAAAAGGCTACCATGGTAAGTGGATACCAACATTTCAGAAACTAAAAAACAAACAACAACAACAAAAAACTACACTCTTACACTAATCAAATGGAACTTTTCTGAATAAAAATAAAAGAAAAATAATACTGTATCCCATATTCCCTGACTCTTCCACATGCCTAGTATTCTTTTTGGCTTGAACTCTGTGTTAAAATAAAGATTTCTGTTACCCAGATCTTTAAATCTATATGCAGTCTCGAGTACTCCATCACACACTCTTCCCCTTCCTATTTTAATAGGAGAATCACTTTTCATGTCAAAGACCATCTCCTATCTTGGTGGTCTTGGGCCCATCTCTCTGGTTTTCAGAAGGGCTTCCCTTTTTCTTAATTAACTCCTCTCTCCCATGACAATTCTTTCCTCACTGTGGGGACATTCCCATTACCATACAAGCATGCTCTAGCATCTCCTATTTTAGTAAGAATTCTCCTTGACCCTGTACCCCAGCCCCCACCATAACTTCATTTCTCTGATCCTCTGAACTGCAAAAACTTTTTTCAAATTTGTTTTTATTGGTTGTCACCACTTTTTACCTTCCACTGACTCCATTCTAGCTTCTGTCCAAGAAGCGAACACACCACTGAAACAGTTCCAGGCAAGGTCATCAGTAACATCCATGTCAATGAATTCTATTGCTATTTTTCATCTTTCTCAGTGTTTTAGAAACATTGGACACAATTGACCAGTCCCTTTTATAAATAAGTTTTTTTTTTCTTAGCTTCTTCTTTCACACCTTCTCCTCTATTCAACCTCTAGATGTTGGCTAATTCTAGACTCACACCATCCACATTTATATTGACCCTTGAAATGCAGCCAACATGAAATAAGATATGCTATAAATATAAAATATGCCCTGGAATTCAAATGATTAGTATGAAGAAATACTATTGAATATCTCAATAATTTGTATGAGTACATTTTTAGATAATAATACTTTAGATGTATTGGGTTATTAAAATTAATTATAACTGTTTTTATTTTTTTAATTTTAATGTGGCTACTAGAAAATTTAAAATTACATATGTAGTTCACATGTCTGTCTTGAACACATTTTTGCTGTTCCAGATGGTAATCTCTATCAACCTTCTTTTTTCATCATCATATCTAGTTCCATAGCTTTAAATACCAGGTGTGTTGACCCAAAATTTAAATGTCTCACTCTGACCTTTCATTTGAAGTTCAAACTTCAAAACCCAACTGGAACCTGCCATTTACATGTCTAACAGGTATCTTACTATTAGTATGTTGTAAATAGAATTTTCAATTTTCTTCAGCCATATTATATTACTGATGGAGTCTCTTATCTCAATCAATGATGCCACTAGCTGTCCAGTTGCTCACATCCAAACTTGAGTCATCCTTCATTATTCTATTTTCCTTAACCACTTCTAAACATTCAGCAAGTTCTCCTGTTCATTTTACTTTCAATTTGTATCTTGAATTTCACTAATTTTTCTTCATCAGCTTTGCCCCTGCCCAAGTCCAAACCACTGTCTCCTCTCACACTACTATCTTTAGAAGTGGTCCCTTTGATTCCACTCCTGTACCATTATAGTGTCTGCTCCATGTCTCAGAGTGATATCTTTTGAATACGTATCAGATCATGGCATCCCTTTTTTCAAACCCTCCAGTGACTCTCTATTTTCTTAGAATAAAATCAAAACATACATTGTTTGCAAGACAGGGCATGAAACTTGATCACTACTTATTTTCTAGTCTCAGCCCATGCCATACTTCCTTCTTGTTGTAGGAATCTAACCTCACTGATCTTCCTCTGTGCTTTGATCCTCTCAGGCTTATTATGGCCTCAGCCCCTTGGTATGGTATTCTTCCCTCTTTTTCAAGTACTCTGCTCCCAGATTTATGTAAGGCTGACTCCTCTTCATTCTTCAGGTTTTAACTCAAACATTATCTCCTTAAACCATCTTTGCAAGTAGCAACCTAGCCTACTCATTTTTCTCACTTTAATTTTTTTAATGATTTTGCTGTTCAGAGCTATTTCATTAAGAGGAAAGTAAAGGGCATTCATTGTATAAGATAGAGACACTTGCTTCTCTTGGCTATAAATATGACATGATTTAGAAAAGTGAAGCTTTTTTAATTGTTAAAATTATTAGACACAAGTTCTAAAGTTGCCCAACACTATATTAATCTCTTCTGATTCTAAAATTCAATTACATATTTAATCTTTTTCCAATCCAGGCATTTTCCTCAGTTTGCAATGCTTCAGTAAGAAATAATTTTGAAATAATAGCAATGGGACATATATTTTGCAGATAAAACTAAATTTCATCAAATATTTAGAGTGAAACATAAATGCAATCAACATTTAGATACATAAAAAAGATGTTGATATTTTGCTAAATTTTTCAGTCTTTATCCAGATGTCTGGCAGCACATAAGGAAAACAAAACACTTTGTGAAAAAACATAAGCTCAATTACACCAAAATGCCATTTTCCTCTGATTCCAGTTTTCTTCCTAAGAGAGACCATAATCATGGGTTGGGAAATTGTAGAGATTAACAATCAAGGCTTCTAAGAACAGGGTAACACTACAGTGTAACACAGCACATTCATTAGTCATCTGGATGCCTATGGCATTTCAGAGGTCTGGGTTAGTTGATCATGAAAGTATTTTTTTTTTTGTTTCCTTATTAGTACAGTCATTTTGACATGACTCAAAATATATTTAATGATGAGTTTTTCTGAGGTGTTTAAGTCAGAACAAAAGTTTATTAGATCCAAAATTTCACCCAGTTGCATGTTTTTTTTCCCATATATTCAGTCTCCCACTTTGTGATTCTCTCTTCCTTGAGTCTATGCACTCTCCATCTTCCAAAGTACTCAATACTCTAAGTATAGTGCTTCCTGACTGCCACCCCATATTAACATCAATATTTCACTCAGACAAAGAATGTATGTTGGTATCTACCATTTACTTGATAGTATGGATTTTACTTTATGCTTTATTATTTTTATAAATAATTATTTTAAAATTATATCTATCATTAGGGGAGAAATGTATATTTTAATCATGATAGACATGGTCATTCAAAAATACTTACAGTAAATGATTTTGTTTAATGTGAAAGATACTTTTTTTAGTAAAAATTATTATAGTTTATATACCTTCCACTGGGACACAGATTGAAATTTTAGAAAGGAATACATACACCACTATATTCAGGAAGATTTGAAGATTCATAAGAGACTCTACTAATTTCCACCATTGCCATGATTAAAAAAGCATCCAACTAAAAACAGTACACAAGCATAGAGTTTTATTCATGGAAAACATGATTGAGAAATCCCCCCAGTTTGTATGCATGTGCCCAAACTCAATCTCAACTGGAGAGCTAGGTTCAGCTTTAATTACAAATAAGGATCAATGATATACAATCTGATAACTGAAGAGCTAGATTCTAAACAAAACTATTGTATCTTCTGTTATTTTTAACACTATATTGTGCATAAGTTTCTTAAATGGAATGGAAGTAATATGGCAACTGTGCTGAGGTTATTTTCAGGTGTTATGTGCAGTTTGTGTGTATGTGTACAGGACAAAGTTTCAGCTACTTATGAAGAATGTACTGTAGGAATAACTTAAGACAGTGATGTATGTGTTCTGTTTGGCTTTAATCCCTGAAAGGCTGTGATTCCCATAGACTTGTCTTTTCCCCCAATTCTAAGAGGACTCCCAACATTCCATTGGATGGCTCAGTAGATATTATGGGCTCATTATCTGCTGGACTTGAGCAAGAGTTAATGTAGTGTCTATCATATGTGGGGTGAATAGGTGCTCCTCTGAGGACCTGGAGACCAGAGAGTCCATAGATTAGAACCTATGTCAAAATGACACAAAAAGATAATAGTAGACATTTGTGTCATGGCAATTGGACAGCATGAGGATCTGATTGACGCTGAGAATGTCTCCCTTTCCTCCTCATTAATCACTTACTTGAATTCACCTTTGACTCTGCAAACACCAATTTGTGCATGTTCACAAATTTGTATACCCAAGAGTAAAACAAGGAAGGCTGTAAGTAAGGAGATAAAGCATGAAAGGATTTGTAAGTAAGCACAAAGATCAAATTTTTTAGCTGATAATGGAGATTACAATATAAATCACCTGTGAACATAACAATAATAAATGGGCAGGATTAAATACTTTCCATAGAGATTGGTAGCTCACTGGTTTTTAGTTACTACATTTTCTGGTCTTGTGTGATTCAGGAATAAGACACATTCACAAAAAACAACAACAACAACAAATCCTTCATTTATCTAAGAACTATCTCAACCATATTGTTCCAAATTAATAATATCAATGTAAGTTTGAATACCCAGAGTGACCATTCCAATAACTCAATGCCTTGGAATTGTCTTTCCAATAAACATTACACCTGTTTTGCTGTGTCATGTGTCCATCCATTAAGGCCAGAGTTCTTAGCAATATCTATCAGGTTACTGTCTTTTAAGCAATTGCTGAAATATGTCCAACTTTTTGTCCTGTTTTTTTTTTTTAGAGTCAATTGCAGTTTTCTCAAAGACTGACAATTTGCTTGAAATGCCTTCAAATAGTCTCTTAAAATGTAAATCAGACTCCTATACACCTGGCCAGAGGATTTATAAAATGAATGTCTGTGGTTGCATTTTGAAAGGTGATCACAAAACACTAAATAAGAAATAGATGGATGATAGCATCTTTATCTGAGGTAGTTGTGGAATAATACAAATTGTGTCTACTTTAATTTCAAACTTACAGGAAGTATGCACACAGGAAGCACAAAGAAGAAACCCTTGGAAAAGTAAACACTAACATTACTTCACATTTCTTTAGAGACTAAAAACAAAGTTGCATATTTACCTGTTTTTGATTTCCCAAGAGTCAGTCCCAGGGCTTGTCTCTTTTGGTTTCTTTCCCAGATGAGTATTTATCAACTCTGGGAGAAAGTTAGAATCATCTGGCTCACTTTAAAGTGAAATTTATACACAGGTTTCATTCTGACACACACACAATTGTTCTCAGATGAGATTTGAGAGGAATGAGTATTTTCAGATATGATTCCTATAGGTGCACATGGGTATATCTACAAATATAATAATGTGTGTTTAATTATTATTACATTTACAGGTATATGGCTAAATTATATGTTTATATGTACCATAAAAAATGTAAAATTAGTAGAGTAAAAATATATTATATTAAATATATATCCTAACATTTTCTAAGTAATTTCTTATACTCTATGTACAGATATGTACATTGTATATATATACAAATATATACATTTGCTACATGTTCATGTACTATTTATGTGTGCCTTATATACAAATGTATGTACATCTATTTGCATATATAGATAAGTTAAACATAGGTGGATAGACTTAGACATGATTATCTGTATGGATAATTATATATATTTACAGATGCACTTAAAATTATGCTTCCAGTAATTTTCACAAGGCAAGTGAAATCATTTCAGCTGCTCAGATAGTGATAACTGCCTTTAAATTACCTCTCCTGAACAACTATTGTTCACAAATTCCTGAGTGTTGAAATAAAAAGGAATGGTGATATATGTAGACAAGTGAAATGGAGTCAGAAAACACAAATGTTAATCCTGACCTATTATTAGTTTTGTAGGGACAGTCTTAGAATTTCTGGTAAAAGAAATGAACTTTTTAAAAAAGGTGAACAAAAGCCCATCAGTGTGTTCCTTATTGTGTTCACTTATATTATGGATCTGCTCAAGACAATAAGTGACTTCTACTCTCAGAGTAAAAGAAAAAAATAATAAATAAATAAAATGTAGCAGTTTTCAGACTGTTCAGAAGTCCGCACAAGCTCTATGTCTTTGTATCTTTCTAAATTTGTAGCCTGCTGATTTCCTTCCTCCTCACCACCCTGTGTATCTCCTCTTATATCCCAGGACATTCAGAGGCACTGCAATGGCTGCAAGAGCTTCTCAGTCTGGAATGGCAAACACCCTCACTTTCTGGAGATCTTTGCTCTAATGCCTCCTTTTCCATTAGCCTGGCTGGGTATTATATTAAAATTTCCTCCCACTTCTGCCCACCCATCTCCACACACTCCCACAGACACCACTCACAGCATTCACTGCTTCATATCATTTCCTCAGGATCAATCTTTAACTTGTGGGTTTGTGGTATGACTTCTTTACTTGGCAAAGTTATTCAATAGCTGTGTGTGTGTGTGTGTGTGTGTGTGTGTGTGTGTGTGTGTGTATTTTTGTGGTTATATATTCATAACCTAAATATGTTACTGAAGCCATTTCCAGTGTTCACTTCAGTGGGATGAAGAACATCTGTAATTTTGTGCTACCATTCCACCATCCATCTCCAGAACTTTCATCATCCTAAATAGAAATTACAAGTGTTTTCATCATGCCCTGGTCCAACCCTTGGCAATTATATTCTGTGCTCTGTCTCCATGAATGTGTCTGTTGTAGATTCTAGAATCACACTCTATCCATTGTTTTCTTTCTGGCTCATTTCCCAGAGCAGAAGGTTTTCAGGATTGGTGCATGGTGATGCATGTATCAGAATTCCATTGCCTTTGTTCAAACTGAATGATAATATGACACATACACACTCAACATTTTGCTTATGGACATTTGGGTTGTTCGTGGATATTTTGATTGTTGCCGTCTTTTAGCTTTTATGAATAATGTTGCTATGAGTTTTGCTGGAAAAGTGTCTATTTGAGTCTTGCACAGATTTTCATTTTTTTTTTCCCTGCTGTGTCTGTGGGGTTTAAAATAATGTCTAGAATAGTTGTATGTTTATTGTTCCTTTTCTTCCCTTTCTTCTCTGTTTTGTAGCCCAAGTCTGATATCTGTGGATCTCATTGTGTCTTTTGCTTTCACTTGGGCAGGTTGATGGGATGCCTAGAGCAGGAGGAGAGCAGATATGTGAACCGCTCTCAACCCTCCTGCTTTGCTCCTCCACCTTACAGTTCCTCTCATGACCATGCTGCCATGGCTACACTACCTGTAATTCCAGACCATTCTTGATCCCCTGCCCCTTCAGACTGAGGAATCCCAGTTGATGGTCTTGAGTAACTCCAAGGGATCTATTTTCCTGCTTGTTTTCTTAAACATGCAATGACTGCTTAAATAACCACTTAGTTGATCTATTTCTCAGTTAAGTACATTAAAGTTTACCATTTGTTTTCTCCTACAAATTTCATAATGTGCAGTTACTGAATACATATTTTTTGAATACATGAGTAAATGGGAGCTTAAAAGTCCTCTCATAAGGTCAAAGGAATACAGACACCTTTTATATCAAATTTCATAGTTTGTTAATCATTTATCATATTAAAAAAGCATAAAATTATACATTCCAAAGATAGTGATGTGGCTGAGAAGTAGAACGCCTGCCAAGCATGGGCAAGGGCCTGGGTTAAATCCCCAGCACACATTTTGTGTTTGTGTGTTCCAAATTAAAGGTATTAGAAATAACTTCCAAAACCTGTTGGTTTTGATGATCTTGTTATTTATTTGTAGATTTCACCGTAAACTAAACTCTACCATCCTATCTATTTTATTGAAATTTAACTTGAAATTACATGGGAACCATAAAAAGATGGCAGTGATATGCAATGATTTATCTGTGTGTAGTAAGATTTTTTTGAGACAGTATATTAGCCACAATATCCAACAATAAATTAGAAAATGATGCTAGTATAACACTATAAAGTTCATCCATAGGCTAATATATCGCTGCATATATCCCCTATAAACTGTAATTTAAAAATTTTTATGCACATTAAATACCTTTTTTCTTGTGTTTATTAAGTTACAAAATGAATTTCTATTACTAAATTGGGTCACATTATATTTTGTATTGTGACCTGGATAAAGTTTTGTTGGAGAAGTCATTTGAATTTATTTTATATTTATAATTTTCATTAGTAGAAGTGAATTTTTTAAACTATCCATCTATCTCTTCCTCTACAATTTTTCCAGGTCAGAATCTAGCAGTTTATGCTTTATCCATGTATATGTATGCCAGAGCTTCAAAAATGAAATACCGAAACATTGAGTACAGGATGATTTGAACAACAGAGTTGTGTTACTTTCTCCTTCTAATGAATGGAAATCTAACCCCCAGGGGTTGGCAGCAATAGTTTCTGCTGAGGCCACTAACCTTGCTTGCCACAGCCACCTTCTTAAAGTGCTCTCATTTGGTCTTTCTCCTAGTCTCCCACAATCCCAAGCTCTCTTCCTGTTATCAGGACACCCATCTTGCTGTGATGCACATGGCTGTGAAATATTCTACATGTATATGTCTTTGTTCATAACTCCTCTTTATTTGTGAGCCTTGGTCACACTGGTTTAGGGTACACCCATATAACCTGATTTTACTCTAGTTAGATTTGAAAAGGTCCTATCTTTAACTATTATAGTCATATTCTGAGGTACTGATGGGTAGGGTTTCAATGTATGAATTTGGGATAGACAGTATTTAGTTGATGATTTTAATCAAGTCAAAACAAGCATTGAGTTTTTCCATTTTTTTTTCTAAATGTTTCCATCACATCATTGTCTCTGTCCTCTGCCTCCCAATCCTGGTGACAGTCCTCCTATGACTCCAGTCTCCACCTCCCCTACTATCCATCATCTTGCTTATCTAAACCAGGTCAAACAGCACTTCCCAGAACTTCTTCCCTGGCTGAGGTTACCTTTGCTTCTTTCTGTTTTGGGTTCTAACAAGTTTCTGCTCTGATGCTGTTACTACCCTTAGTACCTGTCACAGTTCTTTGGATGCTAGTGTAGTGATCTTACTGGTGGACTCAGACTGCCTGAGTTCAAAGTCACTAATTAGATATGAATCTGCAGGAACTTATTTAAACTCTGTTTCTATTTCCTTGTATGTAAATGGAATAATTATTCCTTCACATCTATTAGTTAAATAAAACACTTTAATAGCTTAGAATAGTGTTCTGTTAGTTCTTTGTTTTTGTTTGTTTGTTTTGTTTTTCTGCTTCATAAGTTGTTTTCATTGCTATTACTCATGTAATAGCTGCTCCCTGCAAGTTCTGCTACTTTCAGGAAGCCAGGAAGTTGGTTGGCTGTGCTCATGACAGCATCCCTAATGCCTGTACAGAACTAACATATATGTCCAATATACATTGGTAAAATGTACAATAGACAGACATAGGATAATCTATTTCTTTTGTGTGTACAAGGCGGTTTTGGGGTTTAAACCCAGGGCTGCTCTACCATTGACCCTGCCTTCCCGTTTTTCTCTGTTGAGACAGGGTCTAACAAATGTGCTGAGTCTGGCCTCAAACTTAAATGTTGCCTCAACCTACAAACTTGCTGGGATAACAGGTGTGCACCACAGGGTCCTGAGAAAAGCTGGTCCTTTCTTATTGGAATAGAAATAGTAATTAAGATTGACCCTAAAAATAAAACTTAAGATAGAATTTAAGAATCCACATTAGAAGTAGGCATCTGTTGAACAGAGAGAATTCCTATTGAGAAAATGTCCATAGAGAAAGTCAGTTGCCATGTTCTAAAAACATTTCATTATTTGCAACACACAGAGGCCAAGACAGAAATCTCAACACCAGCAGGCAAGAACAGCATAGACTTAAATTAAAAAAAAAAAAGCGGAATTTATATAGACTTCATATTTAAAGTAGAGGACTTCAGTGTCAAAATCATATGCCCCAAAGCAGGAGTAGGGCTAAAATAAATGTCTCAATGCCAAACTGAGCCAGCAGTCAAAGTACCTGATGGACTTGCAAATATATGTTCCACAAGCAGCTTTCCTGTGAACTTGCTTTGTACTACTTCTGAAGGCTAGAATATATAGCCTTTTCTAGTATCTTTTCTAACTTCTTAGTAGAATAATTTAGAAGGCAGTTAACTTTGGGGTTTTTATAGTGTTTTTTTTTTTTTTTCCTGTGAAATAATAAACGATTGTTGTTGTTTTTTTGAAAATTTATTTGCTTTCCTTACTCCCTTCAAGTTCAAACAGGTTTTTGAATAAAAATAAAATTTCTTTAGACTGAATAAAGATAAAGACTGTCTGGTGAAATGTTTTCTAGGTATTTAGAAACTGAAAATAAAATTATTTGAAACTAGATACCTGTGTTAAAATGTGAAGCAGGATTTGGTTATTTCACTTAAATATTGCTAATAGTGTGTGTTTGGGTTTAGATATGACATTTCCTCCAAAAGCTCATGTGTGAGACTATGCAAGAATGTTCAGAGATTAAATGATCAGATTGTGAGAGGTAAACCTGGAGGATTAATTGGTGGATTAATCCAGTATATAGATTAACTAAGGAGTAACTGACATTATGTAGGGTGTGATTAGAGGAGATAAGTCACTGGGGGCATGCCTTTGGGATTTATATTTTGTCCCTGGTGACTGCAGCTCTCTCTACTTCTTGGCTGTCATGTTCTGAGTTGCTTCCTCCACCATGCCCTTCCGCCAAGATGTTCTGCTTTACCTCAGGCCTAGAGTTCTGGAGTCAGCTGATAGTGGACTGCACCTCTGAAATGGTAATCCATCTACATTTTTCTTGTCAGGTGTTTTGATCACACTGATGAAGGGGCTGAGTAAAACAGTGTGGATCATTAGTTTGGAGTTATCATTAAGAGACAGATGAAGATATAGAGATGAGAAAGCCATTCTAGAAAGAAGCTGGGATTCAACATTCAGGTTTTCTCCATCTGGGGCTATCATCTAAATGCTTTTGAAAAACCAAGAAAATAATGTGGCACGATGTCACATGCCTGTAATCTCAGCGGCTAGGAAGGCTGAGGCAGGAGGATCATTAGTTCAAATCCAGCCTCAGCAATTTAACGAGGTGTTAAGCGACTCAGCGAGACCCTGTCTCTAATAGAATACAAAATAAGGCTAGGGATGTGGCTCAGTGGTCAAGTGCCCCTGAGTTCAATCCCTGGTACTGCCCTCCCCCTCAAAAAAGAAAAGAATGTGGTTTGCAGGTCTGAAGCTAAGAACAGCCAGTTCCTTTGCTGTATAGATCTTCTATTAGAATATTTATTCACTAAAATATATAATATGCAAAAATTAATGCTTACTTACTTTTTTCCTCATGAACCTTGAATTGCCTGTAGTTGTTAATCATATCTTGCATTTAACAAAATATAACAAATCATACAAATGTGTGCTTATAACTGTTCTGTTTATACTGTAGTCATTTTACCATTTTATTTATACTTTTGAAAATAATAAACATTTTTGTATAGTATACTGCTTTAAGGACCCTTAGAGAGTCAATTTTCAGAATGTGAAATATAAGACCAATTATTTCAGCTAATATTTATATCAACTTCACACCCAAAGTAAGGGAAGAAAAATGAAAAAGAACTGAGAATCTAGACTATAAAAAATTTGTTTTTACTTTTCACTGATAGACTCTATTTATTCACAGCAAAGCAATGATATATTTTAAGAACATGATCTTTATTTCTTGAATAAGAGCCTAATGTACATGCAGATTTTTTTTACAATTTTTTCTAATACTTTTATATCCTATGATTAAGGCTAAATATTACTATTGTTATTAATTAGCAAAATGAACTAAGTCAGTAATTTGTTTAAACCACTCTTTAGTCATTGCTTTAAACTGATCAAATACTAGGAAAATGGTTAATATTTAAGTAAAATAATTTATGTAACAGTGATTTTTTTTTCTACAATTCCCTATATCCTATGGTACAGAAGGAAAGTAGCAAAATGGAGCTAATATTTTACCTTGACATGAGACATCCTTTTCTCCTCCTGTGTGTACTTTCTGTCTGAGTCAAAACTTCATGGTAGCATGTAGCTAATACATAGACATTTTGCATAAAGACAGGTTCAGCTGGGAGACTCCTTCAATACATTTCTATTCTTTTATTTGGGTGGAACTACATACATGTTTATGAGCATAGTTTTCATTCTTCCAGAGAATAGAGTGTACACTAGCAAGTCCCCTTTGAAATTAGGTTGGGGCCTTGTCATTCCTCTGACCAAAGAAATATAGACAGAAATCTCCAGGATATATAAAGAGCTCAAAAACCCTTAACATCAAAACCACAACAACCACAACAAAAACAATCCAATCAAAAAATGGGCTAAGGAGCTGAACAGACACTTCTCAGAAGAAGATATACATTCAGTCAACAAATATATGAAAAAAAAATGTTCAACATCTATAGTAATTAGAGAAATGCAAATCAAAACTAATATTTCATCTCACACCAATAAGAATGGCGGTTGTCAAGAATACAGACAATAATAAATGTTAGCAAGGATGTGGGGGGAAAGGTACACTCATACATTGATGATAGGACTCTAAATTGGTGCAACCAATCTGGAAAGCAGTATGGATATTACTTAGAAAACTTGGAATGGAACCACCATTTGACTCAGTTATCCCTGATCTATACCCTAATGACTTAAAATCAGCATAGTAGAGTAACACAGGCACATCAAAGTTTCACTCAATTCACAATAGCTAAACTGTGGAAGCAACCAAGATGCTCTTCAAAAGAGGAAAGGATAAAGAAACTGTGGTATATATACACAATGGAATATTACTCAGCATTAAAAAGAATAAAATGCTGGAATTTTCAGGTAAATGGATGGAGTTAGAGAATGTCATGATAAACCATGTAAGTAAATCCCCAAAAAACAAAGTCTGAATGTTCTCTCTGATAAGTGGATGCTGATCCATATTGGGGGGACAAGGGGAAAATGGAAAAAAAGAGAAAGGAAGGGTGGGGATGGGGCATGGGAATAGAAAAGATGGTGGGCATTGAACTCTTCTAACTCCAGTCTGATCTATGGAATCAATCTGCACACTCTGTACTTATTTAGATACCAAAGGCAAATAATCCAAGTTGGAGAAACAGACCAATGAAATAAGCCTGGATGCCTGAGTTTCTCTCTGGGAAGAAAGACACCTGGACAGTGAACCGATGTACACCGCCCTTCAAGGTGAACAAGAATGGCAGTTAAAATGGATAAAATCATGGAGGCTTGAGAGTTTATTCTTCAATATCTAGTGAGAATTCCTAGGGCTAATAAAGCACCTTTTTCTGTGTCAGCCACTTTTCTAGAGATTTACATTCATACATGGTAAAAATTACTAGATAATTATCAGTCATTTTTAGGTATATAGAAAGATAATTATCAGGTATATAGAAAGAGCAATCTAATATGTATCTCATATTCTAAAACTATTCAAATTATCAGAAGATCCAAAAGACAGGATTATGTTTCTAACATTAATAGTTACTTCTATTTTACAATGTAAACCATTGCCTGAATATTTCGGTTGGTAAAGGTAGTTATCAAGTAGTACTGAGTTCTTGCTCTGACAAGCAAATATTTGATATTTACAGTAGCAACACAGAAATCAACTCAGTTAAGGGAAAACATTCCTTGAAATGTATACTTGAAATTTTAATACATGTGTGAATCATATTTTTATGTTTGCTACAATTTTGACATAACTGTACTTTTTCTCTTTAGACATGATGCTATTCACTGACATGATAGCATATTTTCAAACAAGGTTATATAATTAGTCAAATGTATAAAGAATAAATACTACCTTACTGACATGTTTAACTATAGGAAATTAGTAAACAATTATTTAAATTATGTGGTTGGGAATATTTTAAAAGTCATTTTTTCATAATGCAAATTATTTCTATTTATCTCTCAAATTACACAGACACAGTACATCCCTTGTTGTTTTTAAAATTTTGATTTCAAAATTGTACTTGTGGAAGAATTTCACACTGAATTTTGAAGCAGGGACTGGAGATATTATATTTAGCACAATTTGAAATTGTTCCCCAAGATTGAGGGCTCAGTTAGAATATTTCCTTTGATTTTTAAATTAAAATTCTCATAGAAAGCAGGTTGACTTGGCTTCTTTTAAATAAGACACAATGAAAGCATAGAGATTGTTTCATGCCTGTTTTTCAAGAAGCAGTTCTTGAGTTTTGACAATAAGATTGAACACAAATATTTCTAACATGCTAATAATATTGCAACAACTTCTATATTTAATTTAGTAAGTTACAGTGTTTTAAACGTTTTCTTTAAAAGTTCTTAAAGTGTGTTCTTAAAGTTCTTAAAGAGGATTTCAAGTCCAAAGCCAGCCTCAGAATTTTCAAAATTATTGCAATGTATATTGTGATAAATCCCTTCATTCTTTCCCCCACTATAATTACTTAAGATTCACATTATTATTGTCTATTTTTGTGTTTGCTTTTCTTGCAGAATTTTCATTGTTAATTGCTTTGGAGGCATTTGTCCCTTGCATGTCTCTGCATGAAGAGCTCTTAACTCAAGATGATCCAGATATTTTCAAGGTTATCAATTGACTCATAATTTGAATTGAGGAGAATAAAAGTTGCTTAAGACATTTTAGCAACTAATTTGTACCTAAAGACAATCTGGAATGCAAGGCACAGTGGTACATGCCTGTAATCTCAGTGGCTTGGGAGGCTGGGGTAGGAGGATTTCAAGTCCAAAGTCAGCCTCAAGAAATTAGGGAGGCCCTAAGCAACTTAGAGAGTCTGCCTCAAAATAAAAACTAAAAAGGGCTGGGGATGTTACTCAGTAGTTAAGCACCACTGAGTACAATCCCCAGTATCAAAATCAATAATATTAATAATCAGAAAGATACTTTGGAAGAAAAAGAGTATTATCCTGATTTAATAGTCTTGTTGCAAGATAAATCAATCATTTCTATCCCTACTCTCATGCGGACCATCATCAAAATATACTTAGAAGAATAAACAGAAATACAGGATCATGCAAATCCTTGTGCAATTAGAGGTTGAGATAAAAGCAAGACAAAAGGAATATTCAACTAATGAAGAAAATATACCCAGGAATCATTATAATTCAATATTAAAATGAAGATATTAATTGAACATCCACTCCATACCAACCAGGTGCTTGGATGATTCAGAGAGCAAAAGAGACCACATTTAACTGATATTGAGCTTTCCTTGTAGTTGGAAATAAGTGAAAAAAAAATATCTACCTACATAAATTAATATATTATTAGTTAGATGACGTTGTTTGTAAGAAGAAGATAAGGGTAAAAATTAAAAATGGCATTGTTGGTGAACTTCAGAGAAATGAAACAGGCAACCATGAAGGAATCTAGAATGATCACTACAAGTAGAAATAATAGCAAGAAGTCTGCATGCTAGGAGAATATATGGGAATACTGGGTAACTGGAGTGAAGAAGGGAAAGGAACACTGAAGCAAGATTACATGTGGGCGAAGCTCATACAGACCAGAGCATGTGTGCCAGCCTCAGTGTATCTCCACTGAGTATTAAAGCAAACGTGAAGGAAGCCACTAGCAGGTGCTTGTCTCTGTGCCTGGTGCTCTTACATAAGCAAACCCAAACTAAAATTGGAGATGTTACATTTAACTGACTTAAAAAAGTACCACAAACAATAAACTTTAAAAAAGCCAACTAGCCAATAGTTATGTAACTGAGGACCATATAAAAATAAGTCAAATGCTTTTTAGTTGCCAATCAAGTAACTATCTATGTGTTTAGCATATAAAACCTCACTACTCAAGCTGCTGAAATGGAGCTCTCTGAATTTCTTCTGGTTTTGAAAATTGGCTGATTCATGAATTGTTCTTTGCTTGAATAAACTCTGTTCACTTTTGTCTAAAGTTTTAACTGTAACATGAATGACCTCTGGGGTTTATACAGAAAAATGGCATGAATTTAGTGAAAAAAAAAAGGGTGATTGTTCTGGTTACTTGGTAAGGTGGAAGGAAGGGATGAGTTAGAACAATTACAAGGTAAAGGTGAGAGGTGGTGGTAGTTTGTACTAACCAATGAGAGGAGTTTGATTTAAAACCCTATAGTGTTTGTTGATGGAGTGGATGGAGGATGGGTAAGAAAAATGACCCAACAATGACCTTTCAGCATGAGTAGTAAGAATGACAATATTGCTGCCTAATAAGAAGGGGACAATGAAGGGAATCAGGTTCTGTGAAGTTGGAGTACAGTGCTTGTGTATGTGTGCAACTGTGCATGCCCTGTGTATGGGTGTGTATGTTTCTGTGTGTGCAAGGGTGGGAGGATCAGTTTATATTTGAGATTCCCAGCAGATGTCTAGTTGAGGGGTAACATAAACTGTTACATAGAAGTTGGGTATTGAGGGTTGAATCTGAAATTTAATGGCATAAAATGTATAAATCTCATTTGTTCCAAGGAGATCACCAGAAAGTGAGCATAGCATAGATTAAGAGCAGTCCAGAACCCTAAACCCTGAGACCAAATAATATTTATGCATGAAAAAAAGAATTAGCAGGAGGGATTGAGGAGGAACGACTAGCAAAACATGGAGGTCAAGAGCAAGTTGTGTTCTGGAAACAGAGGGGCAACCCCAAAAACAAACAAGCAACTAACATATCCAGTACTTTCAACTTAACCACTCAATACCTCCAACAGTTTTAGGATGTACAGTTCACTTTTCATGGGTCCTCTGTTCTCCTCCTACCTTCTCTACAGCACAGATAAATTGCTCATTTTTAAATAAGTTGTGATTATAAAAATTAAAGGATAGGAAAATACATGAAAATGCTCTAATAACTGCAGAATTAACTGTTTACGTTTTTCTTTACTAATATCTCATAAAATCTATGATTGCCTGAAATTTATCAGTAAAAATGTCAAAAAAAGCAAATATACAGTCACCATAACATGACGAATGAAAGTAGAGGAAAAAAAAATGTAGCCAGCATTTAGTGAAGACTGCTACTGGAAGCAGGACTTAGCTAGAGGAAATGATCTGGGCTGCAGATTTTCTTTTTTTTATTTATGTTTTTAGTTGTACTTGGACACAATAACTTTATTTTACTTATTTTTATGTGGTGCTGAGGATTGAACCCAGGGCCTTGCATGTGCTAGGTGAGCATTCTACCACTGAGCCACAACCCCAGCCCCTGGATGGGGTTTGAATGACTATGTTTGGGCAGAAATAAGCAAGTTTTATAGAAGGAAAATTATAACTTTCTTTTTGTTAATAAAACTAAGAGAAGAAGTATTTTACCACAATTAAATCACACTTGAAAATAAAATATTTTAAACATGCATAAATATTTTACAGATATATTTTCACTTCCATGTTGTATGTACACTTATATGTAACATTGCATATGTATATATGTTATATATAACACACACACACATATATATATATATATATATATATATATATATATATATATACATAGTATATTTACATATGAAAACTGATCTTTTAAATGACTAGATTCTTAGAATGGTAAGAGGAATGCTTGATTACTCTTTAAATCTATCATTTAATAAAATCTGCCTTAAATTTCAATTACTATTCATAAAGTTAAGGATTTATCCATTCTTTTATTCTTCTAAGTAAGAATGCAAGTTAAAGCACACAAATATGTGTATATGCTATATACAAAAGAAAGTAAAATAGTCTTTGACCTTATTCTACATAAATTATTTAACGTTGACAAACAAGTCACACCAAGAAATATGAAATATTACTAATTCCCCTTCAATTATTTCTGAAAAACAGCTTCATTCTGAAACTCACTGAAGGTAGAAAACATGCTTATGCTTAATGAGATTTTATTAGGATTACTTGTTTGCTTGTGCCAGTCAAACCTGACCTTTATAACACAGTATTTGTTTAGATCTAGTGGAGATAAATTGAGTGCACTGATACTAAATTGAAGATCTATTAAATAATAAGTAGGATGTAGTCTTATAATCACCTTTGGATTATAAACAACATTTACCACAAGATCAAAACATGTTGACTTAGAAGAAGTGAATGCAAATTGAAATGAAAGAAATTTCACAAATGCAGTGATCAGAATTATAATAAGAGATGCTATTAAGGATTTTAAAATATTTCTAATTTATTTTGATTAAATGGTGATTATACTTTGAAATATGTAGTCAACAACAATTTTAAGGCATTCATGAAATGCATTGAAGTATTTTTGCTTTAATTATTAACAATATTGAAGGTACAATTATGTCAACTCCTGTAAATAATATTGGAACACTCAAATTTTCCTATTTCATTTGTATTTTAATTTGCTATTATAAGTGAAGAAAAATAAATACACCTTCTCTGATATGTGTAATGTGAGTCTGCAGTAGCACTTTGTATGGGTGTGGAGCATGTGTTAATTACATTGATGCTAATTCTTCTGTAATCCTACTTCATTATCTTATGCAAATAATTCCCATAATGGATCAACTTATTAGGAAGAATTAGAAAAACGAATGTCATTGGTACAGGATATATCGGCAAGTTGAAAAAGCACACTATATTTAAAGTGAAGACATAGAAAACTTCAGCAACTTGATTTTTGAAATTGTAACACTTTTTAGAAAAACTATTAAGAGGCTAAAAATTATGTGCACTGTTCAGTTTTTTTTTTTTTTGAGATAATTTGGAAAAATAGAAATCAAACTGTTCATATCCAATATACAAAAGTCTTTTTGTATAGCTTTTACTTTTCAAATAGTTCTACCAGTGTTTTTCAGAAAATATAAAGATAGGTTAAACATAATAGTATATTATTTTTAAACACTACAATCCATTTTAAAGCAGTTTCTGAGAAATATTTCCCATGTATAACTGCTTAGCATAATATTTTGCTTAGCATAATATTCTCCAGCTCCACCCGTTTACCAACAAACACCATAATTTCATTCTTCTTTAAGGCTGTGTAATATTCCATTATATATATATATATATATATATATATATATATATATATATATATATATATATCCCAGTTATCACATTCCTCAGTTTATACCCAAAGGATTTAAAAGCACTACACTACAATGACAGCCACATCAATGTTTATAGCAGTTCAATTTGAAATAGCAAAACCATGTTGATCTTAACAAATAAAAATTAACATGCCATTCAAGTACTCTGTATCTCTCTAGACTTTACACTATGCAAGCACTAAAGTCACATTGATGAAAGCATAGTTTAATAATATAAAGATAAAAATTAAAAAAAAAATGTTACTTGTTCTTCTAACTTTAAGCGTGCATTCCTCCTGAAAGAAGTGACCTTTACCTTACTACTTGACTCGTGTCTCATACATCAACATCCGGAGAAAGTATATCCAGCCATTCTAGGAAGAAACCATTCTCTTTGTCATACCATTTTGAATTAAATACATATATCAGCATATCTGCATACCATCTTGCAATTATTGGTGTCATACTCATAATTACTGTCTTTTGCATGCAAAGCATGTATTGTATTGTTATTGGATACTCAAATCATTCCATAATAAGCTTGCAAAAGTTTGAAAATTGTAAATAAAAATATTTCACCCAACTGTGTTTTATATAATGAGATCACAACCTCTTAATTTAAGGTTGAGAATTAATTGAAGTTAATCAACTTAAGTTCTGAGGCATTAATACATATGACTTTTCACCTCCATTCCTGTAGACATACTTGCAAATTCCTGCAATTTTGAAGGAGCTACTTATATTGTTGAATACATCTAATTATGAGGAAGACCTTTCCTGAAATCATTTATCTCTCTTTGCCTCTGTGTTTTCCCTTTGGAATAAAATTTGGAATAGAATAGAAGACACAGACACAAATCCAAATAGATAACATTCATCTCATTCTCAGGAAAGGTGCCAAAAATGTACATTGGAGAAAAAAAAAATGTCTGGTGAGGTAAGTTAGTAGTTAAGCACTCCTGGGTTTGATGCCAGCACCAAAATAAATAAATAAGTAAAAAATAAATAGACAAGGGGACTAAACAGACATTTCTTAAAAGAAGGAATACAAACAGTAGATAATATATAAAAAGGGAAAAAATTCAAGATCCCTAGCAATCAGGGATATGCAAATCAAAGTTACACTGAGAATTTGCCTTATTCCAAATAGAAAGGTAACTGACAAGAATACAGATAACAATACTAATGAACATGTGATGGAAAAGGTCCACTCATACACTTTTGGTGGTATTGAAAAATAGTCCATCCACTATGGAAAGCAGTATGGTGATTCCTCAAAAGTCTAGGAATGGAACCACAGTGTGAATTAGCTATCCCACTCCTTGATGTTTATACAAAAGAACAAAAGTCAGCATATTATAATGTTACAGGAACATTATTGTTTATAGCAGCTCAATTTACTATAACTAAGTTATGAAACCAGCCCAGATGTCTCTCAATAGGTGAATGAATAAAGAAAATATTCATTACATACACACACAATAGAGTTATTTAACCATGAAGGAGAATGAAATTATGCCATTTGTTGTTAAATGATGAAAATGGAGGAAATCTTGCTAAGTGAAATAAGGAGACCCAAAAAGTCAAGGATTGAATGTTTTCTCTCATATGTGGATTTAGAACAGAATAAGGGGGAAATTGTGTGTGGGAAAAATCCCAGAAAAAAAAAGAGAAGGCATATCAATGATGGCTATTGAGAAAGGGGACACTGTGGGAGTGAGAAAGGAGTAGAAAAGGGAGAAACTACAGAAAGAACCAACCAAATTAAATCTTTGTCTGAAATTCATTTATATATATATATGTAAATTCACCTTTATATATACATATATACATATATATCTATAAAGTGTATATATAAATATCTTTAAAGCACCAATTAAAAATATATATATATATATATGTAAATAAAAGGAAGACCAGTAGAATAGAGGAAGGGGAATATTGGCAGGGAGGAGAGAGAGAAATAGATAGTAGTACAGACTGAAGTGGAGCAAATTTATTCCATTCATGTATGATTATGTCAAACTGAATGGGTATATTATGTATAACTATAATGTGCCAATAAAGCATAAAAAGGGACAAATATGAACCTACTTTTCTGCCATCTTCTTCAACACTTGGACTTCTTTATATCAACTGAGGCCCTTCTTGCCTGTCTCCACATCTGTGATATTTTTGCTACACATGGTCCCTGCTCCCAATTACTAAGTCTATGGCCCCATCATTAATTTACTTAACCTGAAGCTCTATATATCTATCCATCTAATTATTTTCTGTCTATCTATCAACGTAGAACCAATGAATAAATAAAGGAATAGAAAATCAGAGTATGTTATATAGTAAGTGTAGGGAATATAAAGGCATATACTGACTTTTCTCGGGCAAAATACTTTATTACACACTTTCTATATACTTAAGTAGATTTACAATAAGTCAGATAATTCACCTTATAGGCACATTGACTGTTTCATTAAACATTCATTTAACAAGTGCTGCTATGTGAGGCCCAGAGTTAGGTGGTAGAGATAAAGCAGGGCAGAAAGCTCATCTAGGATGAGAAAATGCAGTTACTTATCATAATCACACAGGCAACAGTCATCTAGTTATTTTCATTATATTCCTTTCATTAGTACAGCATGATAATAACATCTAATTATACGACTATATTAAAAACTAAACTAAAATTAAGCAATATATTTTATCTACAAAGTATTTAAAATACAAACAAATCTACATTTTCTCACCACATTCACTAACACTCAACTGCACCTTTACCAGTCCTCAACACACATTAGCACATAGAAAAAAATGAAGGGTATCGTAAATTAATATACTAAGGCCATTTGGTGCACCTTAAACTGTCTTTTGGTGTCAAGAATTTCCCATGATTCATAAGTGGACGATTTTTGTCTTTCCCCTTTACAAACTAAAGTCATTAGAAGGAGAAGGACATAAGAAAAAAATTGCAACCAGTGGTTTAGTGTGCCAAATTTTAGAAGTATGCATTATTTATGCCAGGGTGATTGATAAAGAGAAATTTGATTCTTTTCATAGTGATAAAGATGATAATAATATGATAATCATATCAGCATCTCCCTAAACATAAATAACAATAAATTAAACTTAAAAATCTTCCATATTTACCAGGATTTGATGAAAGACATTTACATTTATATAATCACTTATTTTAGTGTACAAACTCTTTGAGCTATATTATATTATTACTTCCAATTTACATTTGTGCAAAGTGAGACACAGTGGAATTTTAGTAAAATTTATCAAAGGATAAATAGATTAAAGGTGTTGCAGCCATATGAGATTTAACCCAACATTATCTTGGCTGTCTTAGTAACACAAATCAAAAAAAAAAAAAAAAAGAGAAAGGAAGTCTGCATTTCTATTATATTTTATACTTAATGAAATATTTACCATCTAACACATGTCTTAGGAAAAAATTAAACAACCATTGCAATTAACTATTCTCTTTGTGTTGGGTTTCGGTTACCCTGATTATTTTCCCTTAGAGGTAATAATCTAAATTATGTGAATGAGCCCTGGATTTTTCTTGGAAAACTATTACATCTGTTGTAGCCAGTTATATCCAAAAGACATATCAATGGATGGGAATATATTTCTTTCAGTAGCTTTGCAACACTGACTTTCCTTGGATTTTAGCATTCTATAGTTAAATGATCAGCATTTACACATCATATTTATTCTGTTCTGAATTCCCATTCCTGTAGAAAAGTCAAGTTTCACATAAAATATGACAAATATTGTGAATTACTGCTGGGTCACTGCTTATCCAACAATTAGGTAGTTGATTTATAACAATACATTTTATCTAAACAGTAACAATTGCACATTCATGAATTAAAATCCAGAAGTACTCTGCTACTATCCCCACAACCTAATTTAGTCTAAAATGTAATGCAAGTTGGGACTTTTTAATATATTATCTGTTTAAAGCACATTTGTGTATACAAAAAGAATCCTAATTTATCTGCAGTATTTTGTAGATTCTCTAAGGTGTTTTTGTAATACTTCCAAAAACATTCATTTACAAGAAAATTAACCAGAACTTGATTTAATTTATATGTTGTTTTGAAACCTTATCAAGACTTCCTAAGTCTTTGATGGTTTAGGAAAGATGAAATAAAAGATGAAATAAATGATGAACTGAATTCTCGGATCTTTCTGCATTTGTTTTCTAGTTTTAAAAACGTACAGATTCTTGATTTTAGCTGCTTTTTAATTAAAGCTTGTTTATGTTAAAACTACATGAGCACACAATACTTGTTACTATTCCTATTATTAACAGGAGTAGATTTTAACCACTCCTGAAAGAAACAGCAAAAACTTTCCTGCTCAAAGGAGAAGATGAGAATTAGGAACTAAAGCAGGTGCAAACACAGCCAGATGGAAATTATTACCGGTTAGCTTGCAATCAGCATTCTAGAAGAAAAGTTTTTTTTTTTTTTTTTTAACTTGAAAAGCTACAGTTTTCTTTTCCTGCTACACAAGACTAATATTGTATTCCTGTACTTAAATACACATCTCAGCAGGTCTCCAGCTATGGGAGGAAAATTCTGATGATCATACAGAAAACAGAATCATTGAAAAGTTCATGCTGAATAGCAAGGCTGAATTTCTGCTTTCTCTTGTTCATAACTCTGATGCAGAATATTCTAGAAAGTGAAATCAGCTCAAATATCAAAATTAGTGCAACAAAAATAAAGGTTAAAAAATATTTCACGGGCTGGGGATGTGGCTCAAGCGGTAGTGCGCTTGCCTGGCATGCGCGGGGCACTGGGTTCGATCCTTAGCACCACATTAAAAAAAAAAAAAATATTTCACATTGATCATGGTGCTAACTTCTGTATTTTGTAGACCCTACATCCAAACTAAATGCAGGCTCCATAATCATTACTATTAACTTCACTGTGCTCAGAAAGCTTAGTAAAAGCGCTGTTTATCTTTCTCTCCTTCCACAATGAGGCACATAGAGAAAGAAATCTTACTAGAACAACAACAACAACAATGGGAAGTGTGAAATAAGTTCTTGCCTTTTGTTCTGTATTCTTATAAGTATCTCAAAGTGCTTCTCCACATGCTCTTGGTTTTGTGGCTTCAGGGAACACTATCTGTAAATACATGGTCTTGTCATCATCAATTGTAACACCTACTCTGCTTCTTTAAACTGAGCTATTAAATGTATGCCTTTGAAAGTTCAAAAAATATATTTTTTAAGCTTGCCTAGCTATTTCTCTGTGCCTTCTTGTAAAGAATGTGGAGGAGAATATGCAAATGCTCTTCCTGGAATAATAGTGATTTCTTAGTAACGGCCTAAAAATGTCACATTTCATTGACAATCAAGTATTTACAAAAAATCAAAAGTGATACTTCCCCTAAATAGAGAACTGTTAGTTGCTAAAATTTAAAAAAAAAGGGGGTGAGTGGGTGGGTTCCAGAAATGTATTAATTTGATGCTATTATGGGACAAACTGTATGCGCCTTGACCAGGCAAACTCCATTGTACCCTGAGGCTCCATTTCATATAAGAAATTCTTCTCCCTGGAGAAAACTACACTTCTGCCGCCTTCTGCTAACCATACCATGTTTGACAACACATAGTGCATGGCGACTGAAGAATCTATGTTATTCTGATACAACGTAATTTGTCTCTTACTTCCCATTTTTCTTGGGCAATGTACACTGACTGTACTGGGTCATTCTGATCCACTCTCTACCTCACTGGTGACTTGAGGTTTTTGCTCTAAGAATGCACACTATCTTCTGCAAGGAGTTGAATGAAGGAAGGATGCAGAGGTAACTTCCTGCTGCCCTTCCAACCCACCATCGAATAAAGGTTCCGTGTCTTCATCCAAGACTGACCCAATGATGTATTTCAAATGTGCCAAAACATCACTTATAGTTTTTTTTTTTTTTTTCTGTGAGTGATTAATATTGAATTGACATTTCCTTAATATTATACAAATGACTCTATTTATACTATGTTTCAGTAAATCAATTCCCAAAAACAAGTTGTATAAGTACTGTTTAGGATGATTCTACTGAAGATATCAAATGATATCACAGAGTATGTACCAAATGAAAATGTTAGAAAAGCATACTGTCATGTGAAAATATCAAAACTTTTCTCTAATTCTAAATGACTGGAAGGACTTTTCTCCACATAAGTGAAAAAAAAATTATATTCTAATTCCCTGAAGTATTACAGCATAAAAATTAGTATATGTATTTTTTTTTTACCAATGTAGAATACTTTATATTATTCTTCAACATTTGACAATAATGTGTTAACAAAATTTTAAAATAGTTGAATATTTTAACATTTGTATCAGGGCTTATATTTTAAATACAGTTTTGTATTCATCATTTATGCCTTTTAATAATTTCATTTTGTTCAAAATATGTTAGCATACAGGCCTATTGTACTACCACAAAAATAGGTAAATTAAAGGAAAATACCAGGTTGAAAAGAGTGAAAGATGGATCCAGCACTAGTCTAAACAAAGTGCTGCACAGAGATCTGAGTAAGAGGCTATGAACTGACCAATAGTCTCAGCTGCTGGTGTGAAATGTGTTCTGAGAGAAGATGGAGACTGTTTCTTCAAGGCTGTTTTTCCATCCAGTGCTTAAGGACAGGAGTGGATTGAGACAAGCCTGTTCTTGAGGGAAAATTTGGCACTGGCAACACTATGGATGTTTTCTTTCTTTCCCTGACAGGATTAAGACCCCTTTCCCGGATTCATGAAGTTTCCACATTCCTCAGGGTTTAGCTCCCATTATTTGCCCAGCTCCATGGAAGAGGGAGTCATAACTGCAGATGTCACTGCCTGCCTCATCAAAGAGTTTACAAATCAGCAGTGAGAAGGAATGAATGGTCAAATTTAATTATTTGTTTATGAAAACCATTAGGAGACACATCGATGTATGTATAATAAACACACTCAGACTTTGCATGACTTTATGTGAAGATAGAAAACATGAAAAAATGTGGCCTTGTTCTGGGGGTTGGGGGAGTCAGAGCATTGGAGGAAAGATATTTCCAGAAAACCTCCAGTGAGAAGGTTTTCTGATCTACTTGTGTAGTAGGCTTTCTCATCTACATGAGTAGTAGATATTTGAAAAGCAGTGAACAAGAAAAATAATCCAGTCATGACAAAGGACTTTTATTTTCCCAGAGGGAGCTTTGGGATATTTAATATTTACATTTTTTGTTGCTTGTCCTGTAGGAAATGTGTGAGACAGAGTATTTTAAAATGATACATAAAAGTAGATCAATATCTTTGAAGTACTTGTTTGTGTTCTAAGGAAAATAATTGTACTACAAATAACCCCAGCATGTCTTTCCATCAGAGGAAACCAGATTTAAATAGGGAAACAGGGACTCTCACTCAGTTACATCAAATACAAGCTGTGTAATCACCTTGAGTACCTGTCTCCTTAAGTAGAAATACAATTGCTGTGAGGGTTAAAACAGATCATGTTTAGAAAGATTCTTAAATCACTGACCTTTATTAGTGCCCAGATGTACCCCTAATTTTTTTACTGCTTGCAAAGTTATATTTCTGTCCTCCCCCAGATCTACAAGCAGATGTGTTCAAAGAAGGTACTTCTCATAATAAATAAGTTCAAATTAAAATTTATATTTTGCAGAAACTATGTTAAGATGTATCACCAGTGAAAACAGGGGTTTGTGTCTCTTGCTTACTTACATGATTCAGGGATTTTTAGAAACCCTTCCCACATACCTAGTACTCACTACACAGCTGGTGAAAATTATCGAAAAGCAAGGAGGTGTCCTCAAAGCAGAAAATCATAATTGATGATTGCATCTCAATCAGCAATATCTGGTACACAAAATGATGGCTTTTGGGAAAATGTCAGCTGTCGAGTATTCATATGGTCATGGGATGAAGGATTTTTCAATGTAAAATCTGATTTTAGAGACTGAGTTAACAGAGAGGAAGATGATTTGTAAACTTTTGTTTGTTAACCATATTTCATTTGCAGAGGTGTCAGGAATTCAGAGTTGCCAAATATGAAAATAAAATTTGCACTGAGAGTAAATAAAACACAAGGATCCCCACACATACATTAAAATTTGTCTATTTACAGATTTTTTTTGAAATTTTAATTTTATTTAGGGAAATTTTGGGTTTGCGAAAAATCCTAAAAGCAGATATCATTAAAGAATGGATTATTGACTCCAATATGCAATTCATGTATACATATACATTGTTATATTGAAATAGTGTAGAAAAGTTTTAAAATTGGTCAGATGATTTTGCATTTTTTATGTTATGTTTTCTTTGTGTATGACATTTCCTGTACTATAACAAATTAATCTTAATTATAGAATATATGTTTGAATGGGTTTTATGTTTGTGTGAAATCTTTTTTTATCCTCATGCTTTATTTTGGCGTATAAACTACTTACTTATCAGCACTTTAGATATAAATTTCCCCAAAGTAAACTCTGTTCTCATAGTGTGTCAATGTCTTATTCTGTATTTGCAAATTACATGCATTTAGAATATCTATGTTGAAATTTCATAAATGAAGATCACTGCATGAATACAATTGTCAGAAGCAGAATCTACAAGATGAAACTGTTATTTTATTATTATTATTATTATTATTATTATTATTATTATTATTATTTGAGATAGGAACTTCTAGAGCATCACTCTTGATATACCCCACAAGGATGACTCCAGAGGACCATTTTCTCTCCATCCTCAGCACTCTTCCTTGACACCACAGCATCCCCATTTTTCTATACTTGCCTAGTAGCTGTGCCCCCAAAGTAACTAACAATTCAAATTCAATGCGAACTCTCTCAAAATCCATGTCATGTTTATTACAGAAATAGAGAAAGCAATCCAAATATATATATAGAATTACAAATGACTGAAATAGCCAAAATAATCTTTAGAAGAAGAAAATGATAAAAGCCTCTCACTTCTCAATTTCAAAATAAATTATAAAGCAAGAATATTCAACACAGGATGATACTAGCATAAAGACAGATATAAAACCCAATTAAATATAATATAGATCCAAATAATCAGCACAATTTAGTTGTTCAACTTCTCTCTGTGGAGTGTGTAAAGAAAATTCCATGAAGAAGATTTTGGTTTCTTCCAAGAACCACTGACTATTCATTTGCAAAATAATGAAATTAGAACATTGCTTACACAATGCAAAAAAAAAAAATAAATAAATAAACTGCTCAAAATGGGTAAACATTCAAGTTTAAGACCTGAAACTGTAAAATTCCTAGAAGTAAATATAGGGGAAAAGATTTATGAAATTGATTTCAGTAATGATTTCTTGGTTATGTACACAAAAGCACAGGAAACAAAACCAAATAGAAAAGCAGGATTACATCAAACTGAAAACATTCTTTAAAACAAAGAAAAGAGACAACCGAGTGAAAGACAGTCTATCCAATTAGGAAAAAAACAAACTTTGAAGCATATATTTGATAGGGTTAATGCAAAAAAGTATAAAGAACTCCTACAACTCAATAGCAAAAGGCAAAAACTGCTTTAAAATAGGCAACAGATTTGAATAGACATTACCTAAAGACAGACAAAAGCCCAACATGATTTGTGAAAAGTTTCTTAACACCACTAATTATCAAGACAATGCAAATCAAAACCACAATAATTCCTCACACCTGTCACCATTTTCAAAAAACAAACAACTTTGTAACTGGGGAAGTTGAAATCTTGTGCACTGATAGAGGTGATATAAAATGGTGAATCCACCATGGAAAACAAGAAGGAGTTTCCCCTGCAAACTAGAAATAGAGCTACTTATGGTCCAGAAAACTTAATTTGGAGTATTTATCCAATAGTATTAAAATTGTTATTTGAAACAAATATTTTCACTCTCGAGTGCATTGAAAAATTATTCACAAGGTCCAAAAATTAGAATTAAACTAAGTGCCTATCAAGGATGAACTGATAAAAAGATACAGTATATAGACTCAACGAAACATTATCCAGTTTTAGAAAAGGAAAAAATAATCCCATCACATCAGCAATGTGTAAGGACTTTAAAGAGGTTATGCCATGTGAAATATGTCAGTAACAGAAGGATAAACACCATATGATTTCACTTATACAGTAGTTACCTTTTAGTAAAGGAGGATAGCAGCAGATTCATGGAGTGCCACACACAATATATATATATATATATATATATATATATATATATATATATATATATATATATATACATACACACACATATATACACACACACACATACATACATACATATATATGCAAATATATATATTGCAAAATATATATATGCAAAAAAAGTATAAAGAACTCCTATAACTCAATAGCAAAAGGCAAAAAAACTGCTTTAAATTAGGCAACAGATTTGAATAGACATTACCTAAAGAAAGAAAAAAGCCCAACATGGTTTGTGAAAAGTTTCTTAACACCACTAATCATAAAGAAGATATAGTATATAGATTCAATGAAACATTATCCAGTTAATTTTACAGAGATGGAAACTTGGAGATCCATTGCGCAGCTCTGGGCCTATAATCAACAGCACTCAGCACTCGAGTGCTTAAAAAGTTGTTAAGGGGGCACATCTCCTGTTATCTGAGTGTGTGTGTATGTGTGTGCACGTGTGTGTGTGTGTGTGTGTGTGTGTGTGATTTCTTCTTTCTTTCTTTTTTTTTTTTTCACTAAAGTGTATTCACTGTCTGAAATAGGATCACTTGAAACAAGGTTAAAAACAGTGATATGTGGCTCCTCATCTTCTCCTGGGGAGGAAGGATTGCCCTGGTGTCATGTTGATCACATTCCTTGACTGACACCTTTAGATCACATCTCCTCTCTTTTATCTCTCCAATGGGCATTTCTATAAGGAAGATTCAATATCATCTCATTTGCTACAAAAAAGTTTTTTTTTTTTTTTTTTAATAAAGTCACTTCTCAGGCTCTGTCATTAAATGGCCTTTTAATCTTTGTCTCAATTTTCTTCATCTTTAACAATAACTCTTCTATTCATCTCACAAAGATATTGTGAAAGCAACAACAACAAAAAAAGAAAATGGGGAGAAATTTCTTTGAAAATGCTAGACAAAGGCATGGTGATATTCTTTTTGAGAAAACCTGGCTAAAATATTTCTGAACTACAAAGAAATACTATCAGGATAGAGATATACGTGGTGGAAGTTTAAAATAGAGTTTCTCTTTGATGTGTAAAACAATATGGTGTTAAACCATCCAAATGTAGGCTACCACTGAGCTTGTTTTTATAGTAGTTCATGCTTCCTGACATGGGTATAAATCAATATAAAGACCACTGTATATTAGTGATTCAGCACTTTTGTAATACCCATAGGAGAAATTTATTGTCCATGCACATCTCTGTCCCTGAACACAAATCAAAATTGTTTACCGTCTAAGAACAGCTGAGTTTGTCAACTCATCTTACTGGCTTTTAAGAACAAAATGTGACTTTTTAAGATGTAATTCAGGACCAAGCTTATTGCAATCACTCTAGTACTAATGTACTGACTTTAGTAAAATTTAAGCAAAGTGTAAAATTTTTTAAAACAAATGTTGAAGTTATTTTGAAGGTTTGTTGCACATGGCAATACTCCCCCCACCCACTACTACATTCAATGCCAAGACAATAGATGCCTTTCAGGATATTCCTCAGATTACAATGATAAACTCTTCATTGATATTGCTCTTCCCTATTGGAGGAGGTCCAACAGTCATGTTTGAAAACAGCCACCTGGTTATAACTGAGTGAACCATGAGAGGACTCCTGACAAATCCTTAGACAACAAGATCTTCAATCATAAAAATATAAATTTGAAATTTAAAAAGTCACTCCATGTGCCTTACAGCACATATGATATGAAAATTGTTCAGTCTTGCTCTGTTACTGGGATCAATGACCAGTAAAGGTAGGTGCCGCAGTCCGGCTGCAGCAAAACAACCGGGGAGTGACAAGCAACTTGTGTGCATTGATACAGTAGGAGTGGGAGCCCTTTATTGTAGGACCGGAGGGATATATATACATTCCACACAGCTTATCTTAATTAACATAAACTAGATACAGCAGTCAACCAATAAAGAATCTCCACACTTAATGGCTCGCTGGCATTACTTCACAAACCACTCCCTCTGGCAAAATGCCAAGCACCATCTTGACTTGTTTACAGACCCTAACAGGTAGGTCACAAGGGAAGAAGAAGAGAACTAGCCATAAGTCCCATAGTAATAAGAAAAGAAGACAGAATGTTGTAGACTGAAAAAAAATGTCCCCTAAAATATGCCCACAACCCTATACCCAAGAAACTGAATTATCTCATGTGGCAAAGTAAATAACAACAACAACAATAAATTAAAGAGAGAAGAAAGGAAGAAGGAGTGAAAAAAGGAGGGGGCTCTTTGCAGAGGAGGTTCTTTGAAGATGTAACTAAGTTAAGGATCTTGAGATGGACCATGATATGCCAGTTATCCTAGAATATCCACCTAAGTCCTAGATATAATCACAGGTATACTTATGAAGAGGAGAAAACTGGTGACTAGACACACAGAGACAAACGTGATTTAGGATTCAAAGGTCTTGGCCTTGTAGATTTGGTTCATCAGTCAGAGCCTAAGGAAAGTCAGCCACCATTAGTAGCTGGAAGGGACAAGGAAAAGATTTTCCTAGATCTGTTGGCACAAGAAAGTGCCACCTTGTCTATGCATTTGTTTAAGTACAGAAATAATTTCATAGTTTGACCTTCAGAAGTATGAAAGAATAAATTTCATTTGTTTTAGTTTCTATGTCTGTGGTAACTTAGTACCAATCACCACAGGAAACTAATATGCCTAGTGTATCCATTCTTTCCCATCCTTCTAAGATCTGGCTAATTTCTGCTTTTTGCTCTCTGATAAAAGAAACCATACATTAATTTTGCACATTGCTTTTTATTTCCAGTTTTGTTCTATTATTAGTAACTGACAAAAACACATTAATATACTACATGCATCCCACTGAAGTTAATTACTAAGGAAACTATGCATTATACATATAAAATATTAGGTGAGATTTATAAACATGTAAATTGTTTTACCCAAAGTAATACAAGTGGACTTTTGGATATGTTATGCATCACTTATGAGCAAAACCTTGTGAGACTCCATGTGGTAGAAACTTTTCTCTTTCACTCTTTTATAAGGCTTAGATATTCCAAATAGGCTCTGCTCCTTCAAATTTGGCCCCAAGGAAGGAAGCCATGGATGACTCACGAAGGGCATACAGTAAGAGTAAATCTTTTACTGATGTATCTCACTGGGATTTAAGGAGACATTTTACCTCAGAATAAGATACCCAAAGCATAGCAATAGCAAAATAAATACAATATTCATATTATAAAATATGATAATACTTTGAAGAATCATAAATGGCCATAAAATTGCTAGATGAAAATGCAGTTGTATTGGATGAGTCAGTGAAGACTCAGGGATAAATTTTATTTCTAGATAGGCCTAGATAAACGACAGTGATATAGAAAATTAGTCTTGATAGAATGTCTATAGAGAAATAGACTTAAAGGAAATGGGATTAATGTTATTGGAATGAAAATAATATATTTGGGGAGAATCAGAGACATCTGTATGCAAACACTTAGAAATAAACCACAGAAGATAGTATATTAGTTAGTTTTGCCTCCAGAGAACCAGAACTAATAGTGTGTGTGTGTGTGTGTGTGTGTGTGTGTGTGTGTGTGTGCATGTGCGCGCGCCTTCTTACAGGGCAAGGGTTACAGAAAGAGGGAAAGAGAGAGAAAAAAAAGTTTGTATTAAGTAAATGCACATGAGATTGTGAATGCTGTTGAATCTGAAGTTCAAAATTTGTAGAATTTAAAGATTGCAGACTAAGAAAGAGCTGATGTCATGGCTCCAATCCAAAGGCAGTCTGGGGCTAACTTTTCTCTAACTTGGAGGACCTCAGTCTTTTTTCCCTTAAGGCTTTAAATACATTGGATTAATCTGATTTATTCATTCTACCAATGTAAATGTTAACCTTATCTAAAAATAATGCTCATGGTGACATACAATCTGGTGGCTCACAAAATATCCAGGTGCCATGGCCCAGCCAAGTAGTTACATGAAAATAACCATGATGGTAAAGTGATGGAGATCTTCTACTTTAATAATTACCGGACAATTAAATTTTTGAATAAGAAGCTCTGTGATCAGAAATTTGATAATAATAATAATATAGTGGGGAATCTCATGAAATTTTTACAGAAAAGGCTCAAGTCACCTTCTTTACCTTCATTTCTTCTATTTTTAACAATTCTCACATCAATGTAAATTATATCATGTTCTTTTTCAAAACAAATGCTCATATTTCCATCTGCAACCCCCATTCCTTATAATTTCAATAGAATTTCTCTTTATGGTTTTCTTTATGATTGACATTATCTTTATATCTGTAGTGGGGATCATTCTCAGGACATTCCACATGCAAGGCAATTGTTCTCTCCCACTGAACTATGTCCCCAGCCTCATTAATTACAAATATAATTTCTGCTATTTCCTTTACACTGTGAGAGAGCTCAACTCTTTGCTCCAATTTTCTTATGTGCAATTTATTTTGAACATGGAACTTCTACTATTCCACTAAAATTGATGTAGCAATGGTAACTAATGACTTCAAAATAATACAATTTAATGTCATAGATTTAATTCCTCAACCTATTTGAATTATTTGCAGAATTTGAGTCATTTGCCTAATTCTTCATGTAAATTTTGCTACTGTAGCTTCCTTACCATTTTCTTTCACTTTGAGCAAATTGTTTTATAGGTTTTGTAAAATAGTAACTGTTGCTTTGGATATTTTTTAAATAAAATATGAAATAAATGCTAAACATAAAAAATTGATAACACAGTGACAAAAATTAAAAGATAAAAAAGAACTTTGTAACTCTATATCTCATTGTTAATATTTGGAATATATATTCTATTTTCTATAAAATATTATTCTAAGGATATTCACATATTCTGCATACTGGTAACTCCATTTTTAAAAAAAAAATTATTGGATTGAATAATCAGGACAAGTAAATAAAAGAAGCTCTTCACAAAAATAAAAATTAAAAATTATGTGATTTCAATATCCTACTATTAGCAACAATTTCTATTATGTGTTTATATATGAGCCTTTATAAATTTTCTTCAAAATAAGTAAATACATGTGTATCGTGTTAAGAAGTACAGTAGATTATAAACTGCTTTAAAACTTGTAGTTTTTGTTTAATATATAATGAATAACTTGCGGGGTACTGGACCCTTAAGCCACATCCCCAGATTTTGTATTTTATTTTAGAGACAGGGTCTCATTGCCTTACTTAATGCCTCACTTTTGCTGAGGCTGGCTTTGAACTTGCCATCCTCCTGCCTCAGCCTCTGGAGCTATTGGGATTACAGGCATGAACCAATGTGTTCAGCCACATTCTTGATTAATGAAGCTTTGTAGGTATTTCTGTGTGCTGATAAAACATATCCAAATTTCATTTTGTTTTTCAAAGTCATTATGGCTATTGTATGTCCTTTGCATTTTTGTCTTATTTACTTTCAAATAAAATTTTATTTAAGGGTAGATTTAAATTCATTGATAATTAAGAATAAGTACAGACAACCCCTACATGTTTTTCTCTTATTAACATCTTCCTTTAATATCATGCATTGCCACACTTAATGTAACAATAATAATATGCTATTATTAAAATCAACAAATATATTTAACCTTTTTGGTTTTCTTAAAATATTAGCTTTGTTATCTGTGTAATTTTATCTAATGCCCATTTGTGATTCCTGGATCCCTTCCCATATTTTTGTGTATTTTATATGATTCCATGATCTCTCCTCTCTTAACATATTAACTCTATATTCTTTTCCAATTTTTATTGATTACCCTAGAATTAGTAGTAAACATTAATAATTAATGCAAGTCCATTTTCTAATAGCACTACACAGCTTCAAGCAAAGTGCTGTTAACTTTTTCTACAATATTCCTATTTCATCTATTCTGCTTATTTTTAATAACAGATAAAAATTTATAATATTTATAGATTGTCATGTGATGAGTGGGTACGTTCCTGCATTTTATATTTATCGACTCAAATTATTTATGTTATTCATCAACTGAAATATTTATCACTTCTTCTTGAATGAAAATATCCAAAATATCTCTGATAGCTATTTTTATTTATATAATATGATATTGTTAACTACAGTCACCTTTCTTTTAATAGAAATTATTATTCTTATCTGACTGTCACCTGTTAACTGATCTCTCTGTATCCTTCCCCCTCCCCTATGTTCTTCCCTCTCCAGGTAATCAATGTAATCCTTTCTGTTTCTCTTGTGATATTGTTATGAACCATTGTGCTCATCCATTAAGCTAAAATAACATTCTTATTTACTATTGTGTTCAGCAAACCATTGTTTTAGAAATATGAAGAATAATAATGTTTTATTTTGCCCTCATTTGATCTTTCTACACAAACTTCCCCTTTATGTAGATCTGCAGTTCAAGGTTATTATACTATGGCCACAATGGTGTGTTGGTGAGGTGTCAGAGAGTGTGGGTATTCTATAAACTTCCAACCAAATCCCATTCTGTTAGTGGACCTTTGTCTTAGGTATGACTTTCTCCCATTGTCTCCTAGTCCCTTCACTGACTGTAATATTGTTGCTGTCTGTTTTTCTTTGTTCCTTGTTTAGTCAGCTTTTTCATCGCTCTGAATAAAAGACCTAACAAAAACAATTTTAGAGATGGAACAGTTTATTTGGGAGCTTCTGGTTTCAATACATGGACAGCCAGCTCCATTGTTTGGGGCTCAATGTGAGGCAGGACATGGTGGTGGAAGAGTGTGTTGGAGGGAAACAGCTTATGTGATTATCAGAAGGAAAGAAAGACTTCACTCACAAGATACAGAATATATACTCAAAGGCACACCCCCAGGGACCTAACTCTTCTAGTCACACCCTCTCTGGCTGTAATTACAACTCAGTTAATCCCTATCAGGGGATTAATTCACTGATTGGATTATCATTTTCCTAACCGAATCACTTCTCACCTCTAAACCTTCTTGCATTGTCTCACACATGAGCTTTTGAGAGAACAATTCACATTCAAACTACAACATCCTTCATACCTTGACTCTGTTTACTTTCCCCATGGAAAGACAAGAAGGTGAGCTAGAGATAGAGTTAAAAAAGCCTATTACCCACCATAAGTATAATGTTCTGGTAAGACATTGTACCTTAGAGTGTATGATTTTGTTATGGTGAATACTCTAAGTGTATGTCACAATGACTAATCTCCTTCTCTGCTTCATACCCACAAGGTTTTTCTCATCTTCACCTTTAAAACATGTTGAGGTTCCTTGGAATAAATTCTATAAAATGTGGGTCCTTTACATCTATAGCCCTGAGGGACTTCTCACTCTCATGCTGATCTAATCAGACCAGTTCATATGAATAAGTATCTGTGTAATCCAGTCAGTATCATGACTCATGCAGCCTCAGTTTCAAAGAAGATTTCTGCTGTGTTTGTTTGAATGTGTTTAGCTTTCCAGCTCCTGAAGAAATGGTGACCTCACTTGTTTGATAGATCTAAAAATGTAATTTTCATTTATGAATTTTCTTTTTTAATGTTTTTATTAGTGAATTATAGTCATAGAGTGTAACGGGCTTCATTTTGCTACAATTGTGCATGATATAATATAATTTGATCCATTTTTCTCCCAGGATTTACTCTTTCTCTCCCTTCCTACCTCCCCCTATTGATCTTACTTCTACTTATTTTTGTAAAAATAAGTCAATGGCTTTCCACCTTGTTGTATGTCTGAGTTCAAACTGAAAAGTGTCCTTTTGGAATGCATTGAGTTAATTTTATTAAACTAATTCTTTATTATACTTATCACCCTGAGTTATAAAATACCTTTTCATCCAACTTTCCAACATTTTCAGGCATTTTCCAATTTAGGCTTTGTTCTCTTTCTAGCATTGATATCCACCTGCCACTCAATAAGTTTCTGCATGCTTAGATGCCGTAATACAGTTTTACTTCAGTTTTCCAGTGCTTCAGAAGTGTTCATCCACCAACTGAACTCCTACTCATTTTCCATTTCCAGATCCACCAAGAAATTTACTCCGAATCCCCAGGAAGAACCTCTTATTTTACAGAATTTATAATCATACTATTCATGTTTCCACAGTAGCACTTTTAAGTAGAATCATACCTAATTTTTAACTGGCTAATAATTTTTGACTAAATTGATTTGTTGGTACTGGTAGGAAGGATTGGGGCAAGCAGATCATGAACATGAAAGTAGGAAGAATTTAAAATAAGCCAATAAAGAGGAACTTACGCTAGCATTTTATTAATGGACCCACAGCAAACTTTAGATATAACCAATTATATGAAGAAAAAATCTATCACTATTGTGAAAAAAATTAAGATCAAACATATACAGAAAGTCAAAGTACCTCAAATACTATGCTGAGAGGACATGAGAGATCACTCTTCAGTCACATCTGCCTGGCAATAAACATATGGCACTATGTAGTTGTATATCCTTTTCTCAGGACAGGCTGAATGAAGCACACAACTCCCTTCACACTGTAATTTACGTGCTGAGAGCTGTTGTTTTCATTTTACTAGGAAATTTCTATCCAGTACATAGCCACCAGCGTCACCTCAAGCTTCCCTTCTTTCTAGGAATGACTTTTTTCTTGTCCTTCTCCCACCTTCCCTTTCTGAGAACTTCTTTATATATACATATATATTTACATTACCCAATCCTTTCCTGTAAGACAGCTTGCTATACTTCCTACACTAATTTGAACTGTTGAGAAGTGACTGCAACAATCTCTCCTGTCTCACATTTTTTTTTTTTGCCTTTAAAAATGTTCAAAATCTGTAGGACCCTAGAGCACATATTCCAGTTGACTTGAACCAGTGTTTCCAGGTTGCCACTCTGATAAGCCTAAATAAACTCTTGTTTCTTAACGTATTTGTGCCTCACTTTCTCTTAAGGATGAGTTTTCTTGCTGGTTTAAAAGTTATGAAATAAGAATGATGGAAGAATCTCCAGGTCACACTGGATAACATCAGTAGTAAAAGAGAGGTCAGGAGGAAGATTTATTATAAGGGAGTTTTTAACAGAGAACAGATTGGAGTCTGTGCTGTGACAGATATCTAGCCAGTCTTTTGAGTTATTGGATTCTAAAGATCAAAATATAAATTGAGGTGTAGAAGGCAATTGTAAAAAAAAAAAAAAAAAAAGGTTTATTTGGTCCAAATTATATGGGGACATGTCAAGGCTAAAGAGTAGATGGTTAAAAAAATAAAATAAAGACAAGATATGGGTTTTATACAGTGAATTGAAAGGAAGATAAATAATTATCAAAATCACAGAAGGAGACTATTAGAAGAACAAACATTATTCAAAATAACAATGCTTCAGAATGGTAAATTAAAGTTTGAACGTGTTGTTTCTTTCATGTGATATTAGAATTTTTGTTAAACCATCCAATTGCAATGAATATGTAGAAAATAGTTAGAAATGATAAGTAAATATTGGGGCAGAATAAGACTTTTTTTTTTCCAATAGAGTAAGAGAAAACCCATGATTTGAAGACTGAGAATAAGATGAAAGAACAGATCAGTTGGTTACTGAGCACTCTTTGCCACTATATCTAATACTATAGAAATAACAGAATTAATATGCATAAAAAGGACTTTATCTCCTTTCACTTTTAGTTATGTTTATGTGACTAAATTGGAATATAGTAAAATAAACAAATCCGATTAAAATTAGGTCCTTAAAAGGAATATAATCTAACATGAATTACATGAATTTCTATAAATTTTGCCAGAGACATACACACAGGGAAAATACCATTCAAAGGTGAATGCAGATACTACAGTGATGCTGTCTAATCTATGACATCCCAGAGATTTTCGGCAAACTGCCAGAAGGTAGGAGAGAAGGATGAAACAGACTCTTCTCCACAGCCCATTACACATCTTGACCTTGAACTTCTAGACTTCAGAACTGCAAGATACTGAATTTATACTGCTTATAACATCAATATGTAATACTTTGTTAAGTCAGCCCTAGGAAACTAATAAAAACTTGACACTGAAAAATGGAGTGTTGCTGTTAAAAATAGCTGAAAATCTGGAAGGAGTTTTAGAAGTGGAAAGTAAGTAAGTAGAAGCTTGAAGAGATTTGAGATGATTGGTTTGTAAATGGCTAGATGCTTCAATCTTTCTCCAAGACAGGATAGGTAAAGATCATTAACTTTAAAGATGTTTTTGTTAAGGGCTCCAAAACAAGAGAAAACATCAATCATCTTAGAAAATACACTTATTGATATGAAGAGAATGTTGCTACCAACACAAATGTTGACAAAGATTCAGATGAGGTCTCAAATGTTAATGTTAGGAAAGGTGTATCTTAACATAAATTGGCAGAGAACTTAAGTTGTGTTGCATTGGACCGAAAGTAGAACTGGTAAGTAATGAATTGAGATATTTACATGAAGAGAATTCTAAGCAAGATATTGAAGGCACTGTGTGGATTCTTCTTACTCCTCGAGATCAGATAGAAGTAAATTGGAAAAGAGCAAGAATTTGATAAACCAAAAGAAAACCAGAGCAATGATTTAAAAGACTTCAGTCTTTAAGATACCATACCCTTGACACAGAGCCAAAGGAATAGCTGGACATTTATATGTGCTGAAGAGTTTAGGTGTATCATGCATGAATCCAATCAACTAAACATTTGAGTGAAAGCCAGGATTAGAGAGAGAGAGAGAGATTCAGGGAATATGTGTATAGAACCCACTTGTGTGAAATATTGAACCTCTATGAGTTGTATATCTGATAAAGTAGATTTTGATAGTTTTGTAATGGCAGAAATATTCCACCTGGAGGGACAAATACAGAGATGGTATAGGTTTCTAAATAGACTAGGCATGAAACAACCATAGACCCAGCTAAACTACTGCTTATTATTTATCCTAAAAAAATTAAAGTCATACTATATTGATTCATGCATATCCATGTTTATAGCGACATAATTCTCAATAGCCAAACCAGGGAAACAGCCTAGGTTTCAATCAAAGGATAAATGGATAAAGAAAATGGTATATATATACACAATGCAGTTTTAGTCAACCATAAAGAAAAATTAAATTATGTCATTTTAAGGAAAATCAATGAAATTAAGGAAAATTAAAATGAAATCATTAGGGTGGAATCTAACCCACTCTGAGTGAAAAATCTATTAAAGGAGAAATGTAGAGATGTCCAGGTAGAATGCAAGGCAAACTTGAAGGCAGAGGTTGGGGGGATGCTCTGCTAGCTGAAAAAGGGCAAAACATGCCCAAAAAAACCCCCAAAAACAGAAACTAGGGGAGAGACATGGACTAATTGTCCCTCTGAGTTCTCAGAAGGGATCAAGTCTTCCAACACTTTGATGGTGAATTTCCATCACCCAGACTATGAGATTTCTGTTGTTTAAGCCACAGCAGTTGTGGTACTTTGTTTTGGCAACTTTAGAAATCAAATCCAATGTTATATGAAAAAGTAAAATTAGAGAAATCAAGCTTTTCTTACAAATTTTTTTTAAAAATCATGAAATATATCCATCAAAATTTGGTAATTAAATTTAAATATTATATTTAGTTTATCCGAGAGAGTTATACATTTATAAAATGTTCTAGTAAATTCTAACTAGCATAGTCCTTGATAATAAATGTCGTTTTATTCAAATACATAAGTACATGAAAGTTTCAGGTGGTAGAAAACTATTGTACTACTGATTATTTTTTGCATACTTGTGTGCTACCATTACCCCACATGGTTAATCTTTGTAAGTAAAGTCTGTAATCTTTCTCTATATGAAGATTATTATGTCTCAGGAGCCCTGTATCTGATAGGACTTTTAAGTGTACTTTTAATTTTTTGTCTTACTGTTTTCTTTTTTCCCAGTCTGATTTTAGTTTTTATTGAAGGGAGATTCTAGATTCTTTCACACCTCTTCCTTCTATGTGAGTATTCATATCAATTATGACATATTTATAAGTATTTTCATGGGGATGAATGTGGTCTTCTTATATAATAGATTCAGTTTAATTTAATTTTGTTCATAAAGAATCTTTATGATTTTTTTATATCTCTTAATTATGGTATTTTCAACATTAAAATTTATCCAAGTTGGAGATGGTTTAATCCCTGAAAAAAATTGTCTGGTATAATTGTAACAGGAATACAAACGGAATAAATCCAATCCTCAGAATTTGGTAGGATTAGATGAATATTGCTTCAGGTACTCATTGCTATCTGAAGTGTTAGTCACAACTATTGACCATCATGTGTTGATTTTCTGCACCACTGTAAAATGATTTGTGCTGCATTTTTTTTTTCACTATGTAAAACATAATGCACTCTAAGGAACACAGTACTAACCTAGTTCTTATCTATACAGATTACAAAATAAATTAATTCGAAAACCTTAGACTTTCTCTAAAAGAAAGTAAAACTATATTAATAATCCAATGAAACAACATACTGGACTGCCGGTCCCGTCCTGGCAGCAGCTGGTGGAGGCGAGGCCTGCGCATGCCTCCTGGGCGGATCTTAATTTTTTTCACAATAGTGATAGATTTTTTCTTCATATAATTGGTTATATCTAAAGTTTGCTGTGGGTCCATTAATAAAATGCTAGCGTAAGTTCCTCTTTATTGGCTTATTTTAAATTCTTCCTACTTTCATGTTCATGATCTGCTTGCCCCAATCCTTCCTACCAGTACCAACAAATCAATTTAGTCAAAAATTATTAGCCAGTTAAAAATTAGGTATGATTCTACTTAAAAGTGCTACTGTGGAAACATGAATAGTATGATTATAAATTCTGTAAAATAAGAGGTTCTTCCTGGGGATTCGGAGTAAATTTCTTGGTGGATCTGGAAATGGAAAATGAGTAGGAGTTCAGTTGGTGGATGAACACTTCTGAAGCACTGGAAAACTGAAGTAAAACTGTATTACGGCATCTAAGCATGCAGAAACTTATTGAGTGGCAGGTGGATATCAATGCTAGAAAGAGAACAAAGCCTAAATTGGAAAATGCCTGAAAATGTTGGAAAGTTGGATGAAAAGGTATTTTATAACTCAGGGTGATAAGTATAATAAAGAATTAGTTTAATAAAATTAACTCAATGCATTCCAAAAGGACACTTTTCAGTTTGAACTCAGACATACAACAAGGTGGAAAGCCATTGACTTATTTTTACAAAAATAAGTAGAAGTAAGATCAATAGGGGGAGGTAGGAAGGGAGAGAAAGAGTAAATCCTGGGAGAAAAATGGATCAAATTATATTATATCATGCACAATTGTAGCAAAATGAAGCCCGTTACACTCTATGACTATAATTCACTAATAAAAACATTAAAAAAGAAAATTCATAAATGAAAATTACATTTTTAGATCTATCAAACAAGTGAGGTCACCATTTCTTCAGGAACTGGAAAGCTAAACACATTCAAACAAACACAGCAGAAATCTTCTTTGAAACTGAGGCTGCATGAGTCATGATACTGACTGGATTACACAGATACTTATTCATATGAACTGGTCTGATTAGATCAGCATGAGAGTGAGAAGTCCCTCAGGGCTATAGATGTAAAGGACCCACATTTTATAGAATTTATTCCAAGGAACCTCAACATGTTTTAAAGGTGAAGATGAGAAAAACCTTGTGGGTATGAAGCAGAGAAGGAGATTAGTCATTGTGACATACACTTAGAGTATTCACCATAACAAAATCATACACTCTAAGGTACAATGTCTTACCAGAACATTATACTTATGGTGGGTAATAGGCTTTTTTAACTCTATCTCTAGCTCACCTTCTTGTCTTTCCATGGGGAAAGTAAACAGAGTCAAGGTATGAAGGATGTTGTAGTTTGAATGTGAATTGTTCTCTCAAAAGCTCATGTGTGAGACAATGCAAGAAGGTTTAGAGGTGAGAAGTGATTCGGTTAGGAAAATGATAATCCAATCAGTGAATTAATCCCCTGATAGGGATTAACTGAGTTGTAATTACAGCCAGAGAGGGTGTGACTAGAAGAGTTAGGTCCCTGGGGGTGTGCCTTTGAGTATATATTCTGTATCTTGTGAGTGAAGTCTTTCTTTCCTTCTGATAATCACATAAGCTGTTTCCCTCCAACACACTCTTCCACCACCATGTCCTGCCTCACATTGAGCCCCAAACAATGGAGCTGGCTGTCCATGTATTGAAACCAGAAGCTCCCAAATAAACTGTTCCATCTCTAAAATTGTTTTTGTTAGGTCTTTTATTCAGAGCGATGAAAAAGCTGACTAAACAAGGAACAAAGAAAAACAGACAGCAACAATATTACAGTCAGTGAAGGGACTAGGAGACAATGGGAGAAAGTCATACCTAAGACAAAGGTCCACTAACAGAATGGGATTTGGTTGGAAGTTTATAGAATACCCACACTCTCTGACACCTCACCAACACACCATTGTGGCCATAGTATAATAACCTTGAACTGCAGATCTACATAAAGGGGAAGTTTGTGTAGAAAGATCAAATGAGGGCAAAATAAAACATTATTATTCTTCATATTTCTAAAACAATGGTTTGCTGAACACAATAGTAAATAAGAATGTTATTTTAGCTTAATGGATGAGCACAATGGTTCATAACAATATCACAAGAGAAACAGAAAGGATTACATTGATTACCTGGAGAGGGAAGAACATAGGGGAGGGGGAAGGATACAGAGAGATCAGTTAACAGGTGACAGTCAGATAAGAATAATAATTTCTATTAAAAGAAAGGTGACTGTAGTTAACAATATCATATTATATAAATAAAAATAGCTATCAGAGATATTTTGGATATTTTCATTCAAGAAGAAGTGATAAATATTTCAGTTGATGAATAACATAAATAATTTGAGTCGATAAATATAAAATGCAGGAACGTACCCACTCATCACATGACAATCTATAAATATTATAAATTTTTATCTGTTATTAAAAATAAGCAGAATAGATGAAATAGGAATATTGTAGAAAAAGTTAACAGCACTTTGCTTGAAGCTGTGTAGTGCTATTAGAAAATGGACTTGCATTAATTATTAATGTTTACTACTAATTCTAGGGTAATCAATAAAAATTGGAAAAGAATATAGAGTTAATATGTTAAGAGAGGAGAGATCATGGAATCATATAAAATACACAAAAATATGGGAAGGGATCCAGGAATCACAAATGGGCATTAGATAAAATTACACAGATAACAAAGCTAATATTTTAAGAAAACCAAAAAGGTTAAATATATTTGTTGATTTTAATAATAGCATATTATTATTGTTACATTAAGTGTGGCAATGCATGATATTAAAGGAAGATGTTAATAAGAGAAAAACATGTAGGGGTTGTCTGTACTTATTCTTAATTATCAATGAATTTAAATCTACCCTTAAATAAAATTTTATTTGAAAGTAAATAAGACAAAAATGCAAAGGACATACAATAGCCATAATGACTTTGAAAAACAAAATGAAATTTGGATATGTTTTATCAGCACACAGAAATACCTACAAAGCTTCATTAATCAAGAATGTGGCTGAACACATTGGTTCATGCCTGTAATCCCAATAGCTCCAGAGGCTGAGGCAGGAGGATGGCAAGTTCAAAGCCAGCCTCAGCAAAAGTGAGGCATTAAGTAAGGCAATGAGACCCTGTCTCTAAAATAAAATACAAAATCTGGGGATGTGGCTTAAGGGTCCAGTACCCCGCAAGTTATTCATTATATATTAAACAAAAACTACAAGTTTTAAAGCAGTTTATAATCTACTGTACTTCTTAACACGATACACATGTATTTACTTATTTTGAAGAAAATTTATAAAGGCTCATATATAAACACATAATAGAAATTGTTGCTAATAGTAGGATATTGAAATCACATAATTTTTAATTTTTATTTTTGTGAAGAGCTTCTTTTATTTACTTGTCCTGATTATTCAATCCAATAAATTTTTTTTTAAAAATGGAGTTACCAGTATGCAGAATATGTGAATATCCTTAGAATAATATTTTATAGAAAATAGAATATATATTCCAAATATTAACAATGAGATATAGAGTTACAAAGTTCTTTTTTATCTTTTAATTTTTGTCACTGTGTTATCAATTTTTTTATGTTTAGCATTTATTTCATATTTTATTTAAAAAATATCCAAAGCAACAGTTACTATTTTACAAAACCTATAAAACAATTTGCTCAAAGTGAAAGAAAATGGTAAGGAAGCTACAGTAGCAAAATTTACATGAAGAATTAGGCAAATGACTCAAATTCTGCAAATAATTCAAATAGGTTGAGGAATTAAATCTATGACATTAAATTGTATTATTTTGAAGTCATTAGTTACCATTGCTACATCAATTTTAGTGGAATAGTAGAAGTTCCATGTTCAAAATAAATTGCACATAAGAAAATTGGAGCAAAGAGTTGAGCTCTCTCACAGTGTAAAGGAAATAGCAGAAATTATATTTGTAATTAATGAGGCTGGGGACATAGTTCAGTGGGAGAGAACAATTGCCTTGCATGTGGAATGTCCTGAGAATGATCCCCACTACAGATATAAAGATAATGTCAATCATAAAGAAAACCATAAAGAGAAATTCTATTGAAATTATAAGGAATGGGGGTTGCAGATGGAAATATGAGCATTTGTTTTGAAAAAGAACATGATATAATTTACATTGATGTGAGAATTGTTAAAAATAGAAGAAATGAAGGTAAAGAAGGTGACTTGAGCCTTTTCTGTAAAAATTTCATGAGATTCCCCACTATATTATTATTATTATCAAATTTCTGATCACAGAGCTTCTTATTCAAAAATTTAATTGTCCGGTAATTATTAAAGTAGAAGATCTCCATCACTTTACCATCATGGTTATTTTCATGTAACTACTTGGCTGGGCCATGGCACCTGGATATTTTGTGAGCCACCAGATTGTATGTCACCATGAGCATTATTTTTAGATAAGGTTAACATTTACATTGGTAGAATGAATAAATCAGATTAATCCAATGTATTTAAAGCCTTAAGGGAAAAAAGACTGAGGTCCTCCAAGTTAGAGAAAAGTTAGCCCCAGACTGCCTTTGGATTGGAGCCATGACATCAGCTCTTTCTTAGTCTGCAATCTTTAAATTCTACAAATTTTGAACTTCAGATTCAACAGCATTCACAATCTCATGTGCATTTACTTAATACAAACTTTTTTTTCTCTCTCTTTCCCTCTTTCTGTAACCCTTGCCCTGTAAGAAGGCGCGCGCACATGCACACACACACACACACACACACACACACACACACACACACACTATTAGTTCTGGTTCTCTGGAGGCAAAACTAACTAATATACTATCTTCTGTGGTTTATTTCTAAGTGTTTGCATACAGATGTCTCTGATTCTCCCCAAATATATTATTTTCATTCCAATAACATTAATCCCATTTCCTTTAAGTCTATTTCTCTATAGACATTCTATCAAGACTAATTTTCTATATCACTGTCGTTTATCTAGGCCTATCTAGAAATAAAATTTATCCCTGAGTCTTCACTGACTCATCCAATACAACTGCATTTTCATCTAGCAATTTTATGGCCATTTATGATTCTTCAAAGTATTATCATATTTTATAATATGAATATTGTATTTATTTTGCTATTGCTATGCTTTGGGTATCTTATTCTGAGGTAAAATGTCTCCTTAAATCCCAGTGAGATACATCAGTAAAAGATTTACTCTTACTGTATGCCCTTCGTGAGTCATCCATGGCTTCCTTCCTTGGGGCCAAATTTGAAGGAGCAGAGCCTATTTGGAATATCTAAGCCTTATAAAAGAGTGAAAGAGAAAAGTTTCTACCACATGGAGTCTCACAAGGTTTTGCTCATAAGTGATGCATAACATATCCAAAAGTCCACTTGTATTACTTTGGGTAAAACAATTTACATGTTTATAAATCTCACCTAATATTTTATATGTATAATGCATAGTTTCCTTAGTAATTAACTTCAGTGGGATGCATGTAGTATATTAATGTGTTTTTGTCAGTTACTAATAATAGAACAAAACTGGAAATAAAAAGCAATGTGCAAAATTAATGTATGGTTTCTTTTATCAGAGAGCAAAAAGCAGAAATTAGCCAGATCTTAGAAGGATGGGAAAGAATGGATACACTAGGCATATTAGTTTCCTGTGGTGATTGGTACTAAGTTACCACAGACATAGAAACTAAAACAAATGAAATTTATTCTTTCATACTTCTGAAGGTCAAACTATGAAATTATTTCTGTACTTAAACAAATGCATAGACAAGGTGGCACTTTCTTGTGCCAACAGATCTAGGAAAATCTTTTCCTTGTCCCTTCCAGCTACTAATGGTGGCTGACTTTCCTTAGGCTCTGACTGATGAACCAAATCTACAAGGCCAAGACCTTTGAATCCTAAATCACGTTTGTCTCTGTGTGTCTAGTCACCAGTTTTCTCCTCTTCATAAGTATACCTGTGATTATATCTAGGACTTAGGTGGATATTCTAGGATAACTGGCATATCATGGTCCATCTCAAGATCCTTAACTTAGTTACATCTTCAAAGAACCTCCTCTGCAAAGAGCCCCCTCCTTTTTTCACTCCTTCTTCCTTTCTTCTCTCTTTAATTTATTGTTGTTGTTGTTATTTACTTTGCCACATGAGATAATTCAGTTTCTTGGGTATAGGGTTGTGGGCATATTTTAGGGGACATTTTTTTTCAGTCTACAACATTCTGTCTTCTTTTCTTATTACTATGGGACTTATGGCTAGTTCTCTTCTTCTTCCCTTGTGACCTACCTGTTAGGGTCTGTAAACAAGTCAAGATGGTGCTTGGCATTTTGCCAGAGGGAGTGGTTTGTGAAGTAATGCCAGCGAGCCATTAAGTGTGGAGATTCTTTATTGGTTGACTGCTGTATCTAGTTTATGTTAATTAAGATAAGCTGTGTGGAATGTATATATATCCCTCCGGTCCTACAATAAAGGGCTCCCACTCCTACTGTATCAATGCACACAAGTTGCTTGTCACTCCCCGGTTGTTTTGCTGCAGCCGGACTGCGGCACCTACCTTTACTGGTCATTGATCCCAGTAACAGAGCAAGACTGAACAATTTTCATATCATATGTGCTGTAAGGCACATGGAGTGACTTTTTAAATTTCAAATTTATATTTTTATGATTGAAGATCTTGTTGTCTAAGGATTTGTCAGGAGTCCTCTCATGGTTCACTCAGTTATAACCAGGTGGCTGTTTTCAAACATGACTGTTGGACCTCCTCCAATAGGGAAGAGCAATATCAATGAAGAGTTTATCATTGTAATCTGAGGAATATCCTGAAAGGCATCTATTGTCTTGGCATTGAATGTAGTAGTGGGTGGGGGGAGTATTGCCATGTGCAACAAACCTTCAAAATAACTTCAACATTTGTTTTAAAAAATTTTACACTTTGCTTAAATTTTACTAAAGTCAGTACATTAGTACTAGAGTGATTGCAATAAGCTTGGTCCTGAATTACATCTTAAAAAGTCACATTTTGTTCTTAAAAGCCAGTAAGATGAGTTGACAAACTCAGCTGTTCTTAGACGGTAAACAATTTTGATTTGTGTTCAGGGACAGAGATGTGCATGGACAATAAATTTCTCCTATGGGTATTACAAAAGTGCTGAATCACTAATATACAGTGGTCTTTATATTGATTTATACCCATGTCAGGAAGCATGAACTACTATAAAAACAAGCTCAGTGGTAGCCTACATTTGGATGGTTTAACACCATATTGTTTTACACATCAAAGAGAAACTCTATTTTAAACTTCCACCACGTATATCTCTATCCTGATAGTATTTCTTTGTAGTTCAGAAATATTTTAGCCAGGTTTTCTCAAAAAGAATATCACCATGCCTTTGTCTAGCATTTTCAAAGAAATTTCTCCCCATTTTCTTTTTTTGTTGTTGTTGCTTTCACAATATCTTTGTGAGATGAATAGAAGAGTTATTGTTAAAGATGAAGAAAATTGAGACAAAGATTAAAAGGCCATTTAATGACAGAGCCTGAGAAGTGACTTTATTAAAAAAAAAAAAAAAACTTTTTTGTAGCAAATGAGATGATATTGAATCTTCCTTATAGAAATGCCCATTGGAGAGATAAAAGAGAGGAGATGTGATCTAAAGGTGTCAGTCAAGGAATGTGATCAACATGACACCAGGGCAATCCTTCCTCCCCAGGAGAAGATGAGGAGCCACATATCACTGTTTTTAACCTTGTTTCAAGTGATCCTATTTCAGACAGTGAATACACTTTAGTGAAAAAAAAAAAAAAGAAAGAAAGAAGAAATCACACACACACACACACACACACACACACACACGTGCACACACATACACACACACACTCAGATAACAGGAGATGTGCCCCCTTAACAACTTTTTAAGCACTCGAGTGCTGAGTGCTGTTGATTATAGGCCCAGAGCTGCGCAATGGATCTCCAAGTTTCCATCTCTGTAAAATTAACTGGATAATGTTTCATTGAATCTATATACTATATCTTCTTTATGATTAGTGGTGTTAAGAAACTTTTCACAAACCATGTTGGGCTTTTTTCTTTCTTTAGGTAATGTCTATTCAAATCTGTTGCCTAATTTAAAGCAGTTTTTTTGCCTTTTGCTATTGAGTTATAGGAGTTCTTTATACTTTTTTTGCATATATATATTTTGCAATATATATATTTGCATATATATGTATGTATGTATGTGTGTGTGTGTATATATGTGTGTGTGTGTATATATATATATATATATATATATATATATATATATATATATATATATATATATATATATATATATTGTGTGTGGCACTCCATGAATCTGCTGCTATCCTCCTTTACTAAAAGGTAACTACTGTATAAGTGAAATCATATGGTGTTTATCCTTCTGTTACTGACATATTTCACATGGCATAACCTCTTTAAAGTCCTTACACATTGCTGATGTGATGGGATTATTTTTTCCTTTTCTAAAACTGGATAATGTTTCGTTGAGTCTATATACTGTATCTTTTTATCAGTTCATCCTTGATAGGCACTTAGTTTAATTCTAATTTTTGGACCTTGTGAATAATTTTTCAATGCACTCGAGAGTGAAAATATTTGTTTCAAATAACAATTTTAATACTATTGGATAAATACTCCAAATTAAGTTTTCTGGACCATAAGTAGCTCTATTTCTAGTTTGCAGGGGAAACTCCTTCTTGTTTTCCATGGTGGATTCACCATTTTATATCACCTCTATCAGTGCACAAGATTTCAACTTCCCCAGTTACAAAGTTGTTTGTTTTTTGAAAATGGTGACAGGTGTGAGGAATTATTGTGGTTTTGATTTGCATTGTCTTGATAATTAGTGGTGTTAAGAAACTTTTCACAAATCATGTTGGGCTTTTGTCTGTCTTTAGGTAATGTCTATTCAAATCTGTTGCCTATTTTAAAGCAGTTTTTGCCTTTTGCTATTGAGTTGTAGGAGTTCTTTATACTTTTTTGCATTAACCCTATCAAATATATGCTTCAAAGTTTGTTTTTTTCCTAATTGGATAGACTGTCTTTCACTCGGTTGTCTCTTTTCTTTGTTTTAAAGAATGTTTTCAGTTTGATGTAATCCTGCTTTTCTATTTGGTTTTGTTTCCTGTGCTTTTGTGTACATAACCAAGAAATCATTACTGAAATCAATTTCATAAATCTTTTCCCCTATATTTACTTCTAGGAATTTTACAGTTTCAGGTCTTAAACTTGAATGTTTACCCATTTTGAGCAGTTTATTTATTTATTTTTTTTTTTTGCATTGTGTAAGCAATGTTCTAATTTCATTATTTTGCAAATGAATAGTCAGTGGTTCTTGGAAGAAACCAAAATCTTCTTCATGGAATTTTCTTTACACACTCCACAGAGAGAAGTTGAACAACTAAATTGTGCTGATTATTTGGATCTATATTATATTTAATTGGGTTTTATATCTGTCTTTATGCTAGTATCATCCTGTGTTGAATATTCTTGCTTTATAATTTATTTTGAAATTGAGAAGTGAGAGGCTTTTATCATTTTCTTCTTCTAAAGATTATTTTGGCTATTTCAGTCATTTGTAATTCTATATATATATTTGGATTGCTTTCTCTATTTCTGTAATAAACATGACATGGATTTTGAGAGAGTTCGCATTGAATTTGAATTGTTAGTTACTTTGGGGGCACAGCTACTAGGCAAGTATAGAAAAATGGGGATGCTGTGGTGTCAAGGAAGAGTGCTGAGGATGGAGAGAAAATGGTCCTCTGGAGTCATCCTTGTGGGGTATATCAAGAGTGATGCTCTAGAAGTTCCTATCTCAAATAATAATAATAATAATAATAATAATAATAATAATAATAATAAAATAACAGTTTCATCTTGTAGATTCTGCTTCTGACAATTGTATTCATGCAGTGATCTTCATTTATGAAATTTCAACATAGATATTCTAAATGCATGTAATTTGCAAATACAGAATAAGACATTGACACACTATGAGAACAGAGTTTACTTTGGGGAAATTTATATCTAAAGTGCTGATAAGTAAGTAGTTTATACGCCAAAATAAAGCATGAGGATAAAAAAAGATTTCACACAAACATAAAACCCATTCAAACATATATTCTATAATTAAGATTAATTTGTTATAGTACAGGAAATGTCATACACAAAGAAAACATAACATAAAAAATGCAAAATCATCTGACCAATTTTAAAACTTTTCTACACTATTTCAATATAACAATGTATATGTATACATGAATTGCATATTGGAGTCAATAATCCATTCTTTAATGATATCTGCTTTTAGGATTTTTCGCAAACCCAAAATTTCCCTAAATAAAATTAAAATTTCAAAAAAAATCTGTAAATAGACAAATTTTAATGTATGTGTGGGGATCCTTGTGTTTTATTTACTCTCAGTGCAAATTTTATTTTCATATTTGGCAACTCTGAATTCCTGACACCTCTGCAAATGAAATATGGTTAACAAACAAAAGTTTACAAATCATCTTCCTCTCTGTTAACTCAGTCTCTAAAATCAGATTTTACATTGAAAAATCCTTCATCCCATGACCATATGAATACTCGACAGCTGACATTTTCCCAAAAGCCATCATTTTGTGTACCAGATATTGCTGATTGAGATGCAATCATCAATTATGATTTTCTGCTTTGAGGACACCTCCTTGCTTTTCGATAATTTTCACCAGCTGTGTAGTGAGTACTAGGTATGTGGGAAGGGTTTCTAAAAATCCCTGAATCATGTAAGTAAGCAAGAGACACAAACCCCTGTTTTCACTGGTGATACATCTTAACATAGTTTCTGCAAAATATAAATTTTAATTTGAACTTATTTATTATGAGAAGTACCTTCTTTGAACACATCTGCTTGTAGATCTGGGGGAGGACAGAAATATAACTTTGCAAGCAGTAAAAAAATTAGGGGTACATCTGGGCACTAATAAAGGTCAGTGATTTAAGAATCTTTCTAAACATGATCTGTTTTAACCCTCACAGCAATTGTATTTCTACTTAAGGAGACAGGTACTCAAGGTGATTACACAGCTTGTATTTGATGTAACTGAGTGAGAGTCCCTGTTTCCCTATTTAAATCTGGTTTCCTCTGATGGAAAGACATGCTGGGGTTATTTGTAGTACAATTATTTTCCTTAGAACACAAACAAGTACTAAATGCCCCACTTTCTCAGATGGCTTCTAATGACTTTCAAGATTAGGGTCTGCTGTGAGCCCACCCCTCACCAGAGCTCTCCTCTGTCTGGAATGCCCTCAGCTAGGCCTCCCTGTCCTCCCCATCATCTGTCTCATCCTGAGTAGGAGACATGCTTCTCCCCCATTATTTCCTTTCCCCCATAATTAACGTGTCCTCTGCAGTAAGTCTGTGCTTCTGGCAAGGAATGAAGAAGCACGCTTTGGTAATTAGGCTACCAGTTTTGCAGCAGCCCTGGTAACTTGAAAAAATTTGGTCTGGTGCTGTTCACTGAGTTTCTGCACAACTGCAAAAGCAGGAAAGGAAGACAAGACCTGTTGCCTCATATTAAGCAAAGAAGTCCTCATCCTTTGTGAAAAAAAAAAAAAAAAAACAACATACTCTATAATTCTCCAATCTATTTTATCTACCTATTTTTTGCGGGGAAAAATCCAAATAAGGAAAATAGGTCACTATTAAACTGTTTATTTATGAAACCATGTACACCTTTTAAGATAATGGTTAATAGAAGAATCAAAACAATTTTAAGTACTTTTTTCTTTTGTCCGTGTTCTTGGACATCAATCTGATCAGATGATTACTATTGTCAGCATATCTAATCTTAAGGAACCCTTATTATCTTCCATTTAGTGCTGTTTCCTGATCTGCTCCTGAAGCTTCTCCTCTCCAAGGTGTTAATTCTTCTCTAGGCATGATTGGTGGCCCCTTCTCTATTTTTTTTTTTTGGTCACATATTTTTCTGCAGAATTTTTAACATTTTAAATCCAACCCATTCACTTATCCACCTACTTACCATCCTGAAATTTATTATATTGTCTAATTTCATATTAGTTTAATAATTATCCACGTGTATATTGTTATGTACATCACTAAGATTTGAAGTTCAAGATGACAAAACTTCTTCAAACATTTTTTTTTCTTTTTCCAACACCAGCACCTTGAATAGTGTTTGGTGTTGATACTTAATATAAATTTTTCCCAAATGTATTTTTATTACACCCAACAAAAATATCATAACATTTTAGTACATGATAGAAATAAAAAAGCTAAGTAGCGAATATTTAGTTAATTAAAGATGTATTAACAAGTAGTACCATATTTCTAAAAGAATTTCAGTTACGATAATTTATTTCAGATAAGTGACAGTCCTCATTTTGAAAATAGTAGCAAGAGTCAATGACTTTTTGCAATTTTGACAGATGCTTACATCTTAGGTATTACTTACTACATATTTTAAAATACTGTTCTTAACTTCATTAGAAAATATTGAAAAAAATATGGGTTAATTTAATTATTTCTAAAGGTATGCACATCTTTTTTCCAGGGTTTATTTCTAAAAGGCATTCAATATTCAGTTTGTAATAAAGTTTAAGATATTTCATGTTAAAGAAAAGCACGTCTTTAGAAGTTTGTATAAGGGGAATTCTGATTCATTTCCCAGCTTAAGACACATAAATGATTACCTGATATTTTAAATGCTTATTGCTTGTGGTTAATTTCCATAATCAAATTATTAATAAGGTTGTTTCAAAGCATACTTAGGGATTTGGTATTTAAAAATTTCCTTATTTTCAGCTTAGAATTCTTACAGTTAGTGTACAAACAAATATAAAAATTGTTTACACCAAGGCATTGCCAAGTTATTAAGCAGAAATAAATAGGTTGTATTTAATACTCGCCAGTTCCACCAGAAGAATCATTAGGTTACAATATTAAAATAAGAATAATAGATCAATAAATAAATTTATTAAAAAGAAGAATAAAAATAATATAAGAGAAGGGGATAAGAAAGTATTAAAAATTGCTAATCCTTTAATCTCTGTAAATAAATTCTCTTTCTGTTTTGTGTCAGCATGGTCTAAATTTGGTGATATTCCAAACATAATAGCAACAACATCTACATTTTAATGTGGATAACACACATGGAATGTTTGGAAACCTTTTGCTTTCATTTAGTTTCTCCTATTTTCTTCTTTTATAGACATATTTTTCCCTTGCATTAAGGCTCAGAATGAAAGCTGTTTTAATCCATTACTCTTAGACATTCCCTTCTTTGTTTAAAATGAGAACAAGACAAAATTTCAGTAAATGTATTTTCAAAAATTTAAAAGTTAAAATCAGAACCTAATTTTTTTTTTATGCTGTTGCCACAAAAGACTAAAAGCAAAGAAATTGATGGCAATTACTCTTATTTTGCAATGTGAAATGCTCAGGCACATAGGGCACTTGCAAAGGAGATTTTGTGATTCTTAGACCAAAATCCTGTTTTATAAGTTAAAATATTTCAGGCAATAGTGCCAAATGGGTAAGAGTAAATTTGTGTGTGCATTTTTAAATATTTTAAAATATTTTTCCTTTTATTCTTGTGACAGTCCATTTTGTCTTCTGTAGCAAATGATAGTCTCATTTTCATTAAAAAGAATTCCATTATTGCACAAAAAGGGAGAAGTAAAACATATTGTGATTTTAAACTCACAAACAATTAAATTTAAAATATAAAATTAAAACTAGTAGTTTATGTAAATGACTGGTTTGTTTGTTTGGTTTTTTATTTTTGTAGTTGTTTTTTACCTAGTTGCATATACTTAGATCATACTGTCAAAATTCCAAATCTCTCTACCCTCCATCCACAAGCTTAAAGAAACTGAGTGTTTAAATATGCCTAATGCTCTATTTCCATTTTTATTAGTCAAAACCATATTGTGTTCACCTAAAGACGAAAATACCTAATTGTTCTTATAACAGTATTGGCAAAGTAAACAGGTCATGAAAGAGCCCTGTTCTGCATTGTCTGACAAGAGCTCAACCTGACAAAACCCTTGTCTACCTAGTGCATGGATTCCAAGTTCTTCCCTCTTGGAATCTTCAATCCAGTTATCCAAAAGGTGAAAACTGCAGGAAGAAGCAAGTACAGATGCACCTGGACCAGGCCTACAATGGGACAAATTCTCATTCACCTTTCATATATTAGAAGTTCATCTTAGGTATTCTCCTACTGCAAGAATAGGTAATAAATCTAGTTCCCATTTGGGCAGCCAATTCACTGCATTAAATTGACAGTAAATAATCTTGTCAAATGATTCTCTGTAGCATACTTCCTCTCTGATTGAATCCCCTCTATTCTTTCACTTAAACTGAATCCTGACATTTCTGAAAATATCATTTCACTCTGATATCAATACAAAATATCAGTTTTTAATGGTAGCTTTTAAATTCTCTCAAATCATGGAGCTAAGTAATAAGTGAGTCTTTAATTTCTCACAATTTCATTAAGGCAAGTACCAGTTTATAGTGCTTATAAGTAAAATAATAAATGATCAAATAATAAAATAAAAGCAATGAATAAATAAGCAAAATATAAATAGGTGAAAAATCATTCTTTCTTCTCTTGACTTCTTGAGTCTATCACATTCTTCCTCTCTATAGTTACTTTATCTCTCTTTAATTTTTGAAAGACTCAGTACTTCACTTTTAATTTCACTCCCAACCCAAAATTTGATATTACAATCAGTAAATCAGCCAAGATCTTGAAACTTGACTACTTCCATTTAAGTTTTCTTGCTCCTCTTCCTAATCATACTCATATTACTATGGAAATGGTTTTACTCTCATATCACTAATAATTTTATTTTCTGCCCATACTATAGTTTCTTGTCAGCTTACTTCTTTGAACATTTGAATTTCATTATTACAAAACAATGTTAGGCATGAATTTCCCTTGCTAAATATTTTGTTGTTTTAAAACATTTTGTATTTCTACTTAAGTGCATTGAAAGGGCTCCATATGTTAACCCAATTAGTCTTTTTCTCTGTGGCAACAATGTAGAAAATAATAATTTCAACTATGTACTACATATAGTTTAAAGACTCTATCCAGTGCAGTAACAATTTCCCACCTTCTTCTACTTACTAAAGCACCATACTGGAACCTTCTTGCACTTGAAGCAGAAAAACACTTTCTCTACTCCACAAAGATAGACAACATTAAAAAAAAAGCAAAAACAAAAGTCTTGTTCTTTATTCAAGAAGATTATCTCTCCCACCACTTGATCAGACAAGCCTAAGAGTACTTGTACACACAGAATTCTTTCAACGTATCTTCATATTCTATGCACATATCAATCTTTCCAGTGTAGTTATTTTCCTCTTTACTATATTAAGACTGCTTTTATTGGGCATCTGAATTTTCCCTGTCAATAAATTTAATGAACTTTTACCTCTATTTATGTTGCTTAATTTTTCCCCCCAATTCCCTTTGAAGCATGAGCTCTCCTTGATCAACACTCCCTGGACTTAGGACTCAGATGCTACACTCTCTTGGTTTAGTGTGCTTGCTTCATTTGACTCTTTCTGAAGAAAGGTATTAGGCAGAGGATTGGTGAGTGGAATGCAAGTTTTATGAACAATGTTATTGCTGATACTGTTATAAATTTTAGGCATATCTGTCCCAAGGACTATTATGTCTATGAATGGTAATGAAAACAAGAGCAAGATTTTCCTATTGGTACCCCTTCCATCTAAGACATCACAGATCATCCTCACAAGACCTGCCTTTCTTCTTTTCTTTTTTTCTCCAGCATTTGTTCAAGAAGGCACATTTTTGATGTATACTCTGAAATAAGATGGAAAGTTTCAAAAGTATATTCTACAAAATTTTAGCATGTTAATATATTCTCTGCCACTCACATTTTTAGTAATTTATTTTTCATCTGCATAACTTTGTCTTAGGTATTATAAAAATAAAGGAAAGGAGGTTAGAAGAAGAATAAAAAAATAGGAGAAATTAAATGTATGATAACAAGATGGCAAGTTAGTTTCCTAAATGAATATAATTTTCATCTCTGATATCCCTAGTACCATGCAAATTTCACCACCCATCATAGAACAAGTGACTTATAATTAAATTGGGAGTTGGCCAAAAAAATAATATGAACTTTTCCTATCTTGTTTTTTTTTTTTTAATTTTATTTCATTTTATTCAGCTAACTTGGATGCAGATCTAAGAATAGTATTTTTAACGAGCACTCTGGGTAATTTTTTATGACATCTGTTTGGGAACTAGCTTAAAGGAATTATACATATAACCTGTAGGAAAGAATTATTGGAACATTGTTATAGTTCCTCAATTATGTGAAAGTCTATGTCACTGGAGATGAAATAGTCTAATTTTGTGTATGTACAGGATACTGAAGCAAATCTTGCCAGAAAGTTTGTAGTTAATACGAGGATGCTTAAAAATAGAGATGTGATTAAAGTTTAATAAATTTGGATAAAACAAAGAAGCATGAGAATGTGATAACTATAGAGTCCAGAATGAGCTTGCATGTGGAAGGAGGGAAGGGGTTATGGCAGGAATAAGATACATAGTACAGATTTGGAGGTATTATCTATACTTATATTTCTTTTCCTATGAAATACTTATAGGGGTTACTGGTCTACCACTATGATCATATTTATATTTTATTTTATTTTTCTTCTATGTGGCTTTCTGTAAAAAAAATTCTGCAAAGATCCAATGGCTATTTTGAAGACTTGGGACAAAAAAAAAAAAAAAACATTTTTCTCAGGAACATCCAATTCTAATGTTATAATCTTGATAATCTAAATGTATGTGTAAAGCTTGTAGCATACCTGTTTGTTTTTTTGTTTGTTTGTTTTTTAATTGTTTTCAAATTGTAATATACTTTAAAATCATCATGTTTACTAGTGACAAGAGCAATCAAATGATGATGATTGTTTTCAATCTGGTAAACACATGATTTCCTGTATTTTATTTACCTACATGTTTTCTTTGGTTTCTTTTATGATGTCCTCCTCCCGTCACATGAACAGGTTCTATTCAAAAGAATATAGGAAGTTTCATTTTCCTCTAAATAATTCATGAATACATGAAGGAATATGGAATACTTTTAAGTCCTTAATACATCTAAATCATTAAAGACAATGGCTACAATAGAACTCTCTTAGAATTATATCACATGAGTTCAATATTAATAATTAAAAGCATTTTATAAGTGTCAGTAATTAGCAGCTTCATTAATGACCACTGAATTTAGTATACATATTTGGATTATTAATTAAATTTTATTTTATTTTAAGCATTGAAGGACAATTGCTGAGTGCATAGATCTATGGTAATTATTAGAAACAATGAAATAATAATGCTAAGGACATTTTTGAGTACTCAAAATTTTTACTTTTGGATTGCAACCAAATTAAGACAATATGAATACCTAAATTACTTCAAGGCATTCTGTTCTCAATTTTGGCATCCAATGAACACCTTTCTTGTCTATTGTATTACACATTTGTTTACAGAGTTTAATATCAGAATTAAAATAAGTGCTCAGAGTTTTGGAACAATTTCTTAGTAGGCATAAAGATTAAATTTCTCTCCAATGGCTGCAGAGTGAAGATTGGGTTTTTAGCTGGTAAACCTGTATCTAATGCCCAATCTATTCCCACAAAAATAAAAAGCTTATTAAAAGAAGATAAGAAGTTATCTGCTTGCTATGGGCTAACTCTGAGTCTCTAAAAACAACAACAACAAAAAATCTGACTGTAGTGAAATTCTCATGTAAATTAAATTAAAATTTAAAATATATTTAATGAAACCAAGATGGTTCTAGAGATTTATACTGAACTGATATCACCATGATGTCCCAATTACCTTAACTGGAGGTTGGTTTTATGAAACTAAGACCAGGTACAGCTGCAGTTCCCTAAATGCTTGTTGATTTTGCTTTTTTTTTTTTTTTTTTTTTTTTTAAAGCCATCTCCTTGTAACTGTCTTTCAGACAGTATATGAATCATTTACTACAAAGAAGTGGTGACATGATTTGGAGTGGATTTGTATACATCAGTAATTCATAGGTATTTGGTATGTCAGATTTCAGATTATGACTGGATAAAAGTTATCTTCTGTAACAAACTGACCTGATAAATAACTTGTACAAGATCCCACATACTCAAAGAAATCTAGAGTCCTTCCAGAGGCATCATATGTACTCTTTAAGATTCATAGTAGAATTATCCTAAGAAAATTCACTCAATAATGGAAAAGTTTTAAAGTGAAATCAGAATATCTATTAATTCAGTTTATTTTTAAAATACCATAAATATTTTTGAGGAGTTGAAATACTTTGTTGGAGATCAATGGAAAAGTTACCCAAGGTGGAGATTTGTTCATTTCAATATATTTAATTTCACAATTTCCCTTAGGCTTTAACACATGAATAAACTTTAATAAGAAAGTGTTCTCCTGAAGATAAACATTTGGGAATCAAGATGGTGATATGAATTTTCCAAACACCCTCCCAAAGAACACTATTTTGATGTAGCATTTGCTAATCTCATGAAGATATTTAACAGAAAAATTAGGTCAATAACAAACTTGTTTGCAATGTGTTTTTCATTCTTCAAACACGAAACTGCTTCTTATAATCTACTGAAAATTTCCATCAGACAATTGACTAGCAATTAGAAATGTTTTTTAATTTGTGTGTGTTTTATTGTTGTTGTTATTGTTTTGTTGGTTTGTTTGTTTGTTTGTTTTTCCAATGCTAGGAACTGAATCCGAGTTCATTCTTGCTGATCAAGGGCTCTACCACTGAGTTATACCCCAGGACTTCAGAAGAAGTTTTAAAATATCACAATTAATTTTCCTAACTTTTGGTAAGGTATGGAAAAGTGGGAGGACAAAGTCTCTTTTACCTTTCAAGTGTACCCTCATATCCTGTAAAATCTAGAATCCAGACTGGGGCATGACTCAGTGGCAGAGAGCTTGCCTAGCATATGTGAGACACTGGGTTTGATTCTCAGCACCACATCACAAATAAAAAAGGCATCCTCTCCAACTACAATTTTTTTTTTTTAATCTAGAAATCCTGGAGCTACACCATCAGACATTGTATGTTGGTTTGTATGGCCCCCTTTGAGTTCAAGCTCTGGGTACGCTCTGCCCTTCAGGACAACTTAGGCACATCATTAATTCACACCTTAATTAAGGAAGTATAGGGAGCTCTTGGCCTCCAAATTATTAATGATCATCTTTGGGGAACAGCACAGTTTCAGATATCATAACTCTGCCTGGAATTTCCTCAATCTAGATTCTACACAACTAAGTCAGAATAACCTCAGAGCCAGCAGAACTCATGATGTGTGTTCCAGTTGCTTCTCTGTTCTATGGTGTTTAAATGGCACATGATTGTCAACTTCCCTGGTAGATCAATCCTGGGCAATCTTCTCAGAGTTTCCATATAGTCCAGCCTGGAATCTGTCTAGAATAAATCAAGAAACATTGTACTGACAACAGAAAATTGAACTACCATGAGCAAAATGTGGAATATAATAGTTCTTTGGAAACTAGAAATTTGACAGCGTGGATTGGGCCTAATCACAAACTTTCAATAGCTGAATTTTCAAATGGACTGACAGCATTATGCCTGGCTTATTAAACATAACATGTTTCCTCCTCTATACAATGTTCCACATGAATATGGAACTATAATTTAAAAGTATTTTATAAAAGAATAGTGTTTCTTTTGTACTCTCAACTTAAAAATAGCACATAATTCACATTTTGATTGTATCCTAGGAAAGAAGGTAGATAAACAAATGAAGTATATGACATAAATGGAAAAATTCCCAATAGAAATGACATGAGAATAAAAATTTGTGGTCTGAGTTGTAATTAAAAAGCTCTTTATAGCAGCACCCAATTTCCAGTGACAAGTTTTGTTTCAGTTCTTTATTAATGTGTAACAACTAATACAAAATTTAGTAGCTTATTTAGGAGTCAGAAAATATAGTCTGTAGGCTAAGTTAGTCCCAACACATATTTTGTCACACCTGTTGGCTGAGAATTTATTTTATCTTTAAAGGGTTATAAAAAGTAGGTTTTGGATGGGAAAATGTATTAAATTCAAATTTCAATGTCCATTAATGGGGTTTTATTTGAATAGATTAGTGTTCATTAGTATTTGTATTGGCAATGGCTATTTTTGTTTTATAACTGAATAGGAGGCTTGGAAAACAAAGAAATTGTTTGACATTCATAGCCTAAAATATTTACAACCTGGTCCTTTATACAGAAAAATCTTGTCTACACCTCCTTTGAACCTATAATGATTTACTAACTTTTGTGTCTCTGTGGGATGACTGGACTCAGTTCCTTGTGCCATGAGTGAAGTTGTGTTTGGTTTCATTCAACTGTGTGCCTGGCTAAGACTGCAACATTATGATCTTTGCACTCCACCAGCTCAATCTATGTTGCCTCTTCTCTCTTATTCCATAGGCTGAGAAAGTCTTTTTGGCAAATAGAAACTTCTTTCTAAAGAGGAAAATTTCTGGTGAATAAACCCCATTGTATAGATGTTTATCATGACTCCATTAGCACTACACTTGGTAGTTTCCCATGGACTAAGGAAAGACATTTTGTTAACTCCAGGGGCAATGTGGGAAATGACTAAATAAATCCTGCAAAGTGGAAATTACAGTTCCCAGGGGCAACCAATCTAAGTGGCATCTTTAACACTTAGTTTTGTGTTCTCACTGGTCTTTTCTTGTTGTTTTGGTGTGTGTGTGTGTGTGTGTGTGTGTGTGTGTGTGTGTGTTGTGATACTGAAGCCAGAATTAGACATGCAGTCAGGATAGATAGGTAAATTGTGTCAGGTGGGATGGAGGAGGCCAATTTGAGTCTGGGAAGTTAGAGACCACCCCTGAGGAATTGAAATGCTTTCAGAGCCCTTCCTCCACCCTTATCAAGATAACCTGCCCCTGCTCCAATCTGCTGCTAAGTTAACCTGTCCCAGGAATGTTTTTTTCCTCCCTACAGGAAGTTATAAAGGTTATTAATTTTCTCCTTTACAACCAGAGAAGTGAAGAATTGTACTCCACTTGTATACAACGAATCAAAGAGCATTATGCTGTCATGTATAACTGATTAGAACAAATAATTTTTTTAAGTTGTTAATTAATGTGTCCTAGGCTGCTCCATTGAGCCCCTCCCCCTGTCTATTTGCTTCTCAAGTTTTGGCCTGAACAGCTCCTGGGCCTAGTCATGTGTGCAGAAAGGAGAGAGATAAGAGGGAAGAGAGCATGAGAACAATGGAAACTTAGAATTAAAGAGGCAGAACAAACTCACTCTTGGGATACCAGGGTACCAGCTCTTTCCGCTTCTCCCTCCTAGGAGAAGTCTATGTTACTCCTTTTTAAATAATCCCTGCCTTTCTAATGTTATACTTCAACATGTGAGGAAGCAGGTCTCATCACCTGTAACCTGCAGTACCATTATTGTTATTGTGAGCCTATTTTCCATGAAACTTTATCCATAGAATTTCCTTGAGGTATATAATTACTTCCTAGACATCAGTATTTGCAACTTTATAATTTTAAAACAATAAAACAGATCAGAATAAATAAATAGTTTAATTAAAGAATACACAGTCATTTCAGAATAAAGAACTATGAAAATCTGGTTTAACTTACTAGTGCTCAGGGATTGCTTTTTTATTTTCACTTAGCTCTTCATTTTGAGGTAGACAGATTTTCTTGGGGGGGATTAGTGCAAGTTCAGCCTTTTGTGTAGTGCATTCTTACACTGAAGTTATAATTATGGTAAATGTCCACTGTATTTAGAAGTTCTCCTATTAGGATTAACGCCTTGAGCTACTCCCATAAACTTATAAAAACAAAGCTCAATTTCCTCAGGTTTTGTTTTATGATGCCCACAGGACAAGAAGTCAGTTCCAGTTTAATGCCATTTACCACTCTTCTTTCTTGCTTTAAATTAGTTTTTGGTCTCATGATTCCTTGTTTTCATGCCAGGTCATTGATGCAATCACAAAGTGTGTTTTCTCTCTTTTTTATTTTTTATTTTATTTTATAAAGTCTGTTTAGTACTTTACAGAAGGAAGATAGCTGTGGTATGTAGTCCTGCATTATGCTGGAAAAAAACAATATGTTACCTTTAATAATACATACAAGCCTAAAAATTTTTAGGAAAAATATAAAACAACATATACTGGTATAGGAAGTCAAATATACATCAAAGAAAGAATAATTTATCTGTACTGTCTATACTTACATATAATCATTATGAAAATTGTCTTACTGCTTCATCCTTTCTTTTTCTGCCTTTTAAATAAAAGCCCTGATTTTAAATCACTTTATCTTGTACATTTTTATAAGCATCTTGGAAGGATATGGATCTAGCTTTGTACAAGTACAATCATTTCAGCATACTGCACAATATTAAAGGTATTTAGTATTATCTAATACTGTGCTCACATTGAAATTTCCCTTGTTATCTAAAAGTAAAGTTTTATAGTTTATTTAAATCAATTTCAATATCATATTTGCATATGTTTCTTTTAATGTAGAACAGCTTTGATCTCTCACTGTTTTTATTCCTTTGTCTTATTGAAGAAAATAGGTTATTTATTTATTTATTTAGTATAGAAATTTCAAAATCTTTGTTCACACACTTCTTAGGCAACTTCAAACCTCCTTTTATGTGTTCCTATAAAGGTTACCGGGGACTACATTGTGGCAATTCATTGGCCATTCCTAGATTCTCATCCTCATTTATCCCTCAGTAACAAATGGGTGGTTAGGGAGAAACTGAAGAGCAATTGTCCTGTAAGAGAAAGCTACTATGGGTGAATTCCATGAAGTACAAAGACTAAAAATTAGAAGAAAAGCAGTATAGAAAACATTGGATAAAGTTTTCGTAGCTAAATACAGTGAAAATATAAAACAGCCTGTAATATTTGGCATTCATAATTTTATAATAAAACACCCATCTTTTGTGAAAGTCTCATTTTAAATATAAAGCTTTATATTAATATTATAAAATATATAAATATTTATACACACATACACTAGGCGTTAGAAGATGGATGCAATTTACTATTTATAAATGCTCATGTGTGCACAAAAATTTTTATTTATGATCACACATGTTGCCATTCATTGTTCACAACTAAGAGGTTAACATATATTGGTCACCAACCCAATGGTCCTATGTGTCCCCCTTGCTGTAACCCTACCTGTCAATGCATTTGTAGAGTGTCACATTGGCTTTGAGAAAGGATATTATCAGGGTAGATTGTACAAAGTCTTTGATTCTATTCTAGGTTGATGTTCTTTTTCTTTCAGAAATAATCTACTTAGAAGACAATGTCAATAATCCTTTTGAAAGTGTAATTCATTCATTTACATTTCAAAAATAATCCAATTTCTGAAAACTCTAATTTATCTATTTTTTCACAAATGGTAGTTAAACAGAAGTATTTTTCATCTTTGGTATTAGTTCTGCACTATGTCAGACAAAATAATGTAGTTGAAGTTGAGTAAATTAGCTTAAGAGAAGAACAATTTTAAAGAAAGTAGTGATAATTCCAAAGAATTTCTTTTTGAATATGAATCTTCAATACTTTGAAATGCAGTTATCACAGAGATGAGTTCAAATCTTTTACTGACTTTTTAAAAAAGTTTTCTTCTAAGTTGAACTAAACTATAAGAAACTTCATTTTTCATCATCTAACTCACTTTGTTGTTGAGTACATGAATAGAACATAAACTTCATTGTTGCACTCTGAATTGTGCCTGCCTTTTTCCCTCCTGAGTTCTTCCCCAGGGACTGAATAAAGAAAAACAAAACACAATGGTGAGTTTTTCATAAATTAACAGCCCTTATATTTTAACCAAGAGTATTTGAGGAATGGAGTTTGTAACATGAAAAGATAAGTGGTTTCATAAGGGAGAATCTGAGGAAAAAAATCAAGGTCAATGAAAATGGGAGACATTAGAAATATGTGAAAAGAAACATTTTCTATTGTTTGCTCTTTGCAAAAGTGACTTTTCTAATACATTCTCTAATTTATGGACGCAAATTAATCTCCTTGATTAAATGAATCATCCTTACCAAACAATACTTGAAGCAAGAACTAAATTATAAGAAATTTACTAAAACACTATGTGCTAAGAAATGCTATGGGGTGATTTACTTAAATTCTAATTAATTTACTAACAGTGATTATTTTTCCAAGATATCTTGAAAACTTAAGTTTTTCAAAAATGTTTTAAGGATTAGTGCAAAAAAAAATCATCAGTTGAATATTTGAAATTTTGAGGCAATGGATGGTTAATGCAATGAATTTTCAGGAAAAGAGATATATTCCTCAATAACAACCTCCAGTGATTTTATCCATTCTAATTGTTCTTATTAACTTCAACTACCCATTGTTAAATTTGAGTTGAATAGTTCATCACTCTTTGTATAAACTATTTGACATGTAACTTAAAAATATTGAATATATTTTGCAACTGTGTTTTAAAGGTTGTGTGCGTGTCTGTGTTTTGTGTGTGTGTGTGTGTGTGTGTGTGTGTGTGTGTGTGAGAGAGAGAGAGAGAGAGAGAGAGAGAGAGAGAGAGAGAGAGAATGCTCAGTAAATTATAATAATACAGTAGTTGTGGAATACTTTTAATATTTGAAGTAATTGTGAACTCATAAAAACAAACAACTCTTTTTAACCACCCTCATTGGTAATTCAAATTACTTGATTATCACAAATAATTTTTATAATGGATCTTTTCATGAATATACTCTTCCAAACAAAAACACCAAAATAGTGTTTAAAGAGGGAATGTACTATTCATTTTTGAATTTATTTTATAAAATATTCCCTATCCTGATAGGGAAACTAGAATATTGTTCCAAAATGTCTTCATACATTTAAAATTTAAAGCTCCCAGGTTCTCCTTTGATATATTTCACTTTTTAGATTGAAATTTTGAATGTCTGTGAAGATGGTTGCTGAAAGATGGCAGAAGCTAAGAGATGTTTATGACTAAATTTTATTCATGGTATAAGAAATTTAAAAACCTCTCTGTCCCATGTATTTTCTTAATAAATGAATCAGTGAATCAGTAAATAAAGAATAAATGTATAATAAATAGTAGCCAAATAAATAAAACAGAATTGCCTCTACAATAGTAAGAACCAATCGGGTACATCATAGACAATGATATTTATCTGTCACAGCAGTAAACACATGATGTACTAAATGTGGGAACCAGGCAAAAAGAGAGCATGCACAAAGGAGTTTTTACAGAGATACATGGTCATGCAATAAATCAGTGCTGCCAATACTAAACCCAAAAGGAAAATATACAGAAATGTATGCAAAGAAGTTTCCTTGAATGGAAGAGTTTGCATGAAAGAAACCAGTGATAAAGTAGTTCTCTTGGGGAGATGGTTGAAACACTCTGACCTCATCCACATACTGCCTGCTAGGCCAACTGGCTTAACCCAGCAAGAAGCAGAGCAAGATGAACCAGACACACAGGTCAGATTTCCAGGTCAGGAAACAGAGTTTACAATGAAGGATGCTGATGTGGAGGGAACAGGAGCAAATATTTTGGACAGAATATGTATGTTTTGAATGGATGAATGAATGACTGAATAGAAAATATCCTTGAAAGACAGTCTTTACTTTTTTTTTTTGCTTCCTTTGATTTACTGCTCAAATCCCCCAAATGCCATTTTATGAAGTAATAAAATTGCTTCACCAAGCAAGTTCATCATAGAATTTCTTTAATATTTTTAAATATGCATATCATTGGAAATTTGAGTTCCACATTAGAAATCAATGATCCATTTTTGCGCATCTATAAATATTATTATAATTTATCTTGGATGAGTCTGCCAATGTGGCCCAAAGTGCCCAGGATAATAGACTTTAATGTAGCTAATTATAGACATAATTCAAGCAAGGATTAAAATGAACACCTAAAAGAAATAAATATATACTTATAAATTAATATATAATTGAAAAATAATCATTACCATTTAAAAGGACATGAAGTTTTAATTTATATATTTATGCTTTAAAATAAATATTAGTATTTATTTTTGAGAGGCAGATGCCATTATGTGGATTCAGTATGCATAATAAAATTTCTGCAGGGGATGATATCACAAGATATAGGATCTGGTACACAGCAACATATTATAAAAATTAAAAAATAATAAAAATTTTAAAAAATAAAAATTAAAAAAATAATAAGTATATAAAAATAAAAAAAATAATTAAAATATGATACATTATCCCTGGCATTTTACTCTGTTAATTGTGCTTTCAAAGTGTATCCTTCTAATATGTTTTCTATGACAAAAATATTAAATAAGCCAGGTGCACAGTGGCTCTGAAGATTGAAGCAGGAAGATCACGAGTTCAAAACTAGCCTCAGTAAAAGTGAGGTGGTAAACAACTCAGTGAGACCCTGTTTCTAGATGAAATGATAAATAGGGCTGAGAACGTGGCTCAGTGGTTTAGTTTCTCTGAGTTCAATCCCTAGTACCCCCCAAAAAAATACTATTAAATAAAATGTAGGTATTTTACAAAGTTATATAAAATATTCTCAAATAACAGAGAAAATATTTATTTTAGTTTTATTTTTCAAGTTGCATAAAAATGTATCCATACTATGTATTTAGTTTTAATTCAAGGAAGTAGTTTTTTTAGTATTAATAATAATGACTTTTGTCAGATAATCTTTGGGGTGAATTCTCCTTTGAATTATAAAAACTAAAAAGGAATTTAAATGTCACTATTTAACCATAAAGAATTTTTAAGTTAATTTTTCTTTTTTTTAAGAGAGAGTGAGAGTGAGAGAGAGAGAGAGAGAGAATTTTTTTAATATTTACTTTTTAGTTTTCGGCGGACACAACATCTTTGTTTGTATGTGGTGCTGAGGATTGAACCCGGCCGCACGCATGCCAGGCGAGCGCACTACCACTTGAGCCACATCCCCAGCCCAGTTAATTTTTCTTGATCCCTCTATTGATCCATCTATTTTCCTACTCAGCCACAAGCATTTTCATATTACAAAATTAATTCTCAATATTAGTAAACATTATGCAAGTCTTAGTATAAAAAGTTGGTAATGTGTTGGCAAGATAATTCCAGACATGTTATCTTTTTTTATCTCTCTCTCTCTCTTCTTTAAATTTGTTCTAATTAGTTATACATTATAGTAGAATGCATTTTGGCACATCATACATAAATAGAGTACAACTTTTCATTCATCTGGTTTTACATGATGGAAAGTTACCAGATCATGTAATCTTATGCACATAGGGTAGTAATGTCCATTGTTCTGTCATTCCAACGCCAGTGGCCCCTCCTATCCTTTGACTCTTCTCTCTCTCTAGTCCAAAATACCTCTATTTTCCCCATCCTTATTGTGAGCTAATATCTGCTTATCAAAGAAAACATTTGTCCTTTGCTTCTTTGGGATTGACTTATTTCACTCAGTATAATATAATCCAAATCCATTCGCTTAAGAGAGTATGTCATAATTTCATTCATAATTTCAATATTGTTATGTTATACTTATTTGCTTCCACATATGTTTTTTCATTATTTTCTAAAACTCAGTTGTGGACTTTACAGGCTTCAACTTTGAAATGTATTTGTGTTTTTGCTAAATTTAAATGACAGAATTGTATATGTCACATTTAAGACCAAGGTGGTTTTCTTGTGAACCCAATGTATAAATAAGTTCTGCTAAATTTTACAAATATTTCCTAAGGAAAAGACTGAGGGAGATGGCAGGGGAAAGGAAAAAAGTAAGTGAAAGAAGTCATACCCCCCCCCAAAAAAAAAGAATATGGAGCAGAATTAATATCACTATTTTTAAGAAAATATCCATTGTTTGATGGAAGTACAAAATACAAACACCCAGAATCTCCATAAATTGTGCTATCAATAAATCTGTAAGTGCCCAAATTGACCAATTGTCCTGGGAAGTTGGGAACTGTTCAGTGTATAATCCTCATGATTTTTTATGATCCTTATTGTCTAATGCAATGACAACCATTTATAAATAGACAAATGACATATAGAATGAGTTGTGAAAATTGCTCTAAACCAAAATTACCAAGTGTAATAAATGTATACATGAAGGAAACTATGAAAAAAAAGCAAATAAACCAATGTCCCAGAAAGTGCTACTGGAATCATGTTCTGATGGATGGATGTGAAGTTACTAGAAGAGGGCTTGGGGAACTCTTCAGGCAGTAGGTGCTTAGCTTCAAAAAAATGAAAAACAATCTAGACCTGTGGACAGAAGCTGGAGTGTGGGTAGGACAAACTGAGGAGGTGTCGAGGGGTTAGAAAATGCAGGTTCAAGACTTCTCTCTACATAGCAAGATTCAAAGGAATCTACTGGATGGTTATAAGCAGGAAGGTAGTGTGGGCAAGTTTGCTTTCTGAACTCTCAGCAGATTGTATAGATCACATTAGTGGGGATAAGAAAATGTCTGTAGCATAGATGTACTATTTCTGCATTTCTAATCCTTAAAACATGTAATAATGAAAAATAATACATAATTTTTGCATTAAAAATACAAATATAAATATATATATTAATATTTTCATTTATTGACAATAGTTTAAAATTAGAGGAAACAGTGAAGTTTCAAATAGATTAATTTAGATAGTGGTGAATGAAAACTTTGAGACCAGAATTGCAAATGAGAATTTCCTTTAACAGCATTATTAAATGTACAAAATAAACCATGATGTGGGAAACTACAACTCATACATTAGGAATGACAAATCAAATAGAAATAATGGAGAAGCATTTGTTTTCCAAAAACTTTATATGCGAAATCTTTCAAAATAAATGAAAAATAAGAGAAAAGATTTTAATGAATCCCCAATGGAACTAACTATCATTTTGCTTCAATTATTTTTCAATTCCTGTTTAATCTCATTTTGTCCATTCCCCCATACACTTCTTATCTGCATGAAAGTTGTTTACAACAAATAATGTACCTAGTATTAATTTATGTTTGGATACTTTATTATATATCTCTATGAAGATTCCCCCTTTTCAAAACAACTACTTTCAGAACCTATCCCCCCAAAAGCAATAAATCCTTTACTAATATGAAAACAATCCAGCACTCCTCATGTTATTGTTCCAACCAAAACACAAATACATCTTATATATCTTAGTTTAGCAGTCTTAGTTTGAATTATAAGTTTAAAAATTCAATGCACTATTATGAATTTCTAACAGGTTTGTTTTTCTATTTTGAAATCTAGTTATTTTACTAGAATTTGCTTAGAGTTAACTCTTGTAGGACTTTTTAAGGAACACATAGTGCTCCATTTATTACGTAGTTTCAATACTTTATTTTTTTGTTGTTATTTCAAAAAATCTACTTTGATTTTGATTTCTATTGTTCATTCTATTCCATTTGTTTTATCTTTTTCAGAGAGGTCAATCTGTTATACAAATTTTATAAAAGTATTCATTCCAATTCTTAATTGAAATTTTCATATTCTTCTTTTCACCAGTAAGTTCACTCTTGATATCTTATGATTCTAAATTACATTAATTCATGACCTCTGCCATTTCCTTTATTTCTTTACATCAGTTGGTGTTTTTCTTTTGTGGACTTGCATTTCCAACATGCTTCTTCATCTTCAAAGGGTTTGTCTGTTCTTTCTTTCTTTATTTTTATTCTTGTATTTATTTCAAAGACTAAAGTTATATAATTTTGTCTACAGCTGATTTTAAATGAAATAAATATTATTTCAAAGAGAAAGGAATGGACAACTATAGTTTTCTAACTTCACTATAAAGTTCCCATTCTCTTCTTTTCATCTAGATTATAATTATAGGATCCATCTATCTGAGGTCTTCATTCTTTTATCTGAATCTCCTATTTGCTCATTAACTTTATCATTAAGATTCTAGTCCTTGGCTTTGACTTCAAAGAACATTCTGGTTTGTGAGTCTCCATTGTTCATGAGCCAGAAGCCTGGACAACTTGAGCACTATTGACCTTCCTTCATCCTGTTAAAAACATCTGAGAACTGAAGGCTTCAATTCCAACTCCCATGGGCTCTGTGATCATTTTATCCCAATGAAATGTGATAGATGTATGTATCATTTGAATTCTGAGGCACCTCCTTCTGTACACCCCTCTCTTCCAAGCCACTAGTCACCTGGATAATTCACTGCTGACCTCCAAGTTTTCTGATGAACATAGAAAACCCACAGCACAGAAGTAGCTTAACATGACCTCCCCAATGATTCTATGAAGATGAACCTCCCAGAGAACTGCCCTGGATTGTGCCACAACAGGACAACTGTGCTAAAACATTGAGTTTTTGGAATTTATTTGCAAAACAATTCAGAGTATGACACTGACAATATCAGTAGTTTTTAAACAAATAGCTCATTTTACTGACATCTGCTGACATTTTTCCTGCACATATGAGAATTAGTTTGGCAGTATGATATGTAAATCAGTTATTGCTTGTTCTCATTGACCAAGATAATTATTTCTCTTGATAGCCCTCCTTTCTAAGAATTGCAGAGTTTAAAGAAATGTAAATAATATGTGTTCAGTTTCTGTGTGTAATCTTTCTAAGGAGCATACATTTTTCCCCAAATAGAGATAATTTTTGTTCTCCACAAGACTTAGATTAGAAATGTGAATGTGTACCTTTTGAGTCTTTAAGTAAATTCTATACAAATTCTCCAGATTTATTGAATGCAAGTAGGGTAAAATACAAAACTGAAAGCATCATAATATATTTAAACATGGTTTCTGCTTTATATAGTTTTACAAGAAGAGTGTGACTTATAAATTACATCCTTGTTCTATGTGATTTTTCTAATTCAGCTATTAAAATGATGACTTGAAAATGCTTTAATTTAGAAGTACCCTGTCTCTACTAGCTAAAATCAGCCTGTCTTTCTTCCTGGGATTGAAATAACTGTTCAGCCAAGGAAATGTTGTTTAGTTAATTTGCAAAATATCTGCCATACTCTAGAAAAATATCAGTTTATATTAAAAACTAACAGAAATATTCTATTTTCTTTGGTACCTTTATATGAAAAAAATTTTCTATTTAGAGGAGCAGGCTTAGTTTGCTCTTTTATTATTTTTTTTTTTTGTATTTTGATTTTCTTTCCATTTATTATTTTAATAAATATACATTTAAATCATTTAAAATGCTCATGTGAGATAATCTTTAACTTGTGAAAAGCATCAAGCAATTGAACATGAGGTTGTTCTACTCTATGTTTTAACTGGCTTTATCATATTACAAATCCAGTAGTGTCAATTTCTGATTTTCTGTTTTTATGGGTATTTGATTTTCTTGCAGAGGGCAGTACTGGTGAAAGTAAGTAGTGGCCTCATAAATAGGTCAGTGACCATCTGCTCTTACCTAAGCCTTAGAGCCAGAACATACCAGTAAGGACTAGTAACAAAGGCAGAAAAATAGGGGATGTGTTCAAATCTGAGGGTCATTATCCGATTCTTTCCTACCCATAAATCCACTAAGAGCATACTCTTAGCTTGAAAATGTGAAATATGAGCATCTAAAATTCCATGCAGAAATTCAATCTCTGTGACTGCTTTTCCCTTCCTCAAAAGTTGCAATGATTAATTTTAAGTATAAATGTGGCTGGACCATGGAGTGTCCATGTATGAGCAGGTGAGTTATTGTAGTTTATTGCAAGGAGGTACATTTACCATATGGCCAGTCATTAATCTGGATATATCTGTGAGGGTTTGTCTTGGGTACTTCTCTACCAACATAATTACAAAAACCAATTTCTTGAAATATCTATCTATCTATCTATTTATCTCTTCATCCATCCCCTTAGTTCTGTTTCTATGGAGAACCCTGCTTAAAACTATTTTATTTCTTATTTTTCTTTTCTCTGCTAGCTAATTTAGGATAAACTAACTGGCTTCTTTTAAGATCTAATTAAGGAAAAAAAGAAAAGAAAACATGCAATACCTAGAGCAGGTGTGAGACCAAACCTTTCTTCAATAATTAGTGTAAATAGAGTTCCTCTCATTTTTTTATCTTTAAGTAATAAGTGTGCCATGTTTATCACACACCAGGTGGTAAAATAGTGAGTAGAAAATGTGTAAGAACAGCAGGAATGTGCAGACAATAATAATAACTTCCCATGCACTGTAATTTGTAGTTCCCAGAGCATTTCTAACTAAATTTGAGTCACAAAAAATAACCAGATGGGGGTAGAGTAGATATTTACACCCTTCACAGATGAGAAAATGAAAGCATTGCAAAAAATAAATAAATGGCAAAATGAAAACTGCAGCCTGGGTCTTTGGAAAATAAATCACCTCTTCTTGCAATGGAATGACTCAGCTATGGGCAGAGCATTTTAATTATATTTTTCAAGAAGGAATTGACAGTCACTCAAAAGAGAAAGAATAAGTAAGACTCAGTGGATTTCTGCAGCAAAAGACAGGAGATGGGTTTAAATTTGGAGAAAGAAATATAGCTACATAAGCTAATGTATGACTAGGTTAATTATTATAGATCCTTGCAAGGAGGTACTTAATGCATATACTTTATAGGAAAAATATTAATTAAAATATTAATATTTATAACAGAAGGAACAGCTGCCAACATTTACCAAGCACATGGTATAAGGAACCTTCTTGAAATTTTTGCTATTTTTGACAATAATTTGGACAGAAAAAGTGTACTACCTCATTTTAACATAATTAATGAAACTGAGACTCAGAGATATAACTTCTTGATGGTTATACGACATTAAGAAACTGTTGTGTTCTAAAGCTTGGAGGCTGGGAGTAACTGTATGATGAAAAAAACAATTCATGAATATTTTGAAAGTTTGCAGTTATTAAATAAAGAGCAAAGTACATAGTGCTTTTTTCACTCATTACAAATTTTGTATTTTAGAGTTTGGGAATCAAATAAACAAAGACTTACTAAATTATGCACTGTTATATATAGCTGGCTTAGATTTTGTTCTCTTGAAGCAGATTTTTAGAGGAAGACTCAAGTAAAATTTCATTCTTTTTTTTTTTTTTTTAGGGTGTGTGTATCTATACTGGGATTGAACTCAGTGGAACTCAACCATTGAGCCACATTCCCAGCCTGATTTGTATTTTATTTAGAGACAGAGTCTCACTGAGTTGCTTAGCACCTCACTTTTGCTGAGGCTGGCTTTGAACCTCAGTGCCTCAGTCTCCCAAGCCACTGGGGTTATAAGCATGTGCCGCCATGACTAGCTGTAAAATTTGTTTTATAAGAAGAATTCTTGGGAGGGTAACGAAGGCCAGAGAAATGGGATATTGTTCTAAAAGGTGAGTAGACCAAGAAATAAAAGTAAAATTCATGCAATCTAAGTTTGACTCGGTCTCTTTAAGTTTTAGAACTTTTGAGACTATGTAGGTCTTACCTCAAAATTTTTCCAGTCAGGGAATATTTATAATTCTGTAGTTTTCATCAATTGTCTAATGTAAGATTGGACAGAGAGAGGGCTCCAGTTCTCTGTGTTGAAAGTCAATAAGGTCTGAAAGTCTGAGGACAAACTCTTATAAAACAGATGCCGATGCCAATTATTGGAGGAAACATCATCAGAAGACATTGTTGGTCTACATGGATGTGGACAAATTACCTGTTTATTTGGACATGCCATGAATCCAACCACTGTTTTATATGAACATATGACTTTACCCCAAACTTTCTCCCTCTTTTTGCTGCACCTCTGCTTCTCCAATAGTGGGTCACTCTGTCTGATGACAGACATAAGTGATAAGGTGGTTACTCTCTCCTAGTACCTCTTTAATTCCATAAGGGCATTGCAAATGTAGGCATTCTGGCATTCTGGAGCATTTCCATATGCAGTCAACATTAATCGAAAGCATTGTAGACTCACGGAATGGTGACCCTATGTGAGTGAATTATTGACTGTGTTATTCCCCTCCCATATTTTCTCAAGGATTGGCTCTATCTTTCACTTTAGTCAGGGGAACAAGAAGAAGCAGAATTCACAGAAGTATATATTCATTTTTATATTGGGAAATGTTGCCTGAAAAAGAGGCTTTCTTGACATCCATCTGCTACATTATTAGAAAACCCAGGGTTTCTTACAGGACAGAAGAGCTCATCTGGAGGCCTTGGGGGTTGAGACACTGCATAGAGTGAGAGGGCTCATGGAGGAAGGCAACACAGAGCTGAATTCCCAAGTGGGTGTAACCTCATGAGATACCAGAGCCAACACCACCATCAGCAGAAGACCTGCTGAGGTAATCTTTAGAATCCTGGGAAATAACACATTGTGCTTCAGACCACTAAATTTTGGTGAGGCTAAACAGTAACTTATGAAAAACAGATTTTTCATTTGTTTTCTTGTTTTCCAGTGATGAGGTTTTAAACTTAGGGCTTTGAGCATACCATGCTCTTCAGCTGAAAAACACACTTCAGCTGAGAAATATAGTTTTTGACTTACAAAAACGGTCACTCCATCTTATTAAAATGAACAGCATCAGTAACAATAAAATTATCATACAGCTTTCCATGGTCATAATATCAGTTATTTGATAATATCAGGTACTACTTAAGTTAATATACTATACTGGTGCCTTCCCACATTAGTCTCCTAACCTACACATATAACCTATGCTATTAGGCAACATTAATGCCTAATCCTAGAACTAAAGAAATCAGGACTCAGAGAGTTTTGGGAGCCTAATGCCAAACAGGAATTTGCAGCATCACAATCTGTATCCAGTTAAATATCAAATTTTATTTCTTATCCACTATGTCTCAAAATGCACTTTCACTTAAGGGTCCCTGGCAATGGAAGCAGACATTGTCTTTAGGCCTGCCATTGGACAAAGCAGAGACAATGTGCACTTACAAATTTGTCTTGAAAATCCTTTAAATCTAGGGAGGAAAAATGAATTGGCAAAAGTGACACTCAACTCTTTCCAAATCAATACTCTCTCACTTTTAAGAACTAGTAACAGAATCATGATGACATTATAGGTTGTTCTAGTCTGAATAATTTTCATTTTATTATCCCTTCAACTTTGCTAATAAAGTAGGAAGACATACCTGTATACCTTTTCTCCCTGCTGTGGTCTGCATGTCTCCCAAAATTCATATGTGGAAACCATCTCAATTTTGAAGAAAAGTAGAAGTAGAGAATTTGGGAAAGCATTGGAGTTATTCAAGGTACACATGAGTCATGTCTTATTGAAGAACTGGAAGGAATTATGGCTTAGCCTGTTTTTCTTCTTCTGATTTCAGAAATGTCAGGATACAGCAAGAAAGACCTCAAAAGAGAGCAATTGTTGACACAATTAACCTGAGACTTCCCAGTCTTCAAAAACTGAGGAAATACGTATCTGTGCTTTAAACCCACCTAGTCTCAGTTATTTTGTTATTGCAGCATAACCAGACTAAGACAGTATAATGGCATTGCTGAAGAGCTCAGATTAAGGGGTCAAATGGCCAAGGTGATCCTGTATCTTTTTTTATTCCAGACCTTTCCCCAGGCCCTCACTTTGACCATTCACCTAATGAAAATAATAATAGGAGCTGTTTCATTACAACTAACCTCAACTATCACTAGCTTCATTTCTTTTGTTGATATAGGAAAACTACTATATGTAAAATGCTCAGAATAATGTTTAAGATAGACCAAGCTCTCAGGGTTGGCTTTGATCACCAGGGTTGCTATTGTCATTGCTATTATAAACAATAATTTCCTCTTAAAAATCAAAAGAATTTTGATTCTTATATAGAGAACCAAATCACTTCTTAAAATTCTGTTGGAAGTTTGGTTTCAAAACAGTCATTATGTAGAATGAGCAAGATGGTTTTGACATAATCACTGGTCATTTCATTTTAAGAAGATGAAGGATAATTTAATTTTATTAATATTACCTTTATAAGCTAATACTCTTTTATTTATATTTTACTTTTTTTTTTTCAGCTGAGTCCTGACCAGAATGGACAAAGATATTCTCTACAGAAGAAATAAAATGTATTATGAAAAAACATGAAAATAAAGAAAAGAAAAAGATTTCCAGATTGGATGACATGGTAAAATTATGCACAGTAGTTATTTTCCTATCTGTTTTCAAAGCCCCTCTGCTCATTTGTATTGCATCAGTTAGCACATTTTACAGATTCATTTGCACAATTTTCTCTTTAACTAGACTATTGGTTCTTGGGATCCAGAGTCTGCTTACTCAGTACTGTCACTCTTCTACAAAGCAGAGTGTTCTACATTAACTCACTAACTATTTAACAAATAAATGAGCAAATAAACTATAATCTGCGTGATTTATCTGATATTAGACATACGATTGTTTTGGGTAATATTGATTTTATCTAATAAATCTTCCTCAAACTTTATAATATCTATGATTGCAATAAGAAATGACTTATGTGAATATATACAGTAAATGCTAAGTATTTTATTGCTTGAATGACATTTAAAAACATCAATTGTTCCTAATTCATTGAGAACAAACAGTATCAGAAACTGAAGTATCAGAAGCAGTATAATGCTTTGAAAGTTATTGACTTTCCAACATATTTGAACTAAGGAAGACTCATCTAGAAACATGAATTTTCAAAAATGATATAGAAAAAAATTTCTTAATTATATATTTGGGCTTAATGAAAGCACCTTAATGAACAAACATTGACTAAAGACTTGAGATAAAATGAAAAAGAAATTGCTTGTTAATATTTGGTTTTCAGTCTCTATCCAGACCCCCAGCAGTACATTTCAATACTCCCTGATGTGAATGGTAAAATAAAATGCATGCCTTATTCATAGTTTTTCTTCAAACAATGCAAATCTTGTCTCCCACTTTGTTTATTTTTTATCTGTTTTTCAAAAACAATCATCATAATAAAATTGCTAACATAACCTTAAGGCAGCTAACATTGTCATTCTGTCTGTACACATCACTGCTTCTATCAGAGCAAATTATGAAAATCACTGTAAGGTTATGTGTCTGGCCTGCTGTGATTCTCTGAGCAGCTCACAACTCAGACAGATTTTGTTAGAATTGAACTGTAGTTAAACATGCGATAAACATTGACTTTAATGTGTACTTTTATGTCTTAATAATTAGTTGCCTGTTGAAGATGTTTTAAAATGCACCTTTTCCATTGAAAATTAAAGGCAACCATTGGAAGACATTCTTTTTGGAAATCATAGTAGCAGGAAATTCCTGCAAAGAGTCTTCTGTTCCAGCTCAGGAGGGAAAACCTAGGAGTCTTCCATACTTAACTAGATATGTGACCTCCCCAACTCACTATAGCTTCCTGATCCTGAGATGTCCTATAAGATATGCCTTTGGCCTGAAAGCAAAGTATGTATCCTTTAAATCTCACTCTAGATCCAAATTTTATTGTCATGAAGTATACCAACTGAGTTGGTTACAATACTCACATACTTGATGAGTGCATAATTGGTATATTTACTATCTTTCCATCTCAGCTTGCTTTCTCAAGAGATTCTATTTTTTCTTCCAGTAAGTCATCATTTTTTTAGTCCCAAAACCATATGTTTTGTATTGCTTCCTTCGTATAAGATTCCATATCAATTCAATTTGATAGCTATATTCTAGAAGATAAAGTTAAAATAATTTATCCATCAGATCACCTCTTACCACATTTATTACCTAATTTCATCCACACCACAATGTCTGTGGCCTGACCTATAATAGTGACATCCTAAGCTGTCAGTTTATATCCACATTTGCTACCAACCACCCAGGAAATTTACAATGCAGCACTCACAGTGATTCTGCTGAATTGCATGTTATAGAATCAGACTCTTCTGCTCAAAGCACTCATTTGTTTTTCTATGTTACTGAGAATGAAATCCAAAGTCTTAGGTTACAACCCCTCAATCTAGCATACCTTGGCTTCTTCTAAATCTTTGGCCTTTTCTCACAGTACTCTCTCTGCTCTCTCAGCTCACTTCAGCCACACCAAGTCTCCTTTGGTTTTGTTACTTATTGTTTAAATAATCTTTACAATGTGATTTTCCCTTTTTGAAGAAAATAAAATTGGTCTGAGACAATTTTCTCAAGATCAGTAATAGAAGTTATGAATGGTTGATTTTAATCTAAATGTATGTGAGTTCTGAATTCTGTTATCATTATTCCTTTCTCATATGAATTAAGGAACCAAAAAAAAAAAAGAAAAAAGTTCCTTCTTGCAGCTACCAAATGCATGCTTGCTCCTATGTGATGAAAAAATAATATAAGAAGCATTATCTTTTTAATTAACTTTTAGTGGATATCTCCAAATATTATTTAATTAGTTGGACAGACTTTTTTTAAAGTGTAATCTCAAGTTTTTATTCAGATGAAACTTTGGATTACTAGACTGTTTTATATCAAGATAATAATAATAATCATAAACATTTTCTGAATTGTTTGTATATGGAGTACCTAGGGTCACATATGTTTCACATACTTCTTTAAAATGATCAGTTAAAATAAATCTACTTATTGAAAATTATCAATATTCCAAAACTTTATTTTAATATATATGTTTGTTAGTGTGTATAATTGTCCTATTAGATGAGAAAGCATATAATGCCAAGGATTAATCCTTTGTGAGCCATGTAATTATATTGCATTTAAGTAAGAATGCATTACTAAAAATTGACATGTACTGTCAATTATATCCAAATGATAGAATTTATTTATAGTATTTTACCTCACCAATTATGACTTATTTTATAATTAAAACATACACATATATGTTTAAATATGTCCCATTCAATTAAATAATATAGTCAGCTTTGGTCAAATAGAATCCTAAGTTTCTAGAATGGTATAGAATTAAGAAATCACAGCTTGAAAACATAAAGAAAAAGAGAGGTTCAAATCACAGAAACAACTGATCCATATTTAGCCAACCAAATCCATGTTAGAGGGTGATCCACATATTAAATGTTTTCTACATTTTACTGATCGCTATTAAATTTTTATGTTAATAATTCTCACTCAGGATCTAGATTTTCCCATCCACATTAGTGTCAATGCTGACCAGTTTCATTATCACCATCAAAATTCAGATCACCTTTGTCTTCATCATCATCATCATCATCATTATCTTCATCATTTGCAAAATGAACTACTTACTATGTATGTCAAGAACTGCACTAAATACTTATGTACTCCTATGAGAAAAATTTATTATTATCTTTGTTGCTGTCACAGTGGCTTAAAGAGCTTGTTAAAGATTAGGCAGATGGTAAATAGTGAGACTGACATTTTGGATGCAGACCTCACTGTCTTATTACAATATCCTTCTTAAAAGTTTGCATTCATTCATTTCCTCACTTATGCATCTGATCCAAGTACAAAATCATTCTGTGGTGTAGGCTTTTGCAATAGTTCTTTTACTAATCTTCCTATTTTGAAAAACAAACAAACAAAAAACAGTGGCTTACTTATTGATTTTCTTTGCTAAATATACCCAGGTGTTTGTGAAGTATATACACTTCCAATTTTAAACAGTAAATACCTTGACGTGAATGCCCAGTCACATTCTTCCCACTTCCTTTGTGTCATTGATTCACTTGATATTTTTCCTCTGACTTCAGATGCTTATTTTCTACTGGCGTCTTTCTTAGCCAACAGGAATGGCAAGTGCTATGATTAGTTTCTCATGTAGGCATCATTATTCAGCCTCTACTCCTCCTTAGCACCCTTTTAAGAATATAATAAATTATTTCCCAATTGTTTCTACTTGGTCTGGTTTTAATTGACCGCTTACTTTTCTTGGTCATTAAATCATAATGACCACCCTGTTCCCATTAAATATACATCTTTGGTTTTCTTAACACAATCACCCTCCAGTTCCTTTCATATTTAAGAATAGCTGTCACTGCCAGCAACAATATAAATGTGGATGTACTATATGTCCTTCAATACATGTTTCTTTGTGCTTCAAGGATCTGTCATCTCTTCTACTGGCTTCAAGCTCTATGCAATGAAGTATATTTAAATGATAATAGTTAACCTTCTTTATGATCTTTATACATGTGACTTATCATATTTATCAATTATTTACAAACACATACAAATGTGTATACCGATTTAGTCTTCAAAACAATCTTTTGAAGAAGATAATCAATATTTTCATGTTATAAATTAGAAAATCAATAAACTCAACTTATTTATTTTGCTCTTTTTTTGTTTACATCCTTCTAATCTCTGTGTAATCAATGCTCAGCCTTGATTTGCCTTGGCTTGATATACTAGGTATGCTTTTTGTTTTCCTCACTGAACTCTGAAGCTTTAATGCTACCACAGCCTCAGATACATCATATAGTTATTCTGTCCCCTCACTCTATCAGTCAAGGGTCTTCAACCATACCTGGGTGGTCTCCCTCAATCAGTTCAACTTCCTGATTTTAACAGTTTGAACAGTTGCTGGTTTAGTTCACATGATTTATGATTAGTTTTCTAACTGAAGATTTCTAAAGCATATCACTTGAGCAATAGAAAAAAATGTTTTTATTAAAAATAATAAAGAAATATTTGATAAACTAATATTTGGCTCCTTCTAACTCAGCAAAAATTTAAATCTTCTTAATAGGCAATTTGATCTCTTTCACTAGTAGCTACATCTGACACATGTTTTTCCTGCTGCCCCATACACCAGCCACACTAGTATTCTCTCTAAAATTCTCCTCTCTTAGTATCAGTTTGCATATATACTAATCCTTTGAGATCTCATGGAAAAGATCTACCAAAAGGACCTCTGAGTTTCACTGTGCTTCCAATCATGTGATTATCTTTGCACTTATTACTGTGGCAGTATTCACCCTTTTCCCCAACAATTCACATGATTTTCCATCTTCATGAATCTATAAGTTCATACAATTTTAAGTACTAATTTGAATTAATCTAAAAAATTGATGACTTTTGGTGATTTTTTTTAAGTAATCATGGATTAAAAACAAACAACAAAAGAAGGGAAATTGTGATCCACTGTCTTGGCTTATGTACTCTAAAATTTATCTTCTTTTTTTAAATTAAATTTTTTATTTACTCTAATTTATTATCCATGATGTTAGAATGCAATTCACTTCATATTACACATATATAACACAATTTTTCAAACACTTGCTCCAAAGTGAGTAGTCACTATTTTTGCCATTTACAAGCTCTTGGCACCTTTAAAATAAATTTCCTTGCCTGCTTTACATTACTTCTATTTTAATACCATTTCAAGATAATCTTGGTCTTGAATTAAACTGTGGCTATTTTAAGTGATTGTTAAAATAACTAGAATGACACTGTAAGCATAGAATATTATAAGTAATTGGAAAAAAAGACAGTATTCCTCATCATTTGTGTAAATCTGAAGTTGTTGATGGGTTGAAGGGGCAGAGATGGTGAATTGATTTAAGGGCCTAAGATAGCATCTTGAACAGTGGGATGGAGACCAGGAAGAGTTGCAAGTTTTCTGGAACCGTTAATATCTCTCTGAATGCCGAGTTGATTCAGCTGCCCTGGGTTTATAGGAGGTAATTCTTTTCCTCCCTTATTACCCTTACCTGGACTTTTTCTCCTAAGAGACAAAGGGCAATTTTAGATTTGCATTTCATTACCATAACTTCAAGCCTGATTTAATTTTCTCCCTCTAGGCTTCTTGTCCTTAGTTAAAATTGTCAGATTCACTTTTCAGCTTTTGTTTTCACCTAGCCCCTTTCAAGATCTGTAGTTAGGTTGGTTAATAAATTAAATGGTTGTAATTTTTAAACTACTATTTTGTATTATGAAAAATAGATCCAACAATGTGACTGAAAAGCTTAAAGAAAATTAAAGTCTAAAAAGTAATAATTCACAGAAGCCCTATACTGCCTATGTCTTATTTGGAAGTGGTCAGCTTTATGTGTTTACACAATTATCTTTATAGATTGAGATTTGTATTTCATGAGCAAGCTAACATCCAGTGAATCCGGAAATTCATTTATGTGAAATTTCCTAGTGTTTACTGTTACAATTAAAGAAAGGACTTTTAGTATTTTGAGTACAGAATTGCCTTCACTATTTGAATGCATTTATATCTCTCAGATTTAAATTACTTACATTCCTATGATATCTGTACTTATCCTTTTGATGATTCATTTAATTAGATAGTAATTGACTATAGCATGCCTTATAATTTCTAACGTAATTTATACTAATTGTAATTATACATTTACTTTTTAAATTTTATTGTAAATTCATAGAAAATCTTATATTTCTATCAAGTACAACACAGAGTTTTGAAATGTTTGCAAAATGGCTAAATTTAGCTAATTAACACTCAACATAAAAAGGTAATTAGATCCTGATATGTAAGATGATATATTACTCTGGTACATTAATGTAACCTAGAGTTAGTGCAACAAAATAATTAATATTGCAAATTATGGACAAATTTCTTTGTATAGATAGATCTCTTGGAATATGAATGACTAAATGTATTATCCTACCTTAGTATGTTTGTCACTGAATAAATATGTGGTCTTTAAGAGAATTTTTGTTTCCTCCAAAAAGTTTAAGAATAATGAAGCATTATATGCTTTTACATTGTGATTGAGGATAACTAAAATGTCTGCATTTTAACTTTCATAATTTGACTAATTAAATAGGACATATTCTCAAGAAATATAGTACTACCTTATTTGATAATAATTTTTAAATACTTTAAAGTCTTCATAAATGTTGAACCACATTTATTTAACCACTTAAAGAAAAATCTATCAATTTTCAAATCTCAAAAATACAGGGATGCTAAACTTATAATAATTTAATGGAATCATGTTCTGGAACATGGTCACAGCTTTACTCATTTCACAGGTAACTCATTCACCAGTCTCTGCTATTATAGTTCTTTGTAGTCGTCTGAAATTTTGCCCCTAAACCTTTAGAAGAGCCTGAATCATCACATTTGTGTGCTGAGTGTATGGAATTAGACTGAGGAAAGAACAGGTTAGCAGCAAGAAGAGAAAATGACAGAGTGCATGACACATCCCTTCCTTCCTCACTTCCCCTGCACTGAAGAGCCTCTTGATATCTAAAATTTGCAGCAAATGAATAATACTTTCTGTACAATGAATCAAAGTATGTAGAGAAATATAATCATCTAAGTGAAAAATGACAAATGACTGCTGGCTTAAATTTTAAGTATTACATGACCACTCATAAGACACTCAGTCTTCCAAGTACTCTTGACCTGAAGAATAACAGACTGGAGAATCTGTGATTGGAAGAAACAGAAAGTTCCCCTGCATGAACTCCATACACCCTGGCAATGATCATGATTTTATCCTACAACATCAAACTGATGTTGCTATTTGATATTGCCAAGTCCTGAAATTTTGGCTTGCCACTTACTTCTGGCAGCTATTAAATGCAGAAAAATCTATGAATAATAGAGAGAAAATATATTACATGTGGAATAAAGAATATATCTAAATGCAAATTTTAAAAAGCAGCATTAAATTTTCAGCACCTGACTGCTAGCCAGAAGTTGCAAAGACAGTGACTTTTTAAAAACATAATGCCAAACATTTCACTAATTAAAAATGCTCTCTAAATATACATATTTTAAAATATAGTTAAAATATCACCTTTCTCCTTGTTTTTAGTTGATGAAAACAATCAAGGAGATGGAATCTCTTTTGAATACATCAGACCTTTAGGCACATTATATATAGAACATCTAGCTTCAAATCAGCAATAAGAATATAATTTATGACTCTCTTAAAAATTGTATGGGTTCAGATAGAATAGGTTGCTGAATACAGTAACAGTGACCAGATATTTAAACTTCCTCAGGACTTTTATCACATGCAACACAAAATTATTATACTTACTTCATGTGACATACCCTGTGATATAAAGCATTCCCTGAAATACTGTAATTTAAAGTGGTTTTAATCACCTGGAAGTGATTATTATTACTCATTTCTGGTATTCCAAATGAAAAAAAAAAAGAAAAAAGAAAAGAAATCACACATGGTTAAAAAGACCTCATAATCTTTTGTCTCTTGGTCTAAAGTAAAATTTATTTATCTCTATTATTTCCCTGCATCATAATTTTACTAGTATCCCAGGGCTGCTATAACAAAGTCCCATATATTGGGAGCTAAACAAAGAGAAAGTTCTTGTCTCATAGATGTAGAGGCTAGATGAAATTAAAAAGCCATACTCCCTCTGAAACCTGAAGACAAGAATCTTCCTTGCCTCCTTTTGCTTCTGCTGTTTGCCAACTCCCCTTGGTGATCTTTGGCTTAAGATGAATCACTCAAATCTCTGTCTCTGTCACATGGCTCTGTTCTCCCTTTGGGTCTGTCTTTATGTAGTGTTTTCTACTTTATATAAGGATATAGTCATCATGGATCAGATGGTATTTCCTCTAATAGTATCATCCTAATTGGTTATTTCTGCAAAGAGTCTATTTCTAAATGAGGTCACATTTGCAGTTCCTAACGGTTCTATCTTCAAGGGAACATTTTGCCAGAAATTGTACAGTTGATAACACTAAAAGATTCAAAATATGTTTGCATATATATATATATATATATATATATATATATATACACAAACATGTATATATGAAAACATATGTATACATATACATATATAAGCACACAAACATATATAGAGAGTATGTTTTATTTTTGTTAATTTAGTATTTATTTAACACTTTTGAACATTCATAAGTGTATAGCTATTCTTTGCTGTACAATATGCACAACAGCTACATATAATATCAACATTTATAACATCAACAAAAAGAATTATATGATAAAATGGAAGAATACAATAATGAAAATCAGGGTAATTGATTTTTTTCTGATAGAGAATGTAATTATTTAACTATGTTGAGCAAGTAAAATATCCAGATCAAGTGTAACTTGACCTTGCCATTATATTTGCTTCTTCTTCTTCTTTTTTTTTTTTGACTATAAAGGATGGATAACCTCATTCTATTCAGGAGGAAAATGTCAGAGAAAAAAGAATCACAGGGTTTAGGGACAATTAAAATATTGGCCTTATTCACAGGAGGATATGTGAAAACAAACATTAGGTATACATTTGGGCAGATTAGAGGTAATTTAATGGGAAGGAGAAAAGGATACATTAGATTCCACAGTCACTGGGAATTTAGAGATACTATTAAAAACAATAGCATTATACAAACATATTTGTCAGCATTTTGGATATAAATGTAGAGTAGGGTTTAAAATCGGGAGACAAACAGGCCTATGAGAAAGTGATTGCACTAGGCTAGCTCCATAAGCTTTCTATGTTAACAGATGCCTGCAGCTATGCTGAATTTTCCAGCAGTATCAGGGTGAACTCATAGAGGGGAGCACCCAAGACATTTATAAATTTGAGGAAAACACACTGACATTGGTAAGAATTTAATAGTCTGCTCTTAGATTATTGAGATTATTTAGGCCTATTTTGTTAAAAATAGAACTTTTAGGATTTGGGCCTGGGGTACTACAAAAAAACTATTGAAAAGTGAATGTAATCATGGACCAAAAGAGCTTAGAAATCCTTGGCATATTAGTTAAGTCTAAAATGGATTTTTATATCTTGATTGAAAGTTTTGTATAGCTTTATACTTCTACAATATCTTCCACATTTTCTCTATTTAGATTATTCTCAATTATGAATTCATTTTACCTTATTTTTTAAAATGCTGCAAAGCTGTAAAAACTAGACAACTCCATATATATATATATATATATATATATATATATATATATATATTAGTAAAAAATCGAGAAAAAACAAATTTTACAAATACAACAAACTTTCCTTTTGCTCTTGATGAATTTTACTCTCCTTCGATAAGGTCTTTCTGTAGTTTGCTAAGATAGTTCCCAAATATTGTTATTACTTTTACACTCTAGTATTTTCTGTTAGTTCTTGATTTTCTACTTTAATATGCACACTTTTATGTGATTGATTTGATCCCTGGGACAATTCTAAAACACATATCTATGTTAATAATAAAAGTGAGATGAATAGAAACCACCAAATGTATCAAATTTTGAATATCATTAGCATAATATTTTGAGCAGTATTTTCTTAATTTTTTAAAATGATTCAGGTATGCTACTATATCCAATTTATCATTATTTATTTTAGTAGTTTCCTCTTTTTATCCCAGACATGCATGAGTGGCTTTTCAAAACATTATATTATAGGATATTCTCCTGAGGGAGTAACCAATTTTTAATTTGGTCAATTTTCTGGCTTTATCTATTTCTGAGTTATTAAGTTTCTTATTTCCTTTATCCTCTTTTGACATAGAAGCCATTTTTCTTTTGCAATAGAAATCCGAAGAGCTTTCTGAATTGTTTTCAGGTTCCTGTGTGTATCATTTTCAGAGTTATATTCTTCCTCTGAGGTTTTGAAATGAGATTATATTTACCTTTCTTGCACAACTTTTCTACTTCTCCATAAAACTTACAAAATCTTGCCTTGTTATACATTTCAAATTTAATTAAGCAAATGTTTAATAAAATGATTTTTAAGTTCTATCTGCTTGAAATTTTTAAATATTTATGATCTTAAATTTTCATTTGAGTAAAAAAACTTTTTTATTGCTTTTTGAAATTACTGGGGATTGAACTCATGGGCACTAAGAACACTGGTCCACATCCCCAGCCCTATTTTTTTAAATATTCTTTTTTAGTTGTAGATGGATATAATGCCTTTATTTTATTTGTTTTTTATTTTTATGTGGTGCTAGGGATCAAACCCAGTGCCTCACATATGCTAGGAAAGCTCTCTACCACTGAGCCTCAATCCAGCTCTATTTTGCATCTTTTTTAGAGACAGCTTCTCACTGAGTTGTTTGCACCTCACTGAATTGCTAAGGCTGGCTTTGAACTTGCTATCCTCTTGCCTCAGCCTCCTGAGCCGCTGGGATTACATGGTTGCTCAAATATGCCCCACTTGTGTGCATTTTATAACTTGATAAAAAAAATATATCCTAACTTTACTGTTCCCTAAATAGTGGCTGTGAATTTGCATTTAACTTCATAGTCAATAGTGACTTCAGTGAATACAAATAATAATACCTTTAAAATTATATATAAAAGTGCATACATATTTAAAATCATTAGTTCTAGTAAAATATATGGTTTGGTTTTGTTTGTTGTAATACTTAGAAAATTTTTAATATTTCACAATTATTATTTATATGAGTTATCTTGATATTTCTAATACCATTATACATGACCACTTCAAGACTGTATATTTTGCTAAAATGGGTCATGACGATTATGTTTTAATCATCAACAATACTTACTGGTATAAACTTATCTTATTTAATGAAAAAAAATACTGAAAGTAGACATATAACATGAACTCTGAAGATGCAATTTTAGAACAGGAATAAAATTTTATCATATTAATTATATACAAAGGTAAAAAAAAATAATGCCATCAGTTTCAAGATCAGTGAGAAACAACCTAAACTACTCTTCATAAAGAAAGTTAGAACTTCAAGAGAGATGTCCACCCTTTCAGAACCCAGCATTGATTTCCAAATCTTACTTCTTATTTAATATCATAGATAACTATTCCTCTTATTTCATTTGTTTACTTTAGTAATACAGCTATCCAAATTTAGGTTCTTAAAATGATTGTCCATAATATTGATAATAGCTTCCTCCTGGAGCTTTCTTTCTCTCCCAACAATATTCTAATGCTTCCCTAAGGATACCTCCCTGCTCTCTGTCAGAGAAAATAGCAACATCACTTTAGATGCATCAAGAACAACAATAAAACAACCAATATCTAGTTTTGTTTTATAATCTTGCTCCAACAAGTGATACTAGCATTTTTCCACATTTCTTCCATATACAGGACCAAATGAAAATCAATTGGAAGTATTCAATTTTTCCCCCATGTGGTCTTATTTCAATTGTTCATTTTTACTGCTATTCATATTGTCCTGTATTTCTGGAATGTTCCTCTTCATTCATCAATGCCTAGTCAAAACTGCCTTCATCAGTACCTTTACATCTGGGAAAATTGTCTTGCTTCCAACTATCCTGATTCAGCCAGATCTGGCACTCTGCTGGTGAGGTAGCATCATGCTATATTGAGAAGTTTTAGGAGATCAGGAGACATGCTTAACAGAGGCAATGCTCTACTGTCTGTTCTATAGAGATGTTAGCAGGAAGACTGAAAGCATGAAAATAAACCCAATGGCCAAATGATCTTGCAGAAGATCACTGCATTTCTTTTTTTTAAGCAAAAATCCTAATTATTTCACAAATGAAAACTAAAAATATGAATAATTACAATGCACATGAACAAAATTCATCCTCACAATATCTACATGCAAAGTGTGATGGAAACTTGCCCATGCCAAACATGCTGAGTATAGACAGTATTTTCATCTGTGAACTGAGCCTCCTTAGCAAGAAATAGTGAGGAATACACACTTTCAAAAGAGATTCAGAAAACAAAAATGCAGATCTCTGTTTATCTTTAACTGGATGATAAAGTAGCAGAAGTAAAGAAAAGAAAAGAAACAAGGTCACAATAAGGTAAATACAAAATATGATTCTAGAATTGAGTTTTAACTTATTTTGGTTTCCAGGAATTATGGGAGTCTTTTTAATCAATAATGTGTCCACCAGTTACAATATTAAGAGATTGTTTTGCAAACACAATAAGATTTAAGCTCTAGGTTAGTTCCTTTAAAGTAATAAATAAAAAACAATCAAAATTGTGTTTTTGATGCTGTTTAAAGCTGTCTGATTTCCTTGTTACCATTTATCCTATTTACTTTTTAAAACATATTAAAATAATTCTTTTCTAGGTTTATATTAATTTCGTAAGTTATTAGCTTGATAAAAATTACCTTTTTACCAAATTACTTTAATGGTCACTTAATCAAGGGCTTCTATGTCTTAATATTAAAAATCTTTCTCTTGTGATTTCAGAATTTAGAAGTTAACACATTTTTATTGAAATGATAAAAATCATAATTATTCAGGATTTGCTTCTCATTTTTATTAAGTATTCATGAAATCATGCCCAATTTCTGTACCTACTCTGCCTCCAACTGTAGAAACCTCACTGTCACAGAAGATAAACTGAGGTGTCTTTTAACCATGCCCTTGTGACTTTCAGATTCTCTGAAATCTAGTTCCTATTTTGAACATACAAAATTACTCTGACAGATAGTTGTCTCACTCCTGTTTCTAGAAATATGGGTCAAGTGTTTAATCATCAAACAACTACAAATATTTAACAGACTTACATTTTTCATGACAATAGAAAACCCTAGGGTTATTTTGTAATAGAGCAGGTTATTTTGTTCCTAGCTCAAGTAAATCTGGAATTTTATCTTATCTAGGATATTTGAGTTCTTGTTGAGGAGGGGTACTTTCCATCTGAATACGTATTTCATTTTTTGTATTTTTGGATTTATGTCAGATTCTTAACATGAATATGTTAATATGAGCTTGCACAACAAGGACAGCTTGAGATTTTGCTCAGCAGAATCTCCGATTTTTTTCTCTTTTTATTTGAATCTTTTATTTATATAAAATCAATTTGTGCTGGATAAACCCTCATTAATATTATTTACAATTTTCTACTAATTCTATTCAATTTATGTGGCTTTTGTTTAAAGCTTTCCTAACATAATGACATCTATTATTTTATATTAAAGGATTTCTCTTTTTACTGACTTAATGAATTATTCAAATTATGATGTAAAACCTTGCTAGAAAATTTTTATGTTAAGTATGTTTTTTCCTAAGTTTCAAGAGTCTGTTTTGAAATGATTTTCCAGCATTTAATGAGAAAATGGTAATTTCTTAAATATTCTGTTGTTTTATAAATATTCACTTTAATGCATAATCATTTATTCATATGGATACTTTCTCTGATTTCATTCTCTCTTATTTTCCTCCTTGTACCCTGCCTTCAGCCCCACAGTGTCCTTCTAGCTGTCAAGTAAATATACAATTTAAAACTTCACACTCAGAAGAAACACTCTTGGATAACTGCTTCACTTACTAACTTCCCCTCATGGTTAAAAGGTCACCAAACCAGTGAAGTAGTCTCTGAACATCTTAACACATAATTAGCTCACAATGTCTCTGTCTACCTCCTTAAATGTCATTTCTAATTCACAGCATTTATTACCTGCTCTGACATAATATTTGTCTTCTACAAGTAAAAAAACATTTTCTACTGAACCAGAATAATAACAATGGCATTGCATTTATTCTGTGCATTGCTGAAGTCTCTATTCTTGCTTAGGAATATGAGACTAGTTAAAAGAATATTTTTAGATTAATCCACACCATTAAATTAGCTACTTTAAGTAATAGTGTATAAAAGAATGGTTAGAATTAGCTGTCATTGTCATGAATTAGAACAAATGATTTTTGACAATGAAAATTTCAATTGCAGAGTGATCTTGGGTGATTATTATAATTAAAAGAAAATGAATATGTTAACTTCAATAATTATTTGTTCAAATGAATCACATTTATATTGACATGACTTATATCATGGATACACTGCAATAACAACATTCACTTCTTGATAGAGTTGAAAGACTTCAACATTGAAATAATTAACACTTTTTAGGGAAGTATTTTGTTTAAAAATATGGAAATAATGAAGCTTTAAATATAGAAACTTTAAAATTGCTTTTAAAATCTATTACAACTTTTCTTATTATTTAAATTAGACTCTTTAGTAAACTAAAGAATTCAATATTAAACCTATTATAGTTCCTTAAGTGATTAGCAGAATTGTTTACTCACATGAAATGACAGCAGATGATGCAAACTTTAGATATGACTTTTACTGAAATCAAGTTATATTGTTGGTTAATTTTCTTCATTTAGATTATATTAATGTTTTGTGCTGAAATGTGTTTGCTATGTTTAATTATCAGAAAATTAACCTTACAATCATGTATTATAACCAAAACAATTATGTGTGCATCTATTTTATAATGAATTGTTAGTAGATACTTTCTCCATGAATGGAAATGAGAAAGCAAATATTCTATAATTTGTACTAAGTTGTATACTATACATGTATGGCAAATAGAAATACGTGACAAAGTCCCAATGGTGGAGTATTAATGTTGAATGTATTAAGCCACTGTATGAAGAGATGAAGAAAATAATTCCAGTGTGTTAAGATATTGTCTTCTCCCCTGGAAAGAGATGCCTTCTCCTTTAAATACTACTCCATCCCCTGTTCTCCATTATTTTATCAGTTAATCATTTATAATGTCTCTTTCCTAAATATTCAAACTTCCTTATCACTCACAACTTTACAGTTTCCCTAGAGCCTGAACTTCATGACAAAACATAAACACATGCAAGTAAATCTCGCCTTCATCCTGTACCTTCTTTTGCCTGTGCTTCTGTTTCCTATTTAATTCTCAAAGGTATTTTATTTTGTGTATGTAACTCTAACTTTCCACTGGCTCTTTGTTTCTAGTGTCTTTCCTCAGAACCCACTGGAACTTATATCTTTACCAACCTGACATGTTTAAACTTAATGTTTCCATGTGTCCTCCAACAAGATTCTGTTATCTTCAGTGCTATTTAAAACATAGATTCTCACTTTCTTGATTTTAACTAAATTATTAACATCTGACATACTTCACAAAACCACATATATACATACACAAATATGTTAACACAAAAAAACCATATAATTACATTAAACTACAGCCTAGACTCAAACAGTTGTCAATGTCTCATTCACTCTGTCCCATTGAGGACAAATGTTCTCTTTCACAAATTCTTATCTCTTCAATCAACTATTTTCTCCTTTCAGCTCCCCCTACTTTAACATCATTTTCCATCCAAATCAACTATTTTTATTGGTGAGATCAATCCCCAATTCTGTAATCTTGAGATTCTGCTAATATCTTTTATGTTCCCTGAGACTTGCCAACTATCATTCTCAGAATTTATTTTGTCGCTGTCCTCTCTATAGATGTCATCATCCAGCACCTTCCCATACATGACCAGCACTTGACTATGTCTTCAGTTCATAAGGATTAGAAGATATTATGGCTGAAGAATCAGTCCTCACACAACAGATACAATGAATAAGGTGTACCATATTCTTTCTGAATCCACTCCAATCTGTCTCTACCATTGATCCTTCAGCTATATATTGAATCATTTTCATTTACCTCTCAGAAATCCAAAATAAGGCATTATTTTTCTCCTTATTATCAGTTCAACCCTTCCTCAATTAGACACAGTGTTAAACGTCTTCAGATCTCTTGTCTCTAACCTAGCAAGCCAACACAAGTCCCCAATTTGTCTGCAGCTGCATCTCTGTTCTGCCATAGGCATCACTTCCATTTTATCTACTGTCCCCTCATCAATCTGTGACCCTCTGATGTCACATCCTCACCATTCATCTAAATTTTCTTTCTTCGGGTAATCATATAAGTTGTTTATGTTAACCCAGTGTGTACCAATTGCATGCCTATCTTTTTTGGGTAAGAAAATGAACACTGGCCTTTCATATTACCAGTAGAATTAGATGCCCTACTATCAAAACAGGAACATAAGGTAGCCGAGATTAATTTGATTTATATTTAGGCAGAATTCTAAGAATAGGTTGATGAATTGTCTGATAGTTGATCTATTTTGTTTTGCAGATGTGTACATTTTGCTACTTAGTTTTTATGGCATTTGGGATACCCATGGGAATATGGGAGAGAATAAACCTGGAGCACAGAAAAATGAGTTCCATACCTTGAAGTTTTGAATTTTATGGAGAAATGTATGATATCAGATTGTTGATTAAAAACATCAGCTCAGAATTTTGACTCATAGGTTTACTGAAATTAACAAAAGATCTTCATTATTGTGTCATGGATTTTGCATAAAATTCACCTAAGCAATTTATCATTGTATTTCACTTAGTATCCTACTATCACAAAGCTCCAAACCTTTACAAATATTGATTATAATTGGAAGATCTGCTCACCAGGCACTTCCAAATAAGGCAAAGTGTCATTTCAGCTGGAAGACAAGAACAGACATTTAACAATGCTTGTGCTGTCTCTTATATATTTTGGTCTCCTATTGAAACCTTCACTTTATCCACAAAGTAGGTTTTCGTAGAAATATAAGTTTTCATTGAAAAAGTTATTTTTTCTATTTCACTATCATTTTTTTAAAGAGAGAGAGAGAGAGAGAGAGAGAGAGAATTTTTTTATATTTATTTTTTCAGTTTTTGGCGGTCACAACATCTTTATTTTATTTGTATGTGGTGCTTAGGATAGAACCCAGTGCCACACGCATGCCAAGCGAGCACGCTATCGCTTGAGCCAAATCCCCAGCCCTCACTATCATTTTTTAAAATTTCCTAATGATAATTCATCAACACATCCTTTCAGATTTACCAATATTTTAAATTAACACATTTTATTTTTGAATGTAGTATTTTCATGTTTATTTTTTCTCTCTCTCCAAGTGTATTTTCTCTGCAATAGATTCTTTTTTCTCTTTAGTTATATACTTTTTCATGTGGTTCTATTTCTGGGCAAGGAGCCCAGATTGGTGTAATTTTTGTTTGTTCTTCACATAGTGTCCCAGATTCCATGTAGAGAGGAGCATTATAAATTAATCATATGATTACTGTGTTACTTCCATTATTTACTTTTTGTAGAATCCATCATACTAAGGTATATTGTTTTTGGTACTTAACTGCAAATGAGAATACAGTTTGATCAGTTCTCAGGCATTGTATTTATAAGTCCTTCTTTTTTTTTTTTTACTTTAGAGAATTAATCATAGAAATTTTATTTCTTAAAATGGGAAGTAAAATTGATGTGTTTTTCAGAATTCTTTGGACAGTAAAATTCTTTATGATCCAGGCTGCCTGGTGTTCCATTCACTATGAATAATATTTGGAATCTATGTCTCTTCTAATAATCATATGTGAAAAAGCCCTGTGTTTATTTGTTTGGAACAATGAGAGTTTCAATGAACTAGAATCGGAGAACCCAGGATGCCAAACTCCCTCATTCTCTGAGGTGTTACAGGGTATAGAGACATAGAATGGGTCAAGAAGACTTATAAAATATTGGTTCCACTTTAAAATACATTTTTAAAAACAAATCACCCCTCTTTCTCTGAAATTCAGCCAGAATGTGATTTGATATCCAGAACTCGGGGAACAAAGAAGGTGAGATTTCTAATATATCTGCTTAAAGCATCTTGTTTATAAATAAAAATAAACTCAAGTTTCCATTGCTAATTGATTACCACCTTGTCACAAGCATACTTTGAATTTGTACATCTGTACATTCTCTTCTTCCTTCTCCTTTGTCCTTCTCTTCTTCATTATCATTTTAATTATTGCTATTATTTGTGGGACATTATGTTTTAACTGTATTCAATCAGTCCTTCTAGTTCGTTTAAGTTGATAAGGTGATCTTCATCATTCCAAATTTTCTAGAATAAGTTGTCTCATTTTCTATATTAGACTGTTAAACTGGGATCTAATACAACAATCATTTTTTTTTTAATCATTTCTTTTCTCTCAATGAGCAGAAGATAGAAATAATTAAACAGTATCAGCAGTCTAAAATGTTGTTGAAGGATTATTTTGGTGATAGAAAAACAATAAACATGCACTCTGAGAAGGGAAGAAGAGAAAAAAAAGCTCAGGTGTTAAAATCTGTCTCTCCGAGTGGGGGGAGAGAAAGGGAGAGAGAAGGGAAACTATGGAAATGGAAGGAGACCCTCATTGTTACACAAAATTACATATAAGAGTTTGTGAGGGGAAAGGGGAAAAAAAAAAACAAGGGAGAGAATTAAACAACAGCAGATGGGATAGAGAGGGAAGATGAGAGGGAAGGGGAGGGGGGATAGTAGGGGATAGGAAAGGTAGCAGAATACAACAGTCACTAATATGGTATTATGTAAAAATGTGGATGTGTAACCGATGTGATTCTGCAACTTGTATTTGGGGTAAAAAATGGGAGTTCATAACCCACTTGAATCAAATGTATGGAAGATGATATGTCATGAGCTGTGTAATGTTTTGAACAACCAATAAAAAAAAAAAAAAAAATCTGTCTCTCACGTGAGGTAATCATTCAATGTTCTTTGCATGAGGTCAGGAACACAGAGCCCAGCAAATACTTTAGATGGTATTGAGATTGTCTCTTTGAAAGGGTAAGTTCTATTCCCACTACTGTCACCTGTTTGAATGTTTTATGTACAAAATAACTTTGCTCACAAAATTTGAAATCAAAACCATATAGTTTTATGAATTTTATTATAATTCAGGAAACTTTAAAGAAACACCAAATTCAAACTTTCAGAGGTTGAGTTCCCCCTAGTGGTAACTGAATGATCAAATGTCTACAATTGTTTTTACAGGACTGAAACAAGTTGATTCAACTCAACTTGAAAATCTCATCATTTTATACATTTTGAAACAAGTCTGTGAACTTGATGTAGCCTGCAAATATTATAAAATTGCATAGCACCAGAATGATTTGTTCATATTTCCAGACTAAAACCTGTTAATAACAGTAAAATTATTTTGGTTTATTCCATATTAAGCTAATATTAATATTTCAACACCATAATTATAATGTATCTATACCTATATTGTTCAAACTAAAATTGCAGTAATATTTTAAGCCACATTAATATCTTTTAAAAATAATGAATGGTATAATGTAAAAAGTAAAAATAATGTTAGTTTGAGAATTCTTTTTACCAAATATGAACACAAAATGTTTGGTATCCTCAAGACTAGACAGCAAAATATAGCAATTTTGAACTTTTTTATTAAAGTATTTCTCTTCATTCTTTACTTTTTTCCCCAAACAGTAAAGCTCTATAGGTGACCTTTACTTTCAGACAGGCTAGGAAAGAAGGCATTTTGAGGACTGAATATTGATAAATTTTCTTACTGTCACAAATGATCTATATGTTTCATTACTTTACAAACTTAAATCCTCAGGCAAATGGCTCTGGAAGAAAGCTTAAACTAAACCCATTTATTTGAAATAAACAGAAGTACCATGCATAAATAACTATGATACATTGGGAAAGAAACAAAAACAGGGTCCAATTAACTGTAAATTATAGTTATTGTATTTTGTCAAAGTTCTATTGAAGATAATTTTAGTTAAGTTTATAATGTGCAACTAAATTGTTTTGGAATTTTTTGGTATTCTTAACAACTTTAAACAGTTCTACTCCTTTGGGCTGTTTTTACCAGTAAGTCTCTTTTCCTCTTTGTAGCCATCACCTTGTTAAATAAGATTTATTTTGCTTTTGATCTATTTATATAAATTATATTGATACAAATGCATGCCACATATATAACTGCTAAAAATAGGAATTCAATGGTTTTAGAAACAAAATGACAAAATAAAAATTTTACTATGAAATGTTTTATACATTTTTGTATTATTTAAAAAGTGGTCTTTCACTACACATGCTATATGAATTAATGATTCCACCTAAAGAAACCAAATTACAAAATTTGGGAAATATGAGATGAGAATACTTGTAATTCTGATTTTGCCTTGCAAATTTAGTTTGGAAAACCATATTTTACACATCTGTAATTATCTTACATTTACCAGAGTCTTCAGTAGAAAAAGAATATAAGTTTCACAAATAGAGATCAGATTAATACATTTGAGTTTAAAATTCCTAAAATTAATCGTTGTCTCCCACTCTCCTTCTAAGAAACCTATAAGATTTAGTACAAATTATTCCTACTTGCCTTTTGTATAAATATAACAATATTTCTATTTTGTTTAATTTCCCTAACTCCATGTATGTACATACATATACTTTGGTTATGTATGTACATACATGGAGTTACATATTCTATTAAAATATACGGATTCTCATAAATACTAAAATACATTTGTTAGACATAAGTAAAACATATAAATACACATAAAGTTTAAGTTTAAAGTTCAAGTTCATGCACAGATTTATGAGTTTAATCTCTTTGTTTTTTGCATTACTTTCCTTGTATTTCAATCTTTTCATGGATGTTTGGTGATAGTATCAAATATTCTTTGTTTGAAATTTGTTTTTATTGTTCCCTTGCATTTTAATCAAATCTATTTAGGTAGACATTGAATTTTATCAGATAAAGTATGCTAATCCCATAAATAGTATCCTATTTTCTTCTTTTTTATTTCTAATGAGAAACTTATGAATAACTGTTTGTGCTGTTTTGTTTTGGCATGGTTTTCTAAATAGGCTTAGAAATGTATTTATTTTCTTTGTTGAGTCAAGCTTGCTATCATTCTACCTTATTAGCATGCATTAGTATTATATCTTTGAATGTTTTAATTTTTCCCCTTATACTAAAAACAAATCTTTGTGACAGATAGATTAAAAATTAATATAATTCTTACTTCTCTGTGAGTCTTTACCATCACTTTATAATTTCGTAGGGTTCCCCATCAAAATGTGAAGTAAATTTATCTACATCTTGAACCAGATCTAATATGGAGTTTCTTATTCTATGAAATATGATAGAAGTGACCAAAGTGACTTAAGACCTTGAGAATTTCCAGGATCTTTTCTTTTCTTCTGGATTAATCTTCTTTCTCTCTCTCTCTGCCAATCTCACCTGTTTCCCACATGACAGGAAGCCTTTCATCCAACAAGGGTGTAGAACACTGAGCAGATGTAACTCTACCCAGTCAGGCCAGACCTACAACCACACATTCTGACCACAGACTGAGGTCATTTTAAACAAAATTATCCAGGTTGAGTAAATAGGATCTGCCAAGCAGATGTAGACAGAAGGCCTAAATACTTGTGTATTCTCTCTTTGAATATTTCTTCAGTATTCTTCAATCTTCTTTACATATCTTCTCCCACCCCCTCTTATGGTCTATTCCATCATTAAACTCTCTGTCTTAATAGATGTTTCATATCACCTATGATTTTAGTTTATGATGCACTATGGGAACTGCTCTATCTATGTTCCTGATCATAAGTCCTCATGAATGAAACAAATAATATAATAAGAGACATGAGGCTTACATCCTCTCTTTGTTCCCCACCTCAGAACATATATCCATAAGCCAAGAAGCATGTCCTAAACAGAAATAGATCTGCTAGTACCTTGACCTTGAACTTGCCAGCCTCCAGAACCCTAAGAACTAAATCTTGTATAAGTAACCTATCTATGTTAATTGGCTATATCAACTTGATCTCACTAAGACAGTTCTTAAATGATAATAAGATTCTTAAAAAATACATTTATACCACAATTTCAAATAATTATTATTGGTGTAATTAGAGTCCTTCAAAGAATAGGAGAGAGAGCAGTAAAAATGATATTTGGATAAAAATAAGGCAGAAATGTCCCAAAATAAATGAAAACTTTTCAATAAGCGATGAAGAGTTGTTTTCTATTTTTATTTTTTTTAACATTTTTAGTTGTCGATGGACCTTTATTTATGTATATGTGGTTCTGAGAATTGAACCCAGTGCCTCACACATGCTAGGCAAGAGCTCTGCCACTGAGCCACAACCCCAGACCACGATGAAGGGTTTTAACATATCACAGGCACAAGGAACATGAACAAACAATACTTGAGACACAGATTTCTGTTTGAGTGGCATCACAAGAGGCAGAATATAGGATGAGTCTTCCAGACATATATGGTCACTTTGCAGAAAACAAAATATGGTGAAGATGACTTAAAAACATCCAAGTGAGCCAGACATGATAGTTAAAGAGAAATGAAAGTAAGGATAACAATAACTTTATTCTCAGAAAAATTTCCAATTATAGAAAAAAAGAGCAATGTCTTTAAAATACCAAAGTTTAAAAGTCAGGTAAGAATTCTATACCCCAAATTATTGCTTTTTAAAAGCAAAATTAAGTTTTTATTCATACCTCTAGTTATATTGATAAGCAGAAAGACAACATTGAAAACATCTACTGTCGTTATTGAATAAATGACTTCACAGTGCACATTTACTTCAGATCACATTGACTTTTAAACTTCACGTGTGTACTTTTGTATGTCAATTATACCTCAGTGGTGATATAACAATATAGTTAAGTGAGCATATGAAGATTCTTAATAATATTTCAACCTGTATCTTTATCTATCTCCTCATATCATTTTGTTTGTTTCATTGTTTAATTGTAAGTCCTAAAGCTGAATCTTAAAATATTTATACATGTCTACACTAAATTAAACATGTTTCTGAGTAAAGGGTTGTTAAAAAAAATACTACAGAAAATCTAGAATTTAAAAAAAATCAAATTTTACAGTGTGAATTAAACAGGTTAAAAGTGGGAAAATATGTAGTGAATGAGCAAATATTATTTTGGTATTTTAAATATGTACTTGAGGATAAAAAAAAATTGGCTTATTTCATTTAGCATAATATTCTCCAACTCGAACCATTTACCTACAAATGCCATAATTTTATTTTCCTTTAATGCTGAGTAATATTCCATTGTGTATATATACTAGTTTCTTTATCCATTCATCTATTTATGGGCATCTAGGTTGGTTCCACAGTTTAGGTATTGTGAATTCAGCTACTATAAACATTGGTGTGGCTTATGTCACTATAGTGTGCTGGTTTTAAGTTCATTGGGTATAGACCAAGGGGTGGGAAAGCTGGGTCAAAAGGTGGTTCCATTTCAAGTTTCTGTGGAATTGCCACACAGGTTGCCAAACTGGCTGTACCAATTTGCAGTCCCACCAGCAATGTATGAGTATACCTTTCTGCCCACATCCTCTCCAAAACTTATTATTGCTTGTATTCTTGATAACTGCTATTCTGACTGAGGTGCGATGAAATCTTAGAGTAGTTTTAATTTGTATTTATGTAATTACTAAAGATGTTGAACTCTTTTTCATATATTTGTCGATTGCATGTATATTATGGCATTTGCAGGCAAATGGATGGAGTTTTACTAAGTAAAGTAAGCTAATCCCCCCAAAACTAAAGGCTGAATGTTTTCTGTGATTAGTGGATGTCAATCTATGATGGGGGTGGGGGGGCATGGAAAGAATGAAGGGACTTTGGATTGGGCAAAGGGGAGGGTGGGTAAGTGTCATTTGGGTAGAAAAGGTGGTAGAATGATGTGGACTTCATTACCATAGGTACATGTATGATTGCACAAATAATGAGTCTCTTCACTATGTATAATGAGAGAATTGAAATATTACATTCCATTTTGTGTCATGTACAACTAAATAGAACAAATAGTGATAATAAAATAATAATAATAATAATAATAATAATAATAATAATAATAATAAAATAGAGGTCAAGAATGACATAATTGTAAATACACAAGAAAATATAATGATATTATTAATACAAGTGTGAATTTCATTTTTTTTCAGAAAATAATTTAGGTTTTTATTTTATCATGAAAAATAATTAATGAATTAACTAATTAACTTTTAAAAATTAGGCCTTTATATATAGCTTAGCAATAAGTCATTTGTTTAGCACATGCAGGATGCTTAATTTGATTCACCATTACTCAATCCCCAACACACACAAATTAGTTTACAAGAAAACTTACCCAATATATTTTTTCTTTCAAATTCTGTGTAATAATTACATAAAGAAATGTACATATGGAAAATCAATGAAAATAATGTGCATGGAATTATTTATTTTATATATTACCTTGCAGTATGAATCAAATATAGATATTAAAATAAGGATTGGATTATTATATTATTCACTCTGTAAAATTTGATGACTTATTTCTTTCAATTTATAGTTAAATAATGTTAAATGTTTACTATGTCGCAATATTTGAATATATTTTAAAAACTCTGATGCAATTTAAAATTTATTAGTTTTATAGCAAAATGTTAACAATAGTCCCTAATTATACTCTTTTATACTTGGATTCATTTTAGAATCTGTAAAGTTTAGTACATCCACTCTATTTTTCATTTCTAAAGTCTTTGCCAGTTAGAACTAAGAATGGGTAATCTATTAAAGGCTTAAAAAGCTAATCTTTTATTCTCAAGTCTGTCTTTTATTTTGTGCTGCATATTTGGGAAATTAAAGAGAAGACTCCTATATACTACCATAAGAGCAAATAATTATATTTTGCAAAATGTTTGAAGATACCGAAGATATGCAGACAAGGCACAAACAGTGGAGTTAAAGAAAGATTTATATTTTTATCCAGTGAAAATAGAATCATAGATTTCTCTTTTGTTTCTTTATTAAGATAAATGACCAATCAAGTAAAATAATTTCAAACATTTTACATATCATCTTGTTGGAACTATGGAGAAAAAAGTTGGTACTTTTGCACTCTCCCTCTGTATAATAAATGATAGGAAAAATTTTACGTGTATTCTTCATTGAGAAATTCAAATATGTCAATTTCTGCATAATGAACTTCTTGTTGCTATGTAAAAACCAAAACTTTTTATAATAGATGAGAATATTCAGGCACAACTTCTTAAAATCCTAATAGCCACTAAGCACCAAAAGTGGGATTTGAACCCAAATCTCATGCCTTTCTAAAACCAAAGTCCATGTTCAAGCACATGTTTTTTTTTTTTTTTTTTTTTTTTTTTTTTTTTTTTTTTTTTTTTTTTTTTTTTTAACATTGTGTTAATCCTGAAAGTAGATGAGAAGTAAGAAGTGCCTTACCATGGTGTGTGTGTGTGTATGTGTGTACATTTGTGTATATGTGCGTGCCTGTGTGTATTATTCACTGTCTAAGGTTTAGAAATGAAATAACAAGTACTCCAAATTGCAAAAATGAGGTATTATCTCCACAAAAATAAGCGTTTCCATCTTCACAGAGACAAGTTTACATATTTAAAACACATAAATCCTATTTAGATAGAAGCACTGTTACACTTTGAATATTTAACACATTTGTTAACTTTTTATGATTTCTGAAAACTGGAGCAGAAGGAAGTTGTTACAATGAAAAACGAAGTAGTCACATGCTCATAGGATAAGTGGAGACAGACCTGAAAGCCATAATTTTCTTCTGTGATGTTTTGGTTTGGCGAGGTTTAAATTGGAATGGATTTAAGATTTGATTTTTTAATATTAATGAAGTTTATCTAGTTTGTGTAATATTTGAGAATTTTTTTTTTTTAATTTTTTATTGTTGGCTGTTCAAAACATTACATAGTTCTTGATATATCATATTTCACAATTTGATTCAAGTGGGTTATGAGCTCCCATTTTTACCCCATATACAGATTGCATAATCACGTCAGTTACACATCCATTGATTTACATATTGCCATACTAGTGTCTGTTGTATTCTGCTGTCTTTCCTATCCTCTACTATCCCCCCTCCCCTCCCCTCCCCTCCCCTCCCCTCTTCTCTCTCTGCCCCCTTTACTGACATTCGTTTGTCCCCCTTGTATTATTTTTCCCCTTCCCCTCACTTCCTCTTGTATGTACTTTTGTATACCTCTGAGGGTCTCCTTCCATTTCCATGCATTTTCCCTTCTCTCTCCCTTTCCCTCCCACCTCTCATCCCTGTTTAATGTTAATCTTCTTCTCATGCATATTTGAGAATTTTAAACAGAATGAACTTATCTAAAAGTAGAATAGCTAAAAATAATTGCTAACCTGTTGTTTTTGCAAATAACATTATAAAATTGCCACTATAAGCTTAAACTTTGACTTTTAAAAATTATTTTTCAGTTATAGATGGACACAATATCTTTATTTTGTTTATTTATTTTTATGTATTGCTGAAAGCACTGGTACCCCCTGCCTCAAATGTGCCAGGCAATTGCTCTGCCACTCAGCCACAACCCCAACCGCTTAAATTTTGTTTCTGAACCATTCTTAATAAGCTCTTCCGACTGAACTTGAATAGATAGCAAACCATAATGATCTCATCTAACATTATTTTTTACCTTTTCCTCCTTCTTCAAACTTACACCATTCTACTCTGTCATTGGTAATGCATTCATGAAAATCAACAAATTATAAACAAAACAAAACAAAAATCCCTGTATTATTTACAATCAGTTTAGTTTTCTTTTTACTGTAATTCTAAGATTATAATGCTTCTAATTATTTCATTCATTTAGTGCTCTGTGGAAGTACTGGTCAAGGGACTAATTTAGCAGGGTAGTCCTCTTCTATGAAGTAATTCAAAGACCTGACCTGTCAGAAGTTTGTTTATATTGAATACATAAATTCCATGTATTTATGTGTCCCAATTCAATCCAGACAGCAAGATGACACAAACAGGAGGACAATCATAGGAAATGTCCCTCAGCTGGACAAGGTAGGAATTGTTTGATTTTCACTTACATTCCAAGACATTTTTTTTTACATAAAAACACTTTATCATTCTTATAGCTATTAAAATCATTTATTCTTTGCTAGCTATTAAATTGTTTGAAGACAGGAAACACCTGTCTCCAAATTATAATTATATTTTTGTTCCAATAAGAATTATCATCGAGTTCAAATTATTGTAATCTCTTCAATTTTTAAGAAAATCCAACTTAAGGTTTAAAATCATCTAAACTCATCAGAACTTTTAAAACTGCAATAAATGTATAATTACATTAAACCCCCAAATTATGTTTATTACTGTGACCTACACTAGTGAAGCATCATAATGGAAAGGTGTAAGTTCAAAGGATCAGCACTTCATAATTTCAACTTCATTCCCACTACTAATTATCAAATAATGAGACTCAGGCTCAGAAAGGGTACACTAATCACTCATGGTCACACAAAAAAGTAAGATTAAAAGAAAGTGTTTTCAGTGATGCTGAGACCTCTAGACCCTCAGTTTAAAATTTCCAACTTTTTCAACTTAAATGTTCTGATCCCTTATTGAAATATTGAGCATTATAGATATTCAGATATTTTGTTCAGAAAAAAATTCGAAATATTATAAGTTTAACATATAATTAATAAAAACAAATTAATATCACCTGCCAAAAATTATTTCCAACATACTATTTAATAACAATCTCTGCTAAGGGTAATTGAATCTTTTATTTGAAATATATTTTGTGTAATCTAGCCTAAAAAAATAGAGGAGTTTTAAGAATCAGAGTGCCAAACAAAACAATGTTGCACGATCATAAACTGCAGTTATTTTTGTTATTAAAAAATTGTTTCCAACATGGTAATGCATTCTGCCTGAAAATAGTCAGACTTGTCACTGTGTACCCAATTTCCTTGACCCCACATGTCCCCACTGGACTAGGCTTATCATTGTGGCAATGGAAAAGAAAAACCAAAACACATTTCATTTCCCTTTCCACAAGTACCAGAAAATTCCAATTCATGATATATTTAAGAAAACTTGAAGGAATAATTTATGTTTAAGTAAATCACAAAATTTCATAATTTGGACTGAGTGGTAAAAAAAGTAATAAGGCTCATTATAACAAATAAATTCAAGTATTACATAATTTCTTGATAGTTTATGATTTTCAAAACTTCTCCACTGTTAAAAAAATTTATTTGACCTGTGCATGATTTTACATAGTGTATTATGAAATATGTGTTTTCATTTTATGTCCTTTTCTCTGCTTATAACTTTTTAGAATCATATAAGTAGAACAATAAAACTAGAAAAACAATCTTCTAAATCAAGACTAAAGTATTTCCTAAATTTTTTATTTAATCTAATTTGTTCTTTAAAGAATAGATTTTTTTCTGTGTCTATATAAAGTAACAATTGACAAGAGAATATATATATATATATATATATATATATATATATATATATATAAAACAATTGACAAGAGAAGCCTAAACATTTTAGTTTGACTCAGGATCTCTCCTCCTGTGATTTATTGGAGCCCAAGGGTTGCATTAAATCAGAACTAAATGGCAGTTTTTTAGTGGATATGTCTTCAATTATATAAAATGGCTTTTCTTATCCTTGCAGAGTAAACTTCATAAATAAAACCCACCTTCATGTTAGAACTAGTCACAAACTCTATTTTACCTACAAACAGAAAAGTCTGGATACATGATTTTTGCAGTCATGTTGAACCAGATGGCATTATGTTGCAGTATATTCTAGTTTGAAACAAGTGAAGTTATATCAAAAGAGGTTCTAAAACATTTTTATATGCTCATGAACATGTTGGATTTGAATCCAAGAACAAAGGTTACCCCAAACGACTTATTCTTCTGAGATAGAAATCACAGCAATGGAGAAGATAAAAAGAACAGCTGTCAAACAGACCAGTTGTGATACAAAATAAAGCTCTAAAATTATAGGCAGAAAACCTAAGTATGAATACTCATTTGTTCTAGATTGTGTTGTTCAGTATATTATCTGAAGCAATTATGATTACCATTACTTACCTTAGGTAATTAAGAACAGTCAGAGACACATCTAACATATATCACATGCCCAGCCCAAGGTATGATGTTACAGTTACTCAGAAAGTTTCATAGGATTGAATAAATGATATGAGATAGGTCAGAGTGCCCTATATAAGCATCCAACACCACATATTAAGAAAATATGCAGGGCTGGGGATATAGCTCGGTTGCTATAGTGCTTGCCTACCATGCACAGGCCTGGGTTTAATCCCTAGCACTGCCAAAAAAAAACTCACATACAAGGCAATACAAGAATGCTTAGAGTTGAAATGATTGGGTTATGAGACCTGACCTAATCAGTGCATCAATTCCCAGAAAAGAGATTAACTGTAGGCAGGCAGGGTGAGACTAGAGGAGGTGAAACATTAGGGGTAAGCCTTTGGGGTTTGTATTTTATCCACTGTGAGAAGAACTCCTCACCTCACCCCTCTTCTCACCATGTTCCCAGCTGATATCCTTCACCATACCCTTCTTCCATGATGTTCTGCTTTTCTAATTAAGCCCCAAGGAATGGAGTAGGCTCTCTATAGACTAATACCACTAAAACCAAAAACAAACTTTTCCTCCTCTAAAATTGTTCTTGTCATGACTTTTGGTCATAGCAGCAAAAAAAAAAAAAAACTGACTAAAACATATGTTAAATCATAATAAAAATCTTCACAAGTGTGTGGGTCCTTGACAGTTACTTTCTAAGTAGACTTAAATTTTCACTGCAATATGGCACAAATTTTCACAAAACACTAATATAGCAATGCTAATGTTGTCACTATTTTTGACATACAAGATCTTAAGAAAAAAAAATTAAAAGAAAGAAAATGGACACTGTTTTGAGATGTTTTGATGTTGTTCTTGTTTTAATAAGGGGTTGTGATTTTTTGGTACTGAGTTAAATAATAATTCTCAAAATTTGAGAAAGGTGGAGAAACAGTAAATAGAAATAGAGTGAAGAGCATCCATAGATTTGTAATTGGCAATTGCTTCAAACCAGTGCTTATCACATAATTTGGCCTTCAGTTAAATTCTACAGCCTATCAAACATATACCACAGTTAACTCAAAAGATTTTCATTTGGAACATATTTTATGAAGCTGACATATGAAAATTCATTTTATTGATGAAAGTATAGTTCAGTGGTAGAGTACTTGCTTAGCATGTGCAGGGCTCTAGGTTTGATCCCCAGCACAGAAAAAGGAAAATGAAAAAAAAATCTCATCTGAGTTTGCACAAGTTTTTTTCCAGATGCTCTTTTTATTTGCATTTATAAATTATTAAACACTGTATTGAAGAAACCACTTACAAACATGGCTGTGTTTTCCAAATGATCCATATGTCATTGCAATTTTTTAAAAATTTTGTCTATCCCTTTTTGTTGCTATTTACTTAAAATCCTTTTTACTCACAGATTCATTGGGAGTTTGGTGTAAGTTATTAAAAGCTCTAGGCAGAGAAAATGCTAAACAAAATTATGTAAAGTTTTGAAGGGATTTGAAACATGAGTCTAGTATTGTATATAAAGAAATACAGGAAATAAATATGCAAAGGAGATAATCATCAATAACTATTTAGAAAGAAGCCAATAGCTCTGATTACCAGCCTACCTGAACCAATGTGCATATTCGGATAAATCAAACTGCCTGTATCACCATATTTATGGTTGGCTTAGAGCAAAAGACTGGCTTCAGAAGGAGCTCCAACCAAATAGCATTTAGTGTCCTCATCAATATAAAGGAGAACAAAACCTGTTTAATTAAATTGTTCTAAATATTAAATGAAATTGTGTATTCCTAATACATGGCAAATGGTTTAGAGTGGGCATCCAATAATTTATATTAAAAAATATAAAACTTGACATGTGGGAAATTTTCCTGTAATCAAGGAAATATCACATGGTTGGTTAGTCAGCTACTCCAACACCTGGCAGCCCAGCTCCTGTTCTGAGTTCAGCTCAGCCCCTACTGTCACTTCCTTCTGGTTTTCAGTTGTCCCTCACTGGAGACAAATAACTGTAATTCATTCCTTCACAGACAATGAATCCTAATAATGTGTTAATCAAATAAGAAAGTTTATGTTAATGGGTCAAGAAGCAAGATGCCATTGTTCCCATATCCCCCTTTAAATATCTGCTTCTGATACCACTATTTTGTAGGTATATTCTATTAAATTGACCCTTCAATATTTGTCCCTCTTATTTCAATTCAATTCATATTTACTAATCCTATTTTATGCAAAGTATTCACAATTAACCCTGGGAACTAGAGAGCACCTCTCTGGAGGAAACATAACAATATAATATATATTCAAATATAGAAAGGATGCATTCCTCACAATGATGTTTTCTAAAGTTGTAAAGGTTGAGACTAGGGTAAGAAGGAATTGGCAGTCTGTAATAGGTGAAAGATATGCAGGGTTTTTTTTTTTTCCTTAGTAAGGACAGTTTTAATAGTTTCAGACAAAGCATATAAGCACTCTTATTTTTCAATAATAAATATGTTTTATAAAGTAGTAATAGGAAGGAGAATGAAGTATATTAATTAAAATGGATGTGGTAGAATGTTTTGAAATAGAGAAATGTATGAGAAAAAGTACAATTAGATCAAAGATGACATTGTACTTGTGAGTATTCATGGAATAACTCCTAAATGATAATTATTTTTTTTACTTTACAATCATCACAAAAAATATAGTTTTTTTTTTATAAATACTGAGTAGTTTATATCAATTTATGTGAAATAAACTTGTGAACAATAGTGTAACATAAAAAATATTAGCATGAGGTTATTTTTGTGAGAAATTAAAGATACTTTTTTATCTGAGGTACTGCAGTGATTGATTTACTTCCAACTAGATCTGGGTTATTTTTTTTTTCAATGAGACGTGTTTCAAACAGCTGACACAGTTGAGTAAGTGAAATGGTAAATGCTTGACATTAAACTACATGAATAATGCTGTTCGCCAACAAATGTGCAAGAAACTTGAAAGTATATAATCATATTCCTTCTCATCAACTGTCAATGTGATTGTATCCCCAGAGGGTGAGACAGGCTTATAAACCCAGCCCATTTACACAACAAGTGGATTTCTCTTTGCATTTTTCTTTGCTTCACACGGGCAGCATCCTGCTCAATGAAAAATCAGTAGCACAAGCACTCTCTCTCACTCTCTCTCTTTTTTAAATATTTTTTTTTGTTGTTGCTGTAGATGAACACAATGACTTTATTTATTTATTTTATGTGGTGCTGAGTATTGAACTCAGTGCCTCATACATTCCAGGTAAGCGCTCTACCACTGAGCCACAACCTCAGCACATGCTGTCTGAGGGAAAGGTCCCCTCTGTCTCTCTCTAGAGTACAGAGCTTCTCCATAACACAGAACAGAAACATCTCAACACTCATAACTAGAAACAAGAGTTTTTCCCTTTCCAAAGAAATCAGAGCAAAACGTCAATCTCTTCTTCAGGTCCATATCCAGTGTTTATTGTTTGGCAAACTTTGACAGGATTTATTCCTCTGTACTTAAGAATACAAGTGTGAGCAAGATCTAGAGAAAGAAGGAATTGAACTGTTAATTTGTTCAGAAACCTTCCTCCTCCCTTATCAAGAAAGCCTACCCCTGCTTCAACCTGTTGATTAAGGTAACCTGTCCCAGGGATTGTCCCTCCCTACAGGGAGTTGTTAATCATGCCCCCTTCATGCTCAGATCACTCTTCCTTGGCCCTTCCAGCCTACCTGTTTCCCACCTTTTAACCTATCCATCCACCATTTCTGGGGTCTACTCACTTACCAGGAAGGAGAGAGATAGGGAAGTAAGCAGGAGAATAAAGGAAGCCAAGGACATATAAAAAGGCATAATGCTCTCACTTCTGGGAATAATGAAATACCAGCTACTGCCCCCTTATCTGTCCTGGGAGAAGTCTAGGTTACCCTTATTAAAAAATAAACCCTGCTTTATATGCTTGCCTCAGCATGCTTCTCTAATGTTATACTTCAACATGTGAAGAAGCAAGACTTGTCACCACTTACTGGGGGTATCAAAGTGACATATATGAAGTTCTTGGCTTACTTAGTTAAAGGTACTTAGTTAATGAATTTACTTGGATTACTTATGAAATAAAGGGAATATTTAATTATTGGGTGAACAAAGCATGTAAAAATATATAAATAACCAAAGCACTATTAAGTTCAGTAGATTAGTTATGTTTTTTCCTAATATTGATCATATGAAATATATATTAGTACTTGTTTCAGGAAGAAAATGGGGAAGAGTAAGTATTAAATAATATAATTGACTAAAGGGACATTTTGTAATATTCCAAAGGGTATTTTAAAAACACCAAAAATCATCCCAAGTAAATTTCCAGTGTATATCTGTATAAATTATGTATTGACATTCATTTTATAAATGCTTTTGCAACTTACATACTTTACTTCTCATAACAATTAATTGAACACTTTAATACAAATGAGCACAACTTTACTTATCATCCTGACTATGCTTAATTATTTAAAAATATGCATAGTTTTGAGCATGTCTGTAAAAAAAGTCCATCAACTTTTAATAAAAATTTAAAATGTAAGACATTAATTTATAATATATTATTAAAATATTTGAATGGATATTGAAATTTCAATGATTAATTTTGTCTATTTCCCACTTACTTATATAAGTAACTAAGTGAACAATATTGTATTCTTTAACTTTGTATTGCATAGAACTTTGTATAAATTTGGCATAGTCCATCCAAGTTCAGGCCAACATTAAAAGTGAGTAAGCTTGCTCTTATACAAATTAATAAATGATGATGTTCTATAAGCTCTATTATAATTCTTTCTGGGGTTGTACTATCAAACTTAGTTCCAACATGAAGAACAAATGATTCAGTGTAAACATATTTTTTTTTTTTACAATTACTTAGAGCCTTATGGACGGGACTATTATTTTTTTTAACATGAATTTGACACAAACAAGTGAGGATTAATGAGAAAAATTGTTAAGTCCTCATTGATGGGCTCTTCAAGAAATTTAGAATTTCCTATAGAAGTCAGCTAATGAAAATTCACCTTTGCTGGTTCTATGATAATTGAAAAAGTGCATCTACTTGATAAAATTCAAGAAGTTATTAGAGGTAATAATGCATTGAATGATTTTTTAAGAGTAATTTTAAAACACAAAAGGAAATTCACATGGCCAAATATTTATATAACTCAGAATAGATATACAATATTTTTAAAGAGAAGTATATGACAACAATTTTGATATTCTATATCATTTATAATATAACAAATGTTACAAATTTTACCTTACAATTCCCTCTATGAATATTTGATGTCATGTATTCTTATATGTTGGTGTACTTGAGTCCTGCAGGGGAGACAGAAAAGAAAAAAAAAATATGAAAACATGCACATATATGTGTGTGTGTCACTACAAGTAAAACATTATTGCCAGGCCTGGTGGTGCACACCTGCAATCCCCATGACTCAAAAGGATGAGGCAGAAGGATTGCAAGTTCAGAGCCAGCCTCAACAACTTAGAGAGGCCTTAAGCAACTTAGCAAGACCAAGTCTCATAGTAAAAAACAAACAAACAAAAAAGGGCGGCTGGGCATGTGGCTTAATTGTTAAGCACCCCCCTCCCAGGTTCAATCCCTGATACCAAATAGATATTATATTATATATTATAAATAACTGGGGTGAGATGGTAAATATACTTTGTAAAATTTTGAAAGGTTTTAAAATCTACATTTATTTTTTAAGGGAATGGACTTTAAAATTTTTTCATTTATTTTTAGTGTTTCATGGCACAGAGTTTTGAGAAAGAAACCACAGAATTTCAGCTGAGTTGGTACTTGTTCAGATTTGAGTAGTCCAGTTTTGTTCTCTGAATCTTTGTTCTATTAACTGATCAACATGAAAAGTGCCCCTTGTACAGCTCTGAGTACTAACTTTAGTGTTCCATACTTTGGAAAACCTAGCCAGGCCCCAACAAAGCTCAATATCATAGTATAAATTATCTTTAGTAATTTCAAATAACATAGTAATGATCTTAAATCCGTTTTTAAGATTGTTACTATTAATAAATTTAGAGTGATTCTGATGTCAATAAACCACACATTTTGAAACGAATGGGATATTGAAGATCACTGTAGAAATCAATTAAATTTTAAATTGTAGAATAAAATATTGTATGTATAAAAGATACTATCAATCAGTAAGTACATTATTCTAGAGTTGAGACAATTAGACATTTGACAAATTAAATAAAATGTCTTCAATATTTTATAATATATGAAACACAATTTCAGCTGGATTGAAGTGTTAACATTGAAAAGCCATGAAACTGAGAGGTATGATCTCAGGGCTAATGAAGACCTTTCAAAACTAAAAGCCAAAGACATGAGAATTTTTTTTCCCTTGATCTTCTTACCAAAAATCAGCATAACATGTTCTCAGTTTAAAAGGTATTTTGATTTATGATGTCCATTTCCTAAAATGTGAAAAAGAACATTATAATGTTCAAACAGATCCCTAAAGCACATTGGGAATAAATCAACAGGACAGATTATCATCCAGCCATGATTGGAGTATCTACAATATACCAAACATAATTTTTACTGGGGATACAACAGTGGAACAAAGAGATAACAGCATCTACCTGAAGATACAAAGTTTGGGGAGGTGAAAAGAAGAGAGGAGACTCAAGTATACATACAAACGGCAAATATCTATTTTATGTAGCATCATCTTAAATGATATAAAGAAAATTAAAATAGATGGGATTAAGAAATAGGATTGTTCAAACAATTAGAAATGTCAAGATAGGTGATTTCGTCATCAAGGTGGAACAAGGGAGCTGAAAAAACATTCCGTAAAGTACTGAGTTGGGAAGTGTCAACCAAAGAACCTGAAACTTAAGAACTACGCTCAGGAAGGTCCAGGGAAAGAGAAATGATACTCATCATGACAGGAAAACTGGAGACAGTGTGTGATGTTCTGTAAGTGCTGTGAAGATAAATAAATCTGTCGCAGCTTGGAGTTTTCTATATCTGTCTATTGCAAGTTTAATTTCAGGATCTCCTGATAGAAAGTGTTTGGATGCTCTGTCATCATGAACTAGCATCAATCATTACTGATATGACATACTCTCTGTCACTCATGTAGAAACAAGATTGTTGGTGAGCAGCAATAGTTTCCAAGAAGTAATGCTACAGATTGAGATATTTGACTATTCTACTAAACGGAAACCCACATGTAAGAATGGAGGAACAATTTATATGTAGCATCTATTTCCTGCTAGTGTTAAATTTAGGTCCACACTAAATGAGGTTAATAGCATATGACTTATCTATCTCTGCTCCATTGCTGGAACAGAATAAGCTGCTCCCTAACAGAAAGTCACACTAATGCACAGCTCTGATTGTGGCACAGGCTGCCAATTTAACTATTTAAAATACAGAAAGAGAAAATTAATTTGATAATTGTTCTGAAGTAGTGGAATCAATTCTGTTCATCAGAAACTGTCCTCAGTGAACAAACAGCCCCATTTCCTGTGTTATATACCTTTATTCAAAAACAATGGAACAACCCAGTCAAACACTTCCTGGAGAGGATTTGTAGTATTTTATCCTTATTGAGAAACATATTTCACTTTCACTTTAAATCACACTTTCTTGTCACTACTTCAGCAATTTCTGGGTACTTAATGTTTTAAAATGCAGCAATTATTTTAGAGAATATTTTCACAGTACTCATTTGCACTTCTGAGTTCCTGGAAAAATAAAAATGTACATTCACAACCAGAGAAGGAAGAAGGAATATGTTGGAAAATATATATGTAGTTGCTTAAATGTATTCTCAGTTATTATATAGGTCACTGTTTCAAAGCTATTCATGTTACAGTGAATTCCACTTCATTTCAGTTCATTCTCCAATTTAGTCTTATTACACATTCACAGAAACTAAAGTTTTTGCAAGTTGTCCAGAAAGAAGAAAAACAACAACAACAATATGTGGCAGAATAATAAAACTATCTTAGGATTCTTTGCTACAATTTGTAGTTGTGGTTTTAATATCAGGTCAGTTCAATGTAAGAGTTCATAACTGTATTTTAATCCTTTAAAATTTCTCAGGCATAGTACCAGTCAATAACCGGGATCAACTATACATATGTACATATGCACACATATATATAAGTACTTATATATGGGCACACACACAGATTTCAGTTAATGTAAGCTCTTCTTCCGAAATGAAGTCCCCTTCTCAGGAAAACTCAATTCAAAAATCATTTTCTCATCAATAATTTATTTAATGCATGAACCATCTTTACTAAGCCATTGGTTTTAGTCCGCATCCAATAATTTAAATGGAAGGGCAAATCCACCATGTGAAATATTAGAATAATATATAATGTTAAAATTGCACATAGACTTAGATATTTTAATTTTAAAACTTCATTTAGCTTCTAAATTAAAACTTATAACATTATATTGGGTCAGCAGAAATTTCATAAGTAATTCATGAACAAATTAACTAGGGCATTCATTAGTATAATTGCTTTTAGTTCTTTTTTTTTTTAATTGGTTGTTCAAAACATTACAAAGCTCATGACATATCATCTTCCATACATTTGATTCAAGTGGGTTATGAACTCCCATTTTTTACCCCAAATACAAGTTGCAGAATCACATTGGTTACACATCCACATTTTTACATAATACCATATTAGTGACTCTTGTATTCTGCTACCTTTCCTATCCCCTACTATCCCCCCTCCCCTTCCCTCTCATCTTCCCTCTCTACCCTATCTGCTGTTGTTTAATTCTCTCCCTTGTTTTTTTTTCCCCTTTCCCCTCACAAACTCTTATATGTAATTTTGTGTAACAATGAGGGTCTCCTTCCATTTCCATAGTTTCCCTTCTCTCTCCCTTTCTCTCCCCCCACTCGTCTCTCTTTAATGTTAATCTTTTCCTCATGCTCTTCTTCCCTGTTCTGATCTTAGTTGCTCTCTATATATCAAAGAAGACATTTGGCATTTGTTTTTTAAGGATTGGCTAGCTTCACTTAGCATAATCTGCTCTAATGCCATCCATTTCCCTGCAAAATCCATGATTTTGTCATTTTTTAGTGCTGCGTAATACTCCATTGTGTATAAATGCCACAGTTTTTTAATCCATTCATCTATTGAAGGGCATCTGGGTTGATTCCAAAGTCTAGCTATTGTGAATTGTGCTGCCATGATCATTGATGTGGCAGTATCCCTATAGTATGCTCTTTTAAGGTCCTCAAGGAATAGACTGAGAAGGGCGATAGCTGGGTCAAATGGTGGTTCCATTCCCAGCTTTCCTAGGAATCTCCATACTGCTTTCCATATTGGCCGCACCAGTTTGCAGTTCCACCAGCAATGTACAAGTGTACCCTTTTCCCCACATCCTCGCCAGCACTTATTGTTGCTTGACTTCATAATGGCTGCCAATCTTACTGGAGTGAGATGGTATCTTAGGGTGGTTTTGATTTGCATTTCTCTGACTGCTAGAGATGGTGAGCATTTTTTCATGTACTTATTGATAGATTGTATGTCCTTCTCTGAGAAGTGTCTGTTCAGGTCCTTCGCCCATTTGTTGATAGGGTTGTTTGTTATCTTGTTGTTTAATTTTTTGAGTTCTTTGTATATTCTGGATATTAGGGCTCTATCTGAAGTGTGAGGAGTAAAAATTCGTTCCCAGGATGTAGGTTCCCTATTTACCTCTCTTATTGTTTCTCTTGCTGAGAAAAAACTTTTTAGTTTGAGTAAGTCCCATTTGTTGATTCTAGTTATTAACTTTTGTGCTATGGGCGTCCTATTAAGGAATTTGGAGCCCGACCCCACAATGTGTAGATCAGAGCCAACTTTTTCTTCTATCAGGTGCAGAGTCTCTGATTTGATATCTAGGTCCTTGATCCATTTTGAATTTACTTTTGTGCATGGCGAGAGAAAGGGGTTCATCTTCATTTTGTTGTATATGGATTTCCAGTTTTCCCAGCACCATTTGTTGAAGATGCTATCATTTCTCCATTGCATGCTTTTAGCGCCTTTATCAAATATAAGAAAGTTGTAATTTTGTGGATTGGTCTCTGTGTCCTCTATTCTGTACCATTGATCCACCTGCCTGTTTTGGTACCAGTACCATGCTGTTTTTGTTACTATTGCTCTGTAGTACAGTTTGAAATCTGGTATCGCTATACCTCCCGATTCACACTTCCTGCTTAGAATTGCTTTTGCTATTCTGGGTCTTTTGTTTTTCCATATGAATTTCATGATAGCTTTATCTATTTCTACCAGAAATGCCATTGGGATTTTGATTGGCATTGCGTTGAACCTGTAGAGAACTTTGGGTAATATCGCCATTTTGATGATGTTGGTTCTGCCTATCCATGAACAGGGTACATTTTTCCATCTTCTAAGATCTTCTTCTATCTCTCTCTTTAGGGTTCTGTAGTTTTCATTGTATAAATCTTTCACCTCTTTTGTTAGGTTGATTCCCAAGTATTTTATTTTTTTGAGGATATTGTGAATGGGGTGGTTTTCCTCATTTCCATTTCAGAAGTTTTGTTACTGATATACAGGAATGCCTTTGATTTATGCGTGTTGATTTTATATCCTGCCACTTTGCTGAATTCATTTATTAGTTCTAGTAGTTTCTTTGTAGACCCTTTTGGGTTTTCTAAGTATAGGATCATATCGTCCGCAAATAGTGATATTTTAAGTTCTTCTTTTCCTATTTTTATGCCTTTAATTTCTTTTGTCTGTCTAATTGCTCTGGCTAGTATTTCAAGGACTAAATTAAATAGAAGTTGTGAGAGAGGGCATCCCTGTCTTGTTCCAGATTTTAGCGGGAATGCCTTCAGTTTTTCTCCATTTAGAATGATGCTAGCCTGAGGCTTAGCATATATAGCTTTTACAATGTTGAGGTAAGTTCCTGTTATCCCCAGTTTTTCTAGTGTTTTGAACATAAAAGGATGCTGTACTTTGTCGAATGCTTTTTCTGCATCTATCGAGACGATCATATGGTTCTTATCTTTAAGTCTATTGATGTGGTGAATAATATTTATTGATTTCCGTATATTGAACCAACCTTGCATCCCAGGGATGAATCCTACTTGATCATGGTGCACAATTTTTTTGATATGCTTTTGTATTCGATTCGCCAGGATTTTATTGAGAATTTTTGCATCTATGTTCATTAGAGATATTGGTCTGTAGTTTTCTTTCTTTGAAGTGTCTTTGTCTGGTTTCGGGATCAGGGTGATGTTGGCTTCATAGAATGAATTTGGAAGAGCTCCTTCTTTTTCTATTTCTTGAAATAGCTTGAAAAGTATTGGTATTAATTCTTATTTGAAGGTTTTGTAAAACTCCGCTGTATACCCATCTGGTCCAGGGCTTTTTTTGGTTGGTAGTCTTTTGATGGCTTCTTCTATGTCTTCCTTTGTTATTGGTCTGTTTAAATTGTGTGTGTCTTCCTGACTCAATCTGGGCAGCTCATATGACTTAAGAAATTTATTGATATCTTCACTGTCTTCTATTTTATTAGAATATAGGGTTTCAAAATACTTTCTAATTAACTTCTGTATTTCTGTAGTGTCTGTTGTGATATTGCCTTTTTCATCCCGTATGTTAGTGATTTGAGTTTTCTCTCTTCTCTTCGTTAGCATGGCTAAGGGTCTGTCGATCTTATTTATTTTTTCAAAGAACCAACTTTTAGTTTTATCAATTTTTTCAATGTTTTTTTTTTGTTTCAATTTCGTTGATTTCCGCTCTGATTTTAATTATTTCTTGTCTTCTGCTATATTTGCTGTTGTTTTGCTCTTCCTTTTCTAGGGTTTTGAGATGTAGTGTGAGTTCATTTATTTGTTGGTTTTTTCTTTTTTTGAGGAATGAACTCCAGGAAATGAATTTCCCTCTTAAAACTGCTTTCATTGTGTCCCATAGATTCCGGTATGTTGTGTCTGAATTGTCGTTTATCTCTAAGAATTTTTTGATTTCCTCCTTTATGTCTTCTGTAACCCATTGATCATTCAGTAACATATTGTTTATTTTCCATGTGATGCAGGATTTTTCCTTCCTTCTTTTTTCATTGATTTCCAGTTTCATTCCATTATGATCAGATATGGTGCATGGTATTATCTCCACTCCTTTATATTTACTAAGAGTTGCCCTATGGCATAATATATGGTCTATCTTTGAGTACGATCCATGTGCTGCTGAGAAGAACGTGTATCCACTTGATGATGGTTGATATATTCTATATATGTCGGTTAAGTCTAGGTTATTGATTGTGTCATTGAGTTCTATAGTTTCTTTATTCAGCTTTTGTCTGGAGGATCTGTCTAATGGCGAGAGCGGTGTGTTGAAGTCACCCATAATTATTGTGTTGTGGTCAATTTGACTCTTGAACTTGAGGAGAGTTTGTTTTATGAACGTTGCTGCACCATTATTTGGTGCATATAAATTGATAATTGTTATGTCTTGTTGGTGAATAGTTCCTTTTAACAGGATGTAGTGTCCTTCTTTATCCCTTTTGATTAACTTAGGTTTGAAGTTGATTTTATTCGATATGAGTATGGCCACACCTGCTTGCTTCCGAGGGCCATGTGAGTGGTATGATTTTTCCTAACCTTTCACCTTCAGCCTGTGTATGTCTTTTCCTATCATATGAGTCTCCTGAAGGCAGCATATTGTTGGATTTGTTTTTTTGATCCAGGTTACCAGCCTGTGTCTCTTGATTGGTGAGTATAGTCCATTAACATTTAAGGTTACAATTGAAATATGATTTGTACTTCCAATCATGTTTATTTATTTATTTATTTTAGTTTGGCTAGTTTTTACTTTTTGGTTGTTTTCCTCCCCCTTTACTGAGATACCTCCTGCTGTTGGTTTTGGGCACTGTTTTTCCATTCCTCTTCTTGTAGAATTTTGCCCAAAATGCTTTGCAGTGCTGGTTTTCTGGCTGCGAAATCTTTTAGCTTTTGTTTATCATGAAAGATTTTAATTTCATTGTCAAATCTGGAGCTTAATTTTGCTGGATACAGTATTCTTGGTTGGAATCCATTATTTTTCAGCGTTTGAAATACATTGTTCCAGGATCTTCTCGCTTTCAAAGTCTGTGATGAAAAATCAGCCGTTAACCTAATTGGTTTACCCCTGAATGTAATCTGCCTCCTTTCCCTCGTAGCTTTTAATATTCTCTCCTTGTTCTGTATGTTGGCTATCTTCATAATTATATGTCTTGGAGTTGGCCTATTACAGTTTTGGATGTTTGGGGTCCTGTAGGCTTCCAGGATTTGGCAATCCATTCCATCTTTCATCTCTGGGAAGTTTTCTAGGATTATTTCATTCAATAGGTTGTCCATTCCTTTGGCTTGAATCTCTGTGCCTTCTTCTTTCCCAATGACTCTCAAATTTGGTTTTTTGATGAGATCCCATATCTCTTGGATAGATTGCTCATGAGATTTAAGCATCTTTTCAGTATTGGCTATATTCTTTTCAAGTTGATAAACTTTGTCTTCATTATCTGATGTTCTGACTTCTACTTGATCTAGTCTATTTGTAATATTCTCGTTAGCATTTTTAATCTGGTTTATGGTTTCTTGCATTTCTAAAATCACTGTTTGTTTTTTTTTTAAGATCTCTATCTCCTGGTAAAGCTCGTTCTTTGCAGTTTGAATTTGTTTGTTTAGTGGGTTTTCAAAATATACTTTCAATTCTTGGATTTGCTGTCTCATGTCTTCTCTAAAATTCCATTCCATCTGAGTTAGGTATGCCTTGATTTCTTTCCCTGTCCATGTTTCTGATGCTTCTAGGTCCTCGTGTAGATTTAAGTTGTCCTGCATTATCTGTACTCCTTTTTTCCCTGGTTTTTTCATGTTGTTCACGTTACTTTCCAGCTCTGTTTGACTGCTTTGTAACTGCTTTCTCCTATACACTTGTTTTGGCTTTGTTTATATCTGTTGTTTCTCCTTTGTGGTGGGAGATTATGCCTATAGATGTTGGGCTTTATTGTACTTTAGAGCTGATTCATTCAATTTATAAAGGGCTTCCAGATTTTGTATGCATATAGTGATTTGTTTTTTGTTCTTAGGACTTTATGTTAGGTGCTATGAAGGTATAAGGGTTAGTATGTCTTGGCTACTTTAGAAGATTGCTCTACTGAAGTGGGATGCTAACCGTCAATTGGATCAGGGTGTTGGTAGTAGCTAGGTATTTAGGAGCACTATAGACAGCCTTGAAACATTTACCTGTTTGCATTTAGACAGTTACACGAAATGGAGGATGTAATGCTTGGGATGAAAGTTGGGGGGAAGGGGAAGGAAGGTGCTCTTGAAAAGAAAGAAGGAGGGGGAGTTAGATAGCATAGAGGAGAATGGAAAGAACAATAAAACTTGGAAGGGGAGAGAAAGAGGGAAAAAGGGAGAGAAAAAATAAAATAAAATTAGGTCTTAGAGATCCATTTTCTTCTCTTCCCGTAGGCAAAGCTGTGCCCTCCGGGCTGAGATTTGCCCTCAATGTGTCAACAGCAATCCCTGTAAGGCGGCTCCTGGGAGTCTCTCAATCCTGTTGGTCCAGAGCCCTTTCACTTCTACAGCCCCTCCTCCCCTTCCTCCTGCCAGCCAGCCAGGTCCTGTGCACCGGAGGAGGTTCTCCAAGGATTTGGTTACACTTTCAGCCCCTCTAGGTGCTCTATTTCCCTAATGACTGAGCACTCTCTCTGTCATTCATCTAAGCCCCAGTGCTGTGGAGCTGTGTTCTGGGAGTCAATAGTTTAATTTTTCCGGACCCCTTTGGTGGGCACACCTTCGGAGTCTGGCGGCTAAGACCATTGGTGTCGCCACTGGTGGTAATGGGAGTTGGGGGTCGAGGATCCCATCTGCTTCCCTCAGCCCCTACAATCACGACCACTCCGCTGGCAGTAGGAGGAGTTGGGGGTCTGGAGTGTCCTCTGTTTCCCTCCTCCCCTACTGTCACGCCATCTCAGTTGGCGGTTGGGGGAGTTGGGGGTGGGGAGTCTTCTCTGCTTCCCTCTACCCCTACAGTCATGCCCACGTCACTGGCAGTATTGGGAGTTGGGGGTCGGGAGTCCTTTGGCCCTTACAGTCACACCAACAGAGAGATTTTGAAGTTTCCCGGTTGTTTGTATCTGATGCGGGTGGGAGTCACACACCTTCTAAAGTAGATTCCACTGGGAAGGAATCTCTTTGGCCGAACTTTGGTGACTTCCCCTCTCTGCAATGGCGGGCCCCTGCCTCCTTGCTGGAGTGTCCGAAGGGAGGGGTGGAACTGGCTTGTCTCTGGTCTGACCCAATCTCTGGTTTTAGTTCCCAGTTCGCTATTTCATAAAGGCTTGATTAGATTTCCTTCACGTCGTCTCAGGGGGGGGAGCCGTTTGCCGGATGGGCGGGGCCGTTCACAGTGAGGGCGGGGCCGTTTGCAGAGCCAGGCGGGCAGGGGGCCGTTAGCCATGCGGGCAGGGCATTAGCAGAGCGGGAGGGCACAGGCCATCTGCTGGGCCAGGCGGGGACCCTTCTCACTGCACGGACTGCCGGGGGCCGCCTGCAGAGCCGAGCCTGCGCTGGCCTGGGGCGGGGCCACCAACAGAGCCGGGAGGGCAGGGGGGGCCCCCGTTTGCCGGGTGGGCGGGGCCGTTAGCAGAGCCAGGAGGGCGCAGGCCGTTTGCCAGGCCAGGCGGGGACCCTTCTCACAGCGCAGGCCGCCAGGGGCCGCTTATAGAACCCGGTAGGCAGTGGCCTCGTGGCTAAGAGCCGGGCAGGCAGGGTGGCCGATCACAGAGCGAGCAGTGCCGCCAGGAGAGCCAGGAGGGCGGGGGCCGTCTGCCGGGCCAGGCGGGGACCCTTCTCGCTGCCCCTGGGCACCGGGGGCCACTTTCAGAGCCGGTTGGGCGGTGGCTGTGGGATTGGACCTCTGCGCCCGCGTGGCCGACCAAGATTCACTTGTCTGGGGCCAACTGTCACCTCTAATATAACTTACTACTTCCTGGCAGGTCTCCTTTCAGTGGAATTTTGCTAGAAGTTCCTCAGTAGGTAGAATGTAGCTGTTTTAATGGGTGTTTGTGATCCGGTTAATGTGGAGATACTGAAAGTGCTGCTTCCTTGCCGGAAGCCATGTTGGATCTGCTTTTAGTTCTTTTCAAATACAATTCCCAAACTCTATGATATGAATATTTGAGATTATTATTATTGCCATAATATATGCCAATATCATATTTATTTGGCAGAAAAAGAAGATCAAGAGTACTATACTATGAAATGTATAGCCAATAGGTTAATATTGGCTTATTTGTGTCCAGAGCACTAGTGTAAGCAAGTATTAGTTATGAAGCAAAACACTGGGTATTTTGTCCTTGAGGTTGCCATAAGGTCAGTCCTGGATGAAATGTTGATTTTAGATGATAAATTTCTGAGCCAATAGCATAGGTAAACCATACCTAAACTCCTGATCCATGGAAACTTTAGGATGACTTGTTACCAACAGACAAAATAAATACACATTATGATATTTGAAAATAGAGTACTGTTGCATAAAAACACCTTGGGTGGGGTAAGGGAGGAAATGAGTGACTTTGGAATCAGAAAGTTGGTAAAGCCTGGAAAGATTTTAAGACACTTGCAAAAAGCCTTAAATACCCTAGGACAGACTGTTTAAAAACTATTTAGAATATATTGACAGTGAAGGATCTGAAGGAAGTAAGGAATGTTACTAAGAACTAGAAGAAGGGATATAAACTCATGAGAAACCTAAGCAAAATATTGACATAAGATTGATGGGAATATACAGTTATATGCCAAACATATAAAAAAGTTGCCTGCTTTCTTCACCTGCTTATGCTAAAATGTGAAATGAGAGATAAATTGAAGAAATAATGATAAAACATTAAACTGAATGATTTGAAAAATAATTGGCCTCACTAAATAATCCAAGATACCCTTCAAATATGGCAGCTGAAATTATATCAGTGGGGACAAATGATGATGTAATTGTATAACTTTTAGCCAAAAACTTAGAAAGATCCAGAAATTGTGACTTAATCACAGTGTTTCCCTTTTAGGAGATTAAAGGTATGCTTTACAGATTTTCTCAACCAATAGCCATGAGGAAACTTCTAGAACTTGAAAGGCAATGAAAAAAAAATCCAACATTTCAGAACTTTTATGGACCAGTTACTCTTTTTTGTTTCCCATCTTTCCAGTTTTTGTACCAGAAACTTTGTAACTATCGTCTTACAGCTGTCCCATCATTATCAATTGGGAGGATTGGAAGCTAGAAGTTTTCTTCTTTTAGTTCATCCTTTGGATGAACACTTGTGTACCAGGAGCTCTACTTCCTGGATTATATCCAGGCCTTTCATTATGTGTGGATTTGATTTAGATTTTCAACATCAAGTTGATGAGATTTTGATGAACTGCTGAACTTGGATTTGAAATTCTAATGAGAGGAGACTCTAGAAGGAGGAAAATATATTTCACCTTTCTTCTGAATGACTTAAATAGTTTTGAATCAGAGGGTGGCATATTCCCACATCTGTGATATAGAACCTAAGTAATCATCTTCCCTTGTGTGTGTTCAAAAATCTAAGTATATGATGGGATACTGGCTGTGATGATGCTATATAAGTGTGATGTTATGTAAGATGTCATCATGGTAGATTGATTTCTAAGGCTTTACAGAACTAAGATAGTATAGTCATGCATGACTCAATCACTAGGAAGCATTCTGAGAAATGCATTCTTGGGTAGTTGTGTCATAGAAACATAATAGAATATAGTTACACATACCTAGATGGTACAGTTTACAACAAACCTAGACCACATGGTGTGAAATCATAGATTGTACACATATGTGGTATATATGCATGTATGTAAACACAAGATTAAATCAAACACAAAGGGAAATTCTGTTATTAGAAGATGCATTAACCAAAAGATGAATAAGATGAATAAGACTACCACCAGGACATTCTTAATGAAAAAAAAAATCATAGTTATATTGAATATCTAAATGAATTACATAATCATTCATTATCAAGTATCATGTTGTATACATAATTGTATGTGCTAGAGTTTATGTGACTAACAGTGCAACAGGTTTGTTCATTCCAGCATCATCAAAAACGTTTGAGCAGTGCATTGTGCTATGATGTCATAATGGTTACAACATGACCAAGTGTTGAAAACTTCACTTTACCTTTGGGACTTCCTTAATGCATTTTTTTTCTTGTCAAAAACATTGTTATCTTTCATGACTATATTGGTCAAGACCTGAGGATACTTCTACAGGGTGGAAGAGACCACTGGTTAATGCCAGCAAGGTGAGGAACGAAGTTTCACAACTGCAAAAAACTAAGTCATTTTCCAAAAATGTTTTGAATTGTAGAAAACCTTGATCCTATAAAATACAAGATAACAAATAGATGCTGTTATAATCCTGTAAGTATGTGATAATTTTTACATAGCAATTAATAATTTGTATATCAACTTCAAAATGATATTAGGAAGAAATAAATTCCTAGTTTAAATAGTTGACATAGAAAGATATAAATGCATTTTTAATGTTAGTCTCATTTTTTTAATATTTTCTTTTAAGGAAGGTAATAATTATCAGTAGACAATTTTAAACATTTTATATATTCTTAAATGTGTATTTCACATTAAAAAAGTGGAAAATAAAAATTTAGAAGGACAACACAAAGGTTTTGAAACACACCGAGCAACTTCAAGTTACAAATAAGACCATGTTTCTTAAGAAATACTTTCATGGTCTATTTGCATTGACTATAAATGTATGATCATTGCTCATCCATTTCTTTAGCTCTTGGAATAAAAAATGAATTCTAAGTATTCTATAAATAAGGACTGTTGAAGTAAAATAGTCATACTCTGTGTCATTTGATTTTGTACTTCCAACATAAAAGTGATAAAACAGCCCCTTTTGACTGAATTACATTGGAAGTCATGAGCAATACAACTCCACTACATAATAAAATTAGGAGTGCAATGAATAAATAATCCTCTGCTCCTTGAAACAAGGTGCTGTTCATTCATTAGTGGGAGGGGCATTTGTAAGCCAATTTTGTTATTACCCTGAAATGACATTGTTGTTAAATTGTGATAAAGGGGAAATCATAAATTGGGTAAGAATTTTAATGGTCGTTATCTTCATTAGTTAATGAGATGTGCTAATTATATTCTTAAATGACAGTGATTTAGTGTCCCTGGCATAAAGGGCCACAGAGCAATAACTAGGCCAATCCCTTTCAGTTTGTTTTTACAGTGTAGGAAGAGATATAATAACTGAGAGTCCAAATATGGTAATTACTTTATATAAAAAATCATTAAAGTGCATCCCTAAATTATGCAGTTATGCCAGGTTTTGTGTTGTTTATCCATACAATATATTTGCATAAAATTTAAAATACTTAGAATGTGACACAGAAAATTTCAGTAAGGCAGTGTGGTCCCTAGATCCATGGTGATCCCTAAGACTATCAGTAAAATGTGATGTCAAAGTAATTTTTGTAAAAATTAAAAGATGCATTTTCTATTTTCACTAGTTGACAATGATATTAGTGTAAAAAAACAATGATGTGTAAAAAAAATTGTGCTTTTCTTTCATCTATCTCGCAACATAGACATATATCAAAATATCACTTGTGCCCTTTAAATATATACAATGAGTCTTAGTACAACTTATAGAGGAATAAAATTATGTCATGTCCTGGTAAACGAATGGAACTACAGATCATCATGCTGAGTGAAATAAGCCAGACTCAGAAAGTCAAGGCTCAAATGTTTTCTCTTATATATAGAAGCTAGAAGTAAATAAGTCTCAAAAGCTGTGAAATCTCAAGAAAATTGAAGGGGAAATAGGGCACTAGATAAATGGGAAGAAGAGGGAGGAGGGAAAGAAAGGTAGGAACAATGCAACAAAATTCACCAAAATATTTCATGTGCATGAATTACATATCACAATGAATTTTACTTTTTTGTATAGCTATCATGCACCAATTCAAAAAGAAATCAATATAAAACATTAGCTTGCTGAATAAAGAAACACAATTATTATTTTTCAATTAAAACAAATAATGTATTAAAAATACTGGCACCTAAGTGTATAAATCAAGGAAATGGCTCTAAACCACAGAAAAGAATGGAGAAGAAAATAAGTAAGTTTGTCCTTAATAAATGACAAATTATAAATAATAAGAGGAAATATACATGAAACATGCTATGAAATGACATGATCATCTTCAGGAAAGATGTGTAGTTGACATGATGCGATGACATGCGTGCTAATCTAACTCTTTTATCATGAAATATAATTTCACTTGTCACACAGTCAAAAAATAAAAACTGTGATTATAGTGTTGTAGAAAGCAAACCTAAATATAGAAACAGATTCAAAAACTCACATCCATTAAGCTACAAGCCAGACTTTAAAAAGATTTCCAAACCAAAACCTGTTTTAATCGTGTTTTTCTTTCTTTTTTTTTTTTTCATTTCTTTCTTTTTTAAATTTTCAGTAGATATTTTTTGAATGTGAACAAAGGGAACTTACCATTTCAAGGAATACCACTGATCACACTTCTGTGAATTGTGATAATCAATATTTTTAACAAATCTAAAAATTATGGAAAATTTGTATCTTCCCCTTAACTTTGCTAGGTTTCCAATATTTAGATATGTTAATGATAAAACATTTGATGATGTCAGCAGCTGGAATTATTTATAATGAAATATGTCAATATTTGAAAGATATGTGAATCTCAGTGAATAAATACTTTCAAAAGATCAATGAATGATTTTCAAAAGCATGGACGGATAAAACATTTAGTCAAAGCATAAGGATGAACAATGGATTTTAATGAGCAGAAAATGAAGAATTCAGTAATGTTGTTTCAGATCATGCTTGGCAAACGTCCTTAACAAAAATGGGCAAAAATATTGAATTTGTGTAGAGAATCAAAAAGGAAAAAAAAGTTCAATTATCTGAAAAAGAATTTTAAATACCTCACTTTTCACTCTGAGACAGACATTTTCTTATACTTAATTAATCAATATATCACAAGTTTTGAAATATGGAATTGATATGAATATTCATATTTATTAATTCAGACATTAAAAAGATTTGCAAATGTAGGAAAAAAATACATAGTTTTGATTTTTGTCTCATCAAATGTTTGATAAAATACTTATGTCAATATATTATGCTTATTATTTTTAAAGCTAATGTACATTAAAATCATAGTTATTATTTATAATATAGACAATTTTAAGATATACAAATCACGTTTGTTAAAGACCTTCGATCCTTGATTCATTTTAAGATTCTAAATTTGTCCCAGGAAGAAAATTGTAAGAAAACCACTGCTCATGGTAAATAATGTCAGTAATTATATTGGACAAATTGATGCAAAAAGTGTAATAGGTCGAAGAACATAATTATGGATGTGCTGTTAATCTACATGAGCACTAACTTGAGTTCAACTCTGAAAGCTACAAATTATCAGAAATTCAATAAGATTTATTTTATTTTTTGATCCACTAATATCTCTACCATATTGGAAAAGGATATTTGCTATGCATCAGTGATTTGAGGACAATGATATATGAATGCACTTTTGCATTTTTGTTGTATTCTTATGTCTTTTATTTTTTCTCCTCATATTCTTCCTCTCTCTTGTCTATTTTCTTTATGTTTTCCAACCAACAGCCATTCTCTGTCAGCTCCTCTACCACTCTTCTGTGATTTTTTACTTCTAGCTTCTCTCTTCCTCCCTTGAAAATATTGCATACTACACTACCTCTGTTCTGTCATCCACCATTTGAAATTGTAAACCGTTTTAACAAATTTTCTGTTTGTAGTATACATAGTTATTGAGCTCATCATTTCGGTTTAATTTGAGAAAGCAGTACACACCATAGTAGGAGTTATTAGGTTTAAGGCTATGTATTGTCTGCAAGGGTGCTGTTGATATTGGTCGCACCATTGAAGGAGAGGTGCTAAATACCTCCATGGACACTGTAGGTCTACATGGTAGAATTGATGCTGCCTTAAATTCATACTTCTAGATGGGAAAACACACTAACCATATGGAAAAAAAAAAAAAAAAAAAAAAAAAAAACAAGAGAATATAGAGCCCCAAAACAAATAAAGATGCTTCAACAACAGAAGTCACTGATAACACAGTAGAAGAAATGTTCAAGAAGGAGTTAAGATTGTACAGAGTTAAATTGATATATGAAGTAAAGGATAGTATAAGGAGTAAATCAAAGGAAAAAATATAGGAAGTAAAAAATCAATTTAATAAATAGAAATTGTTAAAAAAGAGATATTTGAAATGAATAAAATAGTAAACCAGATTATAAATTCAGTAGAAAGCATCACCCAGCAGACTAGACCACTTGGAAGACAGAACCTCACACAATGAAGACAAAATAAATAATCTTGAAAGTAGAGTTGACCATGCAGAGAAGATGATAAGAATACAAGAAGAGAACATCCCACAATGATGGGATAATATGAAAAAAAAACAAATGTAGGAGTTATTGGAATAAATGAAGGAGCAAAGATACAAACCGAAGGAATTGTCAATGATATAATAGCAGAAAAATTCCCAAACCTAAAGAAAGGAATGGAAAATCAAATACAAGAGGCTTACAGGACCCCAAATATACAAAATTACAGCAGACCCATACCAAGACACATTATAATGAGAGTGACTAACACAGAAAATAAAGATAAAATATTAAAGACTGTGAGAGAAAAAAATCAAATTATGTATAAGGGAAACCAGTTCGGATCTCAACTGATTTCTCAACCCAGACCCTCAAAACTAGGACATCCTGAAATAATACATTTTAAACTCTAAAAGAAAATGGATGGCAACCAAGAATTTGATATCCAGCAAAATTAAGTTTCAGATTTGAAGGTGAAATTAAATCCTTCCATGATAAACAAAAATTAAAGGAATTCACAACTAGAAAGCCTACACTACAGAACATTCTCAACAAAATATTCTACGAGGATGAATTGAAAAAAAGAAAGTGAAAACCAGCAAAAGGAGGATTTACACTAAAGTGACATTCAACCAAATGAGAAACTAAGACAAATAAAAACCAGAAATAAATCAAAATGACAGGGAATACAAATCATATCTCAATAATAACCTTGAATGATAACAGAATAAACTTATCAATCAAAAGGCATAGATTGGCAGGTCAGATTAAAAAGCAAGACCCAAGAATTTTCAAGAGACTCACCTCATGGGCAAAGACCTCCACAGGCTAAAGGTGAAAAGATGGAAAAAACTTATCACTCATATGGATTGCGTAAACAAGCAGGGGTTTCCATTCTTATCTCAGATAAAGTAGACTTCAAACCAAAGTTAATCAGAAGAGACAAAGAAGAACATTTCATACTTCTTAAGGGAAGTATATATAAGCAGAGCATAACAATTATAAATATTTATGCCCCAATGAAGCATCTATGTACATCAAACAATCCCTTCTCGATTTCATGAGTAAAATATACCACAGCACAATAATACTGGGTGACTTTAACACACCTTTCTCACTACTGAACAGATATTCCAAAGAAAAGACAAATAAAAAAAAAAAAAAACTATAGAACTAAATAATACAATCAATAATTTAGACTTAAGAAAAATATGGGGTATTTCATCCATCAACAAGCAAGTATACTTTCATCTCAGCAGCACATGACTCCTCTAAAATAGATCATATATTATGCCACAAAGCATCTCTTAGTAAATACAAAAAAAAAAAGGCATGCCCTGCATTCTACCAAACCACAATGGAATGAAATAAAACATCAACAATAAAATAAAATAAAAAATACAAGCTACTGTAACAAATGGAGACTAAATAATACACTATTGAATGTTGAAAGGATAGTAGAGGAAATCAAGGATGAAATTAAAAAAAATTTAGTGGTAAATGAGAACACTGATACAACATATCAAAATCTCTGCGACATTAAGAGGGCATTACTAAGAGGAAAGTTTATTGTATTGAGCACATTCATTAAAAGACTAAAAAAAGTCAATAAATAAATGAGCTTACACTACATCTCAAAGCCCTAGAAAAAGAAGAACAAATCAATACCAAAAACAGTAGAAGTCAGGAAATAATTAAAATCAGAACTGAAATCAGGAAATCAAAACAAAAGAAACAACTTAAAAAATTGACAAAACAAAAAGTTAGTTTTTTGAAAAAAATAAATTAAGTAGATAAACCCGTGGGCATGCTAACAAAGAGAAAAGGAGAGAAAACTCAAATTAATAAAATACAAGATGAAGAAGGAAATATAACAATGGACATTTCTGAAATACAGAAGATAACTAGAATCTATTTTGAAAATTTATATTCCAATAAAATACAAAATATCAAAGATATAAATGAATTTCTAGAGACATATGACCTACCTAAACTGAATGAGGAGGTCATACACTATTTAAACAGATTAATTTCAAATAATGAAATTGAAAACTCCATCAGAAACCTATAAACGAAGAAAAGTCCAGGACCAGATGTATTTTCTCAGCTAAGTTCTACAAGACTTTCAAAGAAGAATTAAAACCAACACACCTCAAAGTATTCCATGAAATAGAAATGGGCAAAACCTTTCCAAATCCATTCTATGAGGCTAATATCAAAATCAGACAGAGACACTTCAAAGAAAGAAAACTTTCAGCCAATATCCCTGATAAACATAGATGCAAAAATTCTCAATAAAATTCTTGCAAATCGAGTACAAAAACATATTTAAAAGATCATGCACCACGATCAATTGGGTTTCATTCCAGGGATGCAGGGTTGGTTCAACATACAAAAATTAATAAACATAATTTCATAGTGATAGATTAAAAACAAAAATCATATGATCATCTCAATAGATGCAGAAAAAGCATTTGACAAAATACAGCACATCTTCATGTCCAAAACAAACTAGGGAAATATACCTCAATATTATAAAAGCTATATGTGCTAAGACCCAAATCAGCATCATTCTAAATGGAGAAAAATAATAAACATTCCCTCCAAAAACTGGAACAAGATAAGAATGTCCTCTTTCACCATTTCTATTCAACATCATCCTTGAAACTCTAGCCAGAGCAATTAGAAAAGATAGCAATTAAATGCATACAAATAGGTAAAGAAGAACTCAAACTATCCCCATTTGCTGATGTTATTATTCTATATCTAGAAGATTACCCCCCCCCCCAAAAAAAAAAAAAGTACTACCAGGAAACTTCTAGAATAAATGAATTCAGAAAATAGCAGAATGTAAAAACAACAAACACAAATCAAACATGTTCCTATACATCATCAATGAATCCACTGAAAAAGTAATTAGGAAAACTACCTCATTCACTATAGCCTCAAACAAACAAACAAATAAACAGACACCTATGAATCAATCTAACAAAAGAAGTGAAAGACCTGTACAATGAAAACTACAGACAGAAATTGAAGAAAACCTCAGAAGATGGAAAGATCTCCAATGCTCTTCTATAGGCAGAGTTAAAATTGTCAAAATAGCCATATTACCAAAAGCATTATACATATTTAATGCAATTCCTATCAAAATTCCATTGACACTCTTAATACAATTAGAAAAAGCAATCATAAAATTTATTTGGAAAGATAAGAGGCCCCAAATAGGTAAAGCAATACTTAGCAAGAAAAGTAAAGCAGGAGGCATCCCACTACCAGACCTTAAACTATTCTACAGAGCTATAGTTAAAAAAAAAAAAAGAAAGAAAAAGAAAAACATGGTAATGCCACCAAAATACACTTATAGACCAATGGTACAGAACAGAGGACACAGAGACAAACCCACATAAATAAGTTTGTGTCATAGTAGACAAAGGTGTCAATTACATTCACTGGAGAAAAGATAGCCTAATCAACAAATGGTTCTGGCAAACTGGAAATCCATATGTAGTATAATGAAATTAAACCTCTATCTATCACCATGCACAAAAATCAACTCAAAGTGGATCAAAGACATAGGCAGTAGAACAGAGACCCTGCTCCTAATAGAAGAAAAATATATGCCTGAATTTTCACAATGTTGGCCTAGGATCTAACTTTCTTAACAAGACTGCAAAGTGAAAGAAGTAAAATCAAGAATCAATAAATGAGATTCATTCAAATTAAAAAGATTCTTCTCAGCAAAAGAAACAATCAACAATGTGAGAAGAGAGCCTACAGTCTGGGAGAAAATCTTTACCACATGCACCTCTGAAAAAGCATTAATCTCTAGGATATATAAAGAACTCAAAAAACTTAACACAAAAAAAAAAAAAAAAAAAAAAAAAAACTACAACAACAACAAAATAAGCCAATCAATAAATGGGCTAAGAAACTGAACTGACACTTCACAGAAAAAGAAATACAATTGATCAACAAATATATGAAAACGTGTTCAACATCTCTAGCAATTAGAGAAATGCAAATCGAAACTACTCTAAGATTTTATATCACTCCAGTCAGAATGCTAATCATCAAGAATATGGTCAACAATAAATCTTGGCAAGGATGTGGGGAAAAGGTACACTCATACATTGCTGGTGGGACTTCAAATTGGTGCAACCACTATGGAAAGCAGTATGGAGACTCCTTAGAACACGTTGAATGGAACCACTATTTGACCCAGCTATCCCACTACTTGGTTTATACCCAAAGGACTTAAAATCAGCATACTTCAGTAACGCAGCCACATCAATGATTATAGCAGCTCAATTCATAATAGTTAAACTATAGAACCAACCTGGGTGTCCTTCAATAGATGAATGGATAAAGAAAATGTGAAATATATACTCAATGGAATACTACCAGTTTTAAAGAAGAGAGAAATTGTGGTATTTGCCAGTAAATGGATGGGGTTGGAGAATATCATGCTAAGTGAAATAAGCCAAAATCGAAAAAACCAAAGGCCAAATGTTTTTTTCTCATATGTGGATGCTAATTCACAATAAGATGGGGTCCCTAGAGAAGAGTAGACTTACGTTATATTAGGTAGAGGGAATTGAAGGGAAGAAATGGGAGGGGATGTGGGGATAGGAAAGATAGTAGAATGAAACAGACATTTTTACTTTATGTATATATGTGACTGCATGGTCAATATGATTCTACAACATGTATACTCAGACAAATGAGAAATTATATCCCATCTATGTATATCAAAGTGCATAAATGCATTCTACTGTCATGTATAACTAATTAAAACAAATTAAAAATAATTAAAAAGAAAAGAAATGTGGTGATTATTTAGAAACATGGAAGACTAAAATGTATTAAACACTTTTTTGGAAGTTGATAACCTGTGGTTGGTAGGAACAAATTCTGATTTGGTATTTCCAATTAATTTTGACTCTGAAAACCCTGACTCTACATAAGGATAAGGACAATTCAGGGTATTTATAATTAAAAATTTAAAATGATTTTTAAAATTGTATATCACAAAACAATAGTTTAAATTAATGACTTTTGTAATTAAAAAATGAATAAATTAGATAATATGTGGATATTATTTATGTATGAATGCCATTTTTGCTTATACTCTTATACTGTATAAGCAAAATTAATGATTTAGTTTTTGAAATAATAACATAGTTACTTTAAAATTAGAAAACCATTTTCAGTAATTTTTATTATTAAAGCATTTATTAATAGATGAAATGCAATAAAATATAACATGCAAGGAAAATAAGTGTTTTTTCATGCAGAATACTTCATATGTTATTTTCAGCATTAGAAGTACAAATATATTTGATTCTTTTAAATTTAACATAAAGATTACTATAGTAGCTCTATGTGCACAATAAAAAATTAGAACAATATAGAAAACAACCAGATTTCTTTCCTACAAATACCACAATTAGATTCCACAGAAACAATTCAAATAGTGTCAAAATGTTAAAATATTGAAGGCACCCACGTATTAATAAGGATGTACTTGGGCCATCAGGTCTCTGAAGACAAAACAGGTCTTTTTCATGGGGAGAAGACGAATAGGAAAAGACAAGTAGACTGAGCCAAAAGTAAGCAAGAGAGAAAGCAACAACAAATACAACAACCACACACACACACACACACACACACACACACTGTGGAACTTAAAGGGTTATTGTTTCAGAATATGGTTATAATAAAGTTAGTAAAATTCCTCCTTTAAGATCATAAGAAGAAAAATAGAAACTAAAAAATCCCTCAACGTGTCATTAAACTTTGTAACAACAAACATATCAAATTCAGAATGAGTGGTGACATTGTTCATTAAATTGAATGTCAAATATCATATTTTTAAATTATAACAACATAAGCAGAAATAATTCTTTAGCTACATGGAAAACTTTTCAATTTGAATCTTAATGTTACAGTTGATAACTCATTAGAATAGACTCACATAAATTACATGAGTAAAAATAAATTTAAAAATAGAAAATAGGTTGTTGTGTTGCTAAATGAATACCATAAGGAATAGATTTCAGGCATAAAAAAATATTCCTTGAAATTAGAAAAAAAATTATCTTGTGATTTAATTAAAGGATGTTCACAAAATAATTATTAAAATTTCCAATATAAAAAATGATGGTTTTACATTGCTGAAACCTAAAAACAGGAAAATTAATAGTGTGGGATTTTATTTCTCACCAAAGCTAATTAAAATATTCAACACATTTATGAATTATTTGATGGGATTCCACAAACTTTGAAGTGGAGATGGCTTCTGCAAGCCACCACTGAAATGTAGGAGCATATGCAGCCTTCAAATATGGTTAAAACACACTTAATCCAGAACAATAGAGTAAGAGAAACTTTCCCCACAAAGGAAGGTAACTATTACACTTCTCTAGTTATTTCAATACAGGATTGATATGGGAAGACAAGTAGACTGGTCAAACAAAACAAAACCTGAAAAAAATGCAAGCATATGTGCATATCTGATATATGACAGGTACTTTTCAATTTGAAGAACTTTTTTAACAAATATCTTATTGATAACTAACTAAGCTTATAGGAAGTAATACTGTACATTTTTCCATAGCAAAAAAAAGATCCAGAAGGATTACATGATTATCTATGAAAAAAGTCTTTAGAAAACAAAGCAAGGCAATATATTTATGCATTTGAAGTAAAATTTGTATGTATATCACAATGTCACAAAGTTTGAAGAAATATAAAAAAATATGATTGGAATTTAAAATTTTGTTTAGCACAATTAGGTACTAAGAAGATGAATACCAACTCTCATTTATGGATGGTATTTTAAAAACATAACTTACAATGCATCAATAAGCCTTAATTATAAGAGAAAAAAAAACTTTGCAAATCACTAGGGGAGAAAAAGTCTTAGTCTTGGTACTAAATGTGACAGAGGTAGAGACAGCAATTCCTAATAAAGCAAACAATTTTTCTAAAAATATAATAACTATTATTCCTTAGTATTAGTTCAATTTAACATGCAATACAAACAAAAATTAATTTTATTTATATTTATAAAAATGTGAATAATCATATAATACCATTTTACTAATGGTTATAAAAATATCAATGTATAGGTTGTTTATAAATAATATTATACAATTTATTTATTTATTTCTTTATTCATTTATATTTTTATTTTACTTTTTGGATTTACTCCAGAGAGACCCTTCCATATATTCACCAAGATAGAAAAAAGAAAAGGAGGCAATATTCAATGTGTTCATCCAATGTAATATATTTTTTCTAATGTGGTGGAATTATATAATGCATATTATCTACACCAGCAAAAATGAATAAATTACAGCTACCTTCACTGACATTAATAATCTAAGGAGGAGAAAAGTCAGTAAGTAAAATATATCATACCAATTTCTTAAATTTATCAGATGAAAAAGTGAAGGTTTCCATTACTTACAATCCCATCAGATAAAAATAAGGAAATTATTGGCATCAAATTCAGCTCAATGATAAAACTGTGTAAGAGGGAAGGTCATGAGGTAAGAGGGATTTAGGGAGATACAGCTCTTTGGTGAGCAGACAAATCAGCACTTTACTATTGTTTATTCATTATGGATTTTAAAAGTAATCATTTGTATAATTTAAAAATTATTATTGTTTAGATATATAGTTCCCCCAAAAGCTCATGTATGAGACAAGAAGATTAAGAGATGAAATGATTGGGTTAAGAGAACCTTAAACTAATCAGTACATTAACACCTCTCAGCCCCCAGGGGATTAAGAGTATGGCAACTGTAGGGTGTGTCAGGAGAAGGTGGGTTACTGACCTCTTGCCTTTGGGCTTATATTTTGTTGGTGTTGAGAGGAACTCTAGCTCTCTCACAGTTTCCTCATGGATTTACTCAGTAGCTTTCGTCCAACACACTTTCATGCCAGGAAGTTCTGTGTACCTCAGGCCTCCAGGAATGAGTTGGCCAACCATGGACTGAGACATCTTATTACATGAGCAATAACTATACTTTTCTGCTCTAAAATCTTTCTTTTCAAGTATTTTGATTACAGCAGTGAAAAAGATGACTAAAACAATAAAGTAAAACCAAGGAGTGGATGAATTATCTAGATTTATGCATGTGTCTATTCTCTATGAATAATGTATAGTGGTGCTACAATAATATACTAGCACTTCTCACTCTCTAATGTAAGATGCCTAAAAAGATGACAAGATCTCAAGAATTACAGGTTCCTTCCTTAGCAGAGAACACTGTGTTGATTGTATTTTCAACGTGAAGAACAGCACTGCCCACATTCCCTTCTTCTCCTCCTCCTCCCCCTCCTCTCCTTCCTCCTCCTCCTCCTCTTAGTCTTCCTCCTCCTCCTCCTTCTTCTTCTTCTTTTCTTTTTCTTTCTTTTTTTTTTAACTAAATACCTGTTATCTACAAGAGGAAAATTTCATTGAGGAATAAACATGAATGAAGTAATGTTTTAAACATATGTATTCAAAATCAGTTCATGGTATTCTCTGTGAAAATTTCTCAGGTCTTATAATTTATTAAAATTCCCAAGTAGTTTGTCAAACAAACTCATTTTTTTCAGTAGAAATGAGGTAACTGAAATAACAAACGTTAAATAGGACAAAGTTTATTCCACTTTTTAGAGAAATACACTAGTGATATTGAGTGAGATCACTTTTTAAACCAATTTTCTATTTTCTATAAGTCTAAAGAACATGAAAATGAACCATGAGTGTGTTCTATTAGATTTTTCCTTTATGTCATATTTTTACCCCTGGCTATTCAATGAAAATGTACTGCTGGAAAAATTTAATTACCTGAAGGAAAAGAAGACTTTTTTTTTGCTGTACTAATTGCATAACCAAAATAAATATATGACATTTATGATCATGGCATTTAATTCTTTTTAAGATTCTCCCCAAATTGATGATTTTTAAAAGTTATAGGCACTCTCTTTACTCCAGTTATTTCCTTTTTTCTCTTTGTTATTTTGCAAATATATCAGTTGGATTTCAGATGTAATCCCTGTGTTTACTACAAATTTTACTTTTTTCTTAGTGTTTTTCATGTATCTACCAATATAAAACAATACACATACTGGTTCACATGTAGGAAAAGAGAACTTACTATGTTCATCAGGTATGAGCATTTCGTTGCTTACACCTGACTGAGGACAAGGTTATAGTTGTTTTAACGATCTTTTCCTAAATATAAAAGCATGAACAAACAAGATATATAATAAGTTGTATATCGATCCTATTGATAAAAGGTAGTCATTAAATTATATTACTTAATCTAAATATTTGTTTCTTTTTTAAAAAAAAGATTTAACAGAAATGCAGAACTCATGAAAACCCAGTCCATTAAAATGAAGCTCTATAATACATTCACTATTAATTTAATATAATGTGAGTTTCCTTTGATATTAAGAGAACTAATCCTTTCTTAAGATATGATAATCCTCCAGTTAAAATGCTGCAACCACACTATCAACCTCAATGTAATATCAAATATTGCCTATGAAAATACTGATATTTTTGAGCTATTTTCTAGTTTTCATATCAAGTCTTTGGGGGTCCTTAATCAAAAAGTGCTTTAAATTATTCAAAAGAGTAAAAATTTTGAATATAACCATGTCTCTTTCATGATCACTTCAGCAAATGATTATATCATAAATGCCTTTAGAAAGCAAACCAGATGTTAAATATGAAAACACTTAGCAGTAGATACATCAGTGCTATCAAATTTGTTGACCCCTTTTACTATGGTATTTATAGAATACTAATAGTGAGCTTTATTACATCATGTGAAACCAGCCATTGGAGATGTGTCTCTTTAAATTGATTATGTGAAATTTTAAAAAACAGAGATAAATGAAAAAATGTTAAATAGTATAAAATAGGGAGATTATGTTAGATATATGAATAGTTTGTAAACCCAATTCATTATTAAATAACTTAATATTGAAACACACACTAATTAGGTCTATTTTAAAATTTCAAAATATTGGTTATTAAAAATGGGTGGCTTTAGAGTGACACAAAAATAGTGTTTATTTGATAGACTTGAAGATATTGATATGCTCAGCATGTATGTAGACTGAGATATTCAGCAGGCTGAGTTTAAATTCTCCATCTCATAGATAAGCAAATCTATTGGCATATCTAGGTTTCCTGAGAATGATTTTCTGACAATACAAAGAAAGACTGGAAAAAAGGAAGAATGGTTTCAGGATGTCTGAAAAGTGTCTCAAGACTTGAAAACAGCATCAGGAAAACTCAGCAAAGACAAATAAATGTCATCATCTGGAATTTAAGAAGATACAGTATCAGCAATTCACTTTTGACTAAGGTGACTTAGAAATTAAATTTATTTCATTGTTCTTTCTTAATACATGAGCCTTTTTCTTTACCCATTTCCCCTATTTTAGTGCTGATATTTCTCTAAAAACATGATTTTTTTGTTTATATACAAAAAAGGGGTTTCACTAATAGGATGATATTTCTAATAGTGGAGAAAAATTCTAAGCTACATACAATAAACTGTGTTCTTTTTTATTAATGTGAATAGTATTTTGCATTGTGAAAAGAAAACCCAAACACCCTAGACAAACTATCTACTTAGGAGCAGAAACACAATTTGCACTTACCTGGATGTATACTGTTTCTGTTTAACAGAGGAAGTGTTCACAGAATGCAAATGCAGGCTTATTTCAGAATGCTCAGGAAATAAGTTAAAATTTTGGTCTTATTCCAAGTCTGAGGAGATGACATTTTTTACAAATGTATCTATTTGTAGGAAAACTGAGTTCACATTTCTAGAATAGTTGTGCATTATAATTTATAAAATTAAAAGAAAAATAGGGATAGAAGCTGGGTGTGGTGGTGCACACCTGTAATCCCAGAGGCTCAGGAGGCTGAAGCAGGAGGACCATGAGTTCAAACCCTGCCTCAGCAATTTAGTGAGGCCCTAAGCAACTCATTGAGACCCTGTCTCTAAATAAAATATAAAAAGAACTGGGGATGTGGTGCACTGGTTAAGGACCCCTGGAATTATTCCTCTGGCACCTAAATAAATAAACCATAGAGATAAATGCTATTATTTTATCATTATACTATAGTAGATTTTCATAAAAATTAAAGCAATGTCCATCTTTCTTTGCCCACTTGTTATTAGCAACCAAACATGACATGTAATGTTTAATTTTATGTGTCAACTTGACTGGGCTAGGTCAGAGATAGCTGATGAAGAATTATGTATGAATATGTGTGTAAGAATGTTTTCAGGAGAAATTAGCCTTTGGACCTGTAGGATGAGTAAATATTGCCCTCTCCAGAGGTCTGGCCTAATCCTATGTATGGAAAGCCTCCTGAACAGAACAATGGAGTAAAGAAGGGATCCCCCCCCCCCCCCTTGAGCTGTGGCATCCATCTCCTACTCCTGGGTACCAAACTCATGGTTTTCAAGCCTTCATATTTGGGCAGGGACTTGAATAAGAAGGTGCAACTGTTCTTAGGATTTGGGATTTGTACTAGAATGACAATACATTCATACTAGAATGACAACAACTATTTTATGTATGATATTTACAGTTTCATATTCAGTATATAATATTTAGTATGCTGTTACAGATGTTATTTACCATTCACATGTGGTTTGAAGATGACAAATTGTGGGACTTCTTATTCCACAGAATTGAATGGTGGCCCTTAACAATCCATCTTATCAAATGTCTTCCTATCTATCTAGCTACTCCTCTAGGTATCTATCTATCTATCTATCTATCATCTATCTATCATTCATCCTGTTATTTCTGTTTTTCTTGAGAACCTTGATGAATATATTACAGAATGTTTTAATGGAGCAGGAAAGTATGACATATTTTTAGTCATGATATTCTATTTTTTGTAACAATATGAATTTCAGAGAAAAATAGGAAAATGAGTTACAAAGTTTTCACAGTATAAATAGTAAAAGTATGACATAAATTAATACAGTGGAATAGAACAATGTTAACATACAGTTGAACCATATTTAAAGGTAAAATATATAAGACCAAGCAAATGAAGAAATATAAATTGAATATTTTAATGATATAGAAATATTTTTAATTTCTTGCATGTAATACCAGTTTTGCTGCTTTGTAGAATGCGAGAGATTGATGTGTGTCCCCTCAAATTGACAAGTTTAAGAGGACTTAGCTTCTGGCTCTATTTGGAAATATGACATTTAAGAAAATAAGTAAGCATAAAAGGAGTCACAACGATAGGACTCTAATTCAATAAATCTAATGTCCTTACAAGAAACAGAAGATAAACGATGGATGCACATGAGTGAAGGAGAGACAAGAAGGTGTTTATCTGTAAGATGAAAGACCACTTCCAGCAATCAAAATGGTGAATACAATTGATTGATTGATTGATTGATTGATTGCTTTGGATCCCCAGGTTGTGGTATTATCCATTATGGAAGCAATAGTGTCACAATATACAGTAGAATTCTCATTGATCTTAGAAGAGTCCTGCTGGATCATTTGGTGGTGGTTTCAATTACACTGTCACTTGTTGGAGAGAAACATGTGGGGCATAAGAAATTGATTCTAACAATTTGTAGGTACTAGTTTACTCATTTTCAACAAGGGCCAAATTTCTCTGAGTAAAAAGCTAGTGAAAAAAAGTAACTAGATGAGCATCCGTCTGTACTATTTATTTAACTAAGATTTTCTACAAGAATTTTTAGGAGAGATGATGTTCAGACATAAAAATGTATTTGCATTTCAGTCCTATCAAAGAATCACCCTTCATGATACCTTCTATGAAGATAATTCCATTAATTTTCTTGCTTTGTTAATAATAATCAAGATTATAATTTGGATTTATGATATAAATTTAATATCAACATGCTTCTTTGTCACTTATACATATGTATACTGGTATTTTTGTAATTTTTTTTTTCCCTACAGAAACTGGAAAGATTGACAGTTGAGTTAGACCTCATTCTATAAGTGAGTTATGCCATTCCCTCTCCTAAGAATAATGAACTTCTGTTAGTAAGGTAAATTTTGTCCTGTACCAGCAACCTATAGTGTCGGATCACCAACTGGATTGACGCTGTTTAATAATGTTCTCTGAGATCATGCTAATTTAGCCATTGCTATAGCAAATGAAAAAACTAGTACTTTGGACTCGCACATTTATGATCTATTTCAGAGGCATAATGCAGAAAACATAAGGATAGCACATGGCTTATAAAGGTGTACTAAAATTCAGTTTTTTGAGTTTTAAAAAACGTAAAACTCGTATATACAAAATCAAGCATAAATATTGATATATTTTATTTTGCACATGGAAATCAATACAAAATAGAAATCATTCTCTGAGGTAACCATTTATATATTTTGTCCAAATACTTATCATAACTAAACCTTCACATAAACAGAGGACATCTTGTGTGTTCATTGTGTTAGAGGAAGGATAGTTGAGAACAGTGGGAACAGGTGGTTAAAGGAATCATTCTATAAAATGGACCCACTGTGCTGATCCTCACATGCTTTCTTTTCCAAGAAGCCATTTATCTTCAGTACTGTCTGGATTAAGTGACAATTTACCTGTTGCTCTGATTGGTTTAAGTGGACAAGATATGTCACAATCCTCAGCAACTACCTGTAATTCACAAGAGAAATGGAGGCATAGGTTAATGTCTATGGGAAGAACTTAGGAGACTTGTGACCAGATCCTGAAACTCAGGGAGATAAGGATAACTCTTCCTAACAATAAAATCTTTAATAATATATGGTTGAGTCAAGTTGGAAATGGGCAGCATTGGCCAGGTTGACCTAAATGTGCCATGTGGATACTTGAAAGTCTGATATCATGCTGTGGCCTGGGTGGATCTCTGGAAACTACTCTGGAATCCTTTATAAAACTGGATTGCAAGAGGGGCACCCTGTCCCTTTCCTTTCTGTGAGAACACGCTCTCTCCCTTGAGTGTCCCCTTTCCCTTTTCCTGTCCCTTCAATGAACTTATTCCTGTTACTCTGAGTGACATGTCTGAAATCTTTCTGAGTTGATCCTAACAATCAGTGTTTCAAGGGGGATCTTCATGTTACTTCATTGTCATGAAAAACCTCAGCTCTGTAACAATTGTATTTCTTGTGTTAGGTAAATAGCATTTATGGGCTCTATCATTATGAATGTGTTATCATCTCAATGATAATCTATAATGTAGCAATTATAAACTTTCTCTATGAGAATCAAATTTTTGAAAGACTACACTTGGTTATAACAGGTCAAGAAAATTTATTCAGTTTTCAATTTCTTCCACCAAATTAGGACACTAATTGATTACATATAACCACTGTTTTCTGAGGAATGTTTTGCTCTCAGTCTCTGAGAAAGAGCCATATGAATTGTAGCATATTTCAGACCATTTATTACTTGGAAAAATAAAATTTTAAAACTTAAAATTGAGATATTTCATCTGTATATTGATTTATATTTTGGGTATATGCAAAGTGTATTAAAGATGAAAACATAGAACACTGAATTAATAGTATTTATATTTGAGGGATGAACACTAAATTCAACATTCTTTTTTCAAATCAGTTGTTCATAACACACATACAAGTTTATCAATTGAGGTGCAAGAAAAAAATTAAACCTACATTTTACTTAATGTAAAAACATTTAACTTTAGCAATATTCATTAAACAGAATGATATCATTTCTCTCAACCAATGCACATGTTTTCTTGTCATACCTCGGATGTATTATTTGGAATTTGAGTGTCCCAAGGAAGGTTTGGGTTATTGATCTGTTTTTCTGTCTGTAGAATATTTTTTTTTAGAGATAGAGAGAGAGAGAGAGAGAGAGAGAGAGAGAGAGAGAGAGAGAGAGAGAATTTTTTAATATTTATTTTTTAGTTTTTTGGCAGACACAACATCTTTGTTTGTATGTGGTGCTGAGGATCAAACCAGGGCCGCACACATGCCAGGCGAGTGCACTACCACCGCTTGAGCCACATCCCCAGCCCTCTGTAGAATATTTTTATTTAAATATTAAAGTATGTGTTCTACAAAGAAATACCACTTCACAGATTTGGAATAGCTGTTATAAAAAACAGCAATAATTCATACAAACACACAAACACATACACACACACACACACACACACACACAAGAAACAGAAAATAACAAGTGTTGGAAGAATGTTGAAAAACTGGAACCCTGGAGCAGGGGTTGTGGCTCAGTGGTAGTGCATTTCCCTAGCATCTGTGAGGCACTGGGTTCAATCCTCAGCACCACATTAAAAAATAAACAAATAAAATAAAGGTATTGTGTTCATATACTACTAAAAAATATTTAAAAACAAACAAACAAATGGAATCCTTGTGCATTGTCAATGATTCAGCATGCCTCATCACTCCTCCTTGGAAAATATTGTGACAGGTCCTCAAAAAACTGAACAATAGTATTGCCATATGGTCCAGGAGTTCCATTTGTGAGTATATGTCCCAAATAATTGAAATAAGTATCTCCAACAGAAATTTGCACTCCCATGTTTATAGTAGCATTATTCACAACAGTCAAAAAGCAGAAGTAACCAAAGAGTGTATAGATGTATGAGTGGATAAATAAAATTTATTCTGTATGTAAAATAGGATTTTATTCATCCACAAAAAGGGAAAAATATTCTGATGCATGCTACAACACAGATAATCTTCAGGATGTTATATTGAGTGAAACAAGCCAACCACCAAAGGACATTGCATGCTTCCACAGAAGTGAAGTTTCTGGAGAAGAGAAACTCACAGGAATAGAAAGTAAATCGGTGCCTGCAGGGGATTGAGAAGGAGACACTGGGAGGTTAGTGTTTAAGAGCAGAGAGTCTTAAAAAGTAAAAAGAGCTCTGTGGATGGATCATGGTAAGAGTTGTACAATGTAAATGTACTTGATGCTACATACTGTATTTTTAAATATGGTTAAAATAGTAAATTTTGCATTATATATATATATATATATATATATATATATATATATATATATATATCCATGCAAAAAAAAAAAAAGAATAAACACAAATTTGCCAAAAGCAAGTCTACTTTTTTAATGTAAGTCCGCAAAACTATTAATACTGCACTTTCAAAATATGTGCTTACTCTGACATATATGATTTAAAAAACAACATTAGAAATTATATTTAAAGTAAATTGTTGAAAACAAAAAATAATATTTCTGGTTGCTTTCTGTGAAACGAGGTGTTTTAATGTTCAAAAGCATTTGTTTTTAAAAAAGAAAAAAGGGCTAGTATCTGTTCTCTTAAGATAAAAATCAATGAATATGAAACTATTTTCTTTGAAATAAATCTTATTTTACAGAGAAAATAAATGAATAATGAATGATTCTATTATTATTATTATTATTATTATTATTATTATTATTATTATTATGTCATCCTTAAGTCATTTGCCATTTAACTCAGAAATAAAATTTTTCAAATAGGATATCAGCATAGTTTAAATATATGTAATTTCTTTTAAAATAAAAGTTTATTGAGACTAATAATAGAAACCTTAATATTGATGGAGACTTATGAGTTCAAAATTGGGTAGGTAATTTGGTACACACAGCAATACCAATTTTTAGTAAGATAATTAAACAACAGCAGATGGGGTAGAGAGGGAAGATGAGAGGGAAGGGGAGGTGGGATAGTAGGGGATAGGAAAGGTAGCAGAATACAACAGTCATTAATATGGTATTATGTAAAAATGTGGATGTGTAACTGATGTGATTCTGCAACTTGTATTTGGGGTAAAAAATGGGAGTTCATAACCCACTTGAATCAAATGTATGGAAGATGATATGTCATGAGCTTTGTAATGTTTTGAACAACCAATAAAAAAAAAAAGAAATGATGGTGGAATATGATGGACATTATTACCCAAAGTACATGTATGAAGACACGAATTGGTGTGAATATACTTTGTATATAACCAGAAATATGAAATATTGTGCTCTTTGTGTAATAAGAATTGTAATGCATTCTGCTGTCATATATAAATAAAAAAATAAAAAAAGAAGTTCCATCTTGGTAAAAAAAATACATATGTCATTTAGCTAAATCTAATAAATGTTTGTATAACTATGCTTAATAGAAAATACTGTACAAAGATAGTAATACTTTAGATTATTTTGTAGTACCATTCAATTTCAAAAAAAATTGAGATTAGTTGGGAAATTGATACACTAATTATAAATTTTTCTATTTAGCTGTATTTTGTGCTAGATTGCTTCATATTTATTGTCTTGGGGATTCCAGATTGGAAACACCACTCAAAGTTATTGTATGAATTAATCTTTGATGATGAGCCTGGTTTACCATAATTGTCCTCATCTATGGCAGTTTTTATTTTTTTTATTTTTTTAATTTTTTTTTAATTTTTATTGTTGGTTGTTCAAAACATTACATAGTTCTTGATATATCATATTTCACACTTTGATTCAAGTGGGTTATGAACTCCCATTTTTACCCCGTATACAGATTGCAGAATCACATCAGTTACTCATCCATTGATTTACATATTGCCATACTAGCAAATACTTTTAACCATCCTGGAATCCCAGACAGAAGTGACTTAGCAGACCAGCTTGCAGGATACTTCCTTATTTTCTGCCTTCCTCTCTGGTGATGAAGTGTATGATCTAGATCACTGAAACTGCTCAGGTGCTAGTGTGCAATGCCTGAATAGATATTGTAGAAACTTTGCACCAAAGACAGCGATTCTGTAAAATAAAAGTCATTGGTCAGCAACAAACTGTTGTCAAACTGCACTTTAATTTCTTCATTGTTTCTAATTCTTCATAGTTTTTGTAACCTAGGTAATAATTGTTTTTGCTTATTTTTTCCTCCAGTTTAGTTGAACGTGGTTTCTTTTAAATTAAATGGATTAAAACCACATTGTGATATTTCATTGCCTCTATGAACTATATTTTCACCCTATTTTCTTGGAATTCTTGTGCATAAACTGTGATTTTATGCCTAAGTTAATAGATATCTGTATTTTGCAAAATATTGCATTTAAAACTGTTTTTTTTTTAATTGGAAGAAAATTTACCAACTCTATACTTAAAAATAAAGAAGATATTTTGTATACCTCCAGATAAGACTCAATCCAGGATTAATGCTATAATCTACCAAACCCAGATCAAACTGATCAATTTCTGAGTCATGTACTTTATAATATCATATATATAGGATATGCCACAAATTATTGACTCAGATTTTTATTGAATGACACAATTCTACCTCTTCCACAGATGTCTGTTTTTGTAATGAAGTATTACTTTTAGGTTTGTTATGTTTTTTTTTTTTTCTGTAAATAGATGCTAATATTTATTAGTCTAGGAATAAGAAAAATGACAGAGAAAAATGTTGACAGGTAAATGTAGAGGACATTAAAAAAGGTGGGTGGAGGTCACTGCATATGCTAAAACTTTTCCTGGTCTGTTGATTTCTGGAGACTATTTTCAGTTATATGTTAATTTTTTAAAATTAGGTATATATATGACAACAGAATGCATTTTTGTTTCATTGCAATTATGGCACGATTTTACATTTCTATGGTCATTATAATGTTTTTAAGACAAACAAAACTTTCCTGCATCTGTTGAGTTGTAAATATTATCTCAAATGAAGTATTGTAAATATAGCAGTCTACAAACATTTAAAACTCCAAATTATATTGAGGTTTATAATGTTTAGGTACTTCTACTCTCAACTCACATAGTATATTGTCCATATACACATGAACGTATACATACACACAGATTGAATTACGAAGAGATAATAACTATAAAACTGCTTTGAAATATTAGCTGATTTGAGTGATCATATGCATTATTATTAGCATTATACACCAAGATGCATTCACATGAAACAAATCAGCGTTATGACTACTCTGTATCACATTTAAAATGTAATAAGATATATCATGCATTTTTCATGCCATCAAATAATACAAGAAAAATGGCATTGGTGAAACTGACCTGAACAACATTTGTTTTCTCAAATTTATCTGTGTGCAAGTAGCTGAAGTCTTCATAGCAGTTTATATATTTGATATATAAAGCATTACATAAGGAGGAAAGCATTTTACAAGGTCAGAAATGAAACACATCCAAACCTGCTGTTAACATTCAGCAAATATACTGCAGATATTCTTGACTCATTTTTCTCCTGTCATTGTGGATAAGTTGCAATACAACCTACATAGAAAATGAAGGCATAAATTCCTTTTCTGTATGAATACATTTTGCAATATATAAAGAATGAAGTGTTACCAATTCACAGGCAGAATGTCACTGCATTGCACCCTTTCAGACAACTGAAATCTTTAACTGTAACAGAAATCATTTATGAGGATTTGAGCATGTCTGTGAGAGTGAATGCAAAGGTAAAAATATGGTAAAGTATGTTTAGTTGTAATCAAACTCCTTCATAAAATACAAGCATTTTTTTTTCTAGTACCCCGGTAAAAAATGTGACCAGTGAGGAAAAATAGAATGGGCAATGGACCATTTTCTGTTTCTTCTTGTTCAGACCATTTGTCATTCTTAGGCTAGGTCTAGCACAACTGTGATCTAGTCTCATGGAATGAAAATCAATTAATCAGTATATGTAGGCCACTAGAAAAGAAATACCTAAATAAATACAAAGTAAATAGTGGCAAAAGGTAAAGCATGCTTAATTTTATTTTAATAGATCTTTAATCATGATAATAAATTAGATTTTTTGTTGTACCTTTAATTTTTTTATCAACATGCACATGAAAACACAAATATTGTACATATTGATAAGGTACAGTGTAATGTTCTGTTTCATGTACACATTATGTAATCAGGTTAAGCACAACTATATTCTCACACATTTGTTACTTCTAAAGAAGTTTTCATCACAAATGGTGAAAACTTTCAAAATCCTTTCCTCTAGCTTTTGAGATGTACACTACACAATAGCTATCTGTAATCACCCTACTCTGCTAAGCACACTAGAACTTTCTGTCCCTGTTTAACTTCTGCACCCATTGATTAATTTTCCCATGTCCCATCACCCCTAACCTCCCAGACCTCTGGAAAACATGATTCTAGTCCCAATATCTGAGATGAACTTTTCAGTATTCTACATATGAGTAAGATTGTGCAGTGTTGGTCTTTCTATACCAATTTTTTTTTAATTTTCATTCTTTTTTATTTATATATGACAGCAGAATGCATTATAATTCTTATTACACATATAGAGCACAATTTTTCATATCTCTGGTTGTATACAAAGTATATTCACACCAATTTATGTCTTCATACATGTACTTTGGATAATAATGATCATCACATTTCACAATCAATTATAACCCCATGCCCCCTCCTTCCCCTCCCACCCCTCCGCCCTATCTAGAGTTCGTCTATTCCTCCCATGCTCCCTCTCCTTATCCCACCATAGATCAGCCTCCTTATATCAAAGAAAACATTCAGCATTTTTTTTTTGGATTGGCTAACTTCACTTAGCATTATCTTCTCTAACTCCAACCATTTACCTGCAAATAAAATCATGGCATGTGTACCTATTTTTCACGTCACATAATTATCTCTACTTCCATCCATATTGTCACAAGTGACAGCATTTCATTAATTTTTATGGTTGAATTGTATCCCATTTTGTATGTGTACCATATTTTCTTCATCCATTCATCAAAGGACATTAAGGTTGTATTCATTTCTTGACTACTATGAATTGTGCTGTAAGGGCCAGGAGACTTTCAATGTCTGCCAACATGCTGACTTCATTTCCTTTGATTAAATACCCAGGAAGGGGATTGCTGGATCATACAGTAATTTTATTGTTGATATTTTAAGAAACCTCCATACTGTTTTCCATAATGGTTAAACCAATGTACACTCCCAACACCAGTTGTGAGCATACAGTTTTCTCCACATCTTCACCAGCACTTCCATCTTAGTCTTCTTGATAATAGCAAATCAATGAGATGAGGTGATATCTCATTGTAGTTGTGAATTGTATTTCTCAGATGATTAAATGATGCCAAGCAGCATCTCATACACCTGTTGGCCATGTGTATTTCTTATTTTGAGAAAAATCTATTGAGATCTACTGCCCACTTTTAAATCAGGTTATTTGTTTTTCTGTTCATTTTCTGGAGTTCATTATGTATTTTGGATATTAACTCCCCCATCAGAAGAATTTTATTTGGAGTCATAAAAAAGCTACACAGAGAGCCATGTACCCTAACATGCATAGATGCATTGGGCATATCCCTTTATACTTAAAAACAGTATGGATGGAATTTCAGGAGAGTGGAATCTGGTAAAATTTCACATTTTAGGTAGACATTTTAAATACATTTTCAAAGAAAAATTCTTTACCTTTCTTGATCAAATTTTTCTGGTCCACAAGTTAATTTTTGTCCTAATTAATATTTTTTCATATTTAATTAATCACATTTCTTTAATCACAATGGTATTTTTAGTCATCTGAGGAGGATAGTCTTGATTATCTTTTCCATGGAACCTGTGTCATTTTTAATTTTATTTTTTTAAATATATTTTTCATTGTAAATGGGCACAGTAACTTTATTTTATTTATATTTTAGTGGTACTGAGGATCAAACCCAGTACATCACACATACTAGGCAAGTGCTCTACCACTGAGCCAGCCCATGCTTAATTTTCTTAACCATTTATTTAATTCATGGAATCAGATAATGGTTCCAACTCAGTGAACTCCTTCCTACTCATTTACCAATTTTTTTTTAAATTCAATCCACAACTATATTCCAGCACCCAATATAATATTAAAAGTATAGCAGTTCATTTACTACTTATATGTAGTAATTCATTTAATATTTAAACAGATTTTATTTCCATTTTACACACAATTATTAGATGACAGTCATTAGTCAATTATAAGATATGTACCCACTCTCCCAATGATATGCAATTAGTGGCAAGTCATACAGTTAAAATTCTGAGTTAGAGAAATTTAGTTACAAAGTCCTATTTTTCCCAATTACAAATACTTTCACTATGGGTGATATTAAAGTCAGTGGGCAATGATCATTGATTTTCACAAATGTTTCTGGGTGTGTCAAGTCTGATAGACATTGTATTTAATAGCCTACTACACTAGGTGGCAGTACAACTTTGGACCTTCCTAAATATAGAACCACAATCAAAATATCTATGTCAATGAATCTCACTGACCTTATTTGTGAAAACAGCATGAAATATCTAACCCATCATATGTTTTAGCTTGTAGTGCCCTCAAATATACCATAGATGAAAATATATTTTAAAATGTAATTTTTAAATTGGCAAAACTTGAAGTTTCTATAACCATAGAAGTACAACCTAGAAAGGTGTTATAGATCATATTAACTTCTAGAGTCTGTGTAATCATAACAATAATAAGAAGCACCAGAAGAAAAATGAAAAGCTAATGCATGGAAGAAGGGTAGGCAAAGTGAAGGGTGCATGAAGGAATGTGAGGAGAGTTGTTTCTCTTTTCATAATCTCATCTCTCTACCTGCAAGAGTATGAGAATAAACAAGGGTAATTCTGGAATTGGAGACATAATTGAAAAAAAAAACACAGAATTATTATACCAAGAGAACTTTGATATTCTCTCTGAATAATTCCCAAAATCAAGGGAGAAATACCCTTCTTTTCTTCTCTAGTGAGTTCTACACATTGGTTCTCAAAAATTAAACACTAACCATCAAAAGCACCTGTGAGCCTGTTAGGACTCCATTTGTGCCCCACCACAGCCTACTGGATGGGGACTTCTGGAGATAAGTCCAAGTTAACTGACTTCACAAACTGTCCTAGAGAGCCTCCTAAACATTAGAGATCAAAATCACTGCTTAATGAACAAACAAAGCCAACAGCAGAGAAAGTAAGCTTGTTGTGTAATAGAATAGGCAGTCTGTCCTCAGTGATTCTGTAGTTCTGCAAATTGATATGTGTGTGAAGTTCGGGAGTGGGAAGATCAGAGGAAGTAAAATATATCCAACAAATATTTAAATAGTTATTCGGGATTCAGTCCTGGTCTAAGTGCTAATATCACAAAAGTAAATAAAACATAGTACAGGTTTGTATACAAAATAAATTTACTGGACTAATACAACTTCCCAAAACAGGATACCTCATCAAACCTACAGAGGCTAAAATAATTCCCAAATAGTGAACTTGGAGCAGCATCCTGATATGCATGATGCTTTTAAGAGATAATGACTTGGACAGTGTTTTACTGAAGCAGAGGTACCATATTCACAGCCATGGCAACATTAGGAAATCTGACTTCTTTGGAAAATGGGAAGTAGTCATTTAGCATGGTAGAAAACCAAAAAGCAGATGCATAAGTTATGTTGTAGAGATGCAAGGTGTGTGCTTTTTTTCAGAGAAAGGCCCTTATTTTATGAAATTTGACTGGATTCTCTGTTGCTATGGAATCACTTAGAAATTGCAAGCAAACTGGTGATATGTTAAGATTCCAGTATCAGAAGCACAATGCAGAATGTATTAACAGGGATAAGGCTAGATGCAAAGGGTTCAGTTATAAAGATATTGAAATGGATAGGGAGGAAAAAAAAAACATGATCTGACTACAAGAGTTATAGTATGGATAAAGAATAAACAGGATTTCTGGTGATATTTATTCATGCATTGAATGAAATATGTGCAATATAGAAGGTGTATTCTTGAGTGGAGACACATTTCAGTCAGAACAAGTCATTAAGGTGCTTAGAAAATACCTTTTTTTTTCAATTGAAAGGAATTTATAGGTTAGAAATACTGATGTGAGCACTATTACCATATAGATTCCATACCATCTGAATTGGAGGTCATCTCTCAGAAATTGAGAGCCAAAGATTAAAGTAAAAAACAGACTAGGAAATAAGAAGAAGGAGGAGGAGGGGAGGATGATCAGGAGGAAAAAGATGAAGAACAAGGGAGACTGTTAATGAAGGAAGGTCTTTAGGATGGTTAGGTGGTTACAGGATCTATGTGTAGCAGAATAATATATAGCTTATAAGGTATATGAACCAATGTCAAAAACTGCCTTGAATTTGACAATACAAAGACCATTGGATAGCCAGGCACAGTGGCTCACAAGCCTTGAACTGAAATACCTCCAGTGGAAGCCAGCCTCAACAGCTTAGCAAGACCAGATCTCTAAAACAAACAAAGAAACAAAAATTATAAAAGGCTGAGGATGCAGTTCACTAGTGGAATGCCCCTGTATCACAAAAGCAATGACAAAATCAGTTCATCAGAGCAGTGGAAGCAGAAAAAAATATTTCAAAAGGCTGAAGAAGAGATGAAAGCCATTTGTCCATAGAGAATGACAAAGTTTATAAGTGCATGGAGAAAGGGAGAATAGCAGAAAATTTGCTTCTTTTGCTTTTATTTCTTGGGAGGTGATACTTGATATTTTAGCTTCCCATATTGGCAAAAACTGTTGGCTTACTTGTAGCAAAAAGTAATTGGATTTGAGGAGATAGAGTTGCTGAGTAGAGAAATAAAGAAACTAATGTCTCTGATCAAAGTAGAGAGTGATCACCCAGAGCCTACAGGACATGCAGAGGCTGGGGTGAAATTGTCTTCTCTTTGACTTGTTGTTTTCCTGCAAGGGCTCTGTGTTATGGTGGTAGATTTTGAGGAGGAGGCTGCTGGCAGTGATATTACTCTCCTAAGGCTGACACAACAATGAACCCCAAAATGGGTGGCTTTAAATAACAGCATTTATTCTGTCTCAGTTGTGGAGGCAGAAGTGTGAGATCAATTTGTCGGCAGAGCTATGCTCCCTCTGAAGGCTGTGTTCGTGGGGGGATGGGGAATCTGTTCCATGACTTCTTCCTGCCTTCTGGCTTTGCTAACACTTGTTAGATTCTTTATTTGAAACAAATATCACTCCATGCTCTGCTTCCTCTTTCAAATGAGATTTCTGTGTCTATCTTCCTGTCATCTTCTCTCTGTATATGTCTATCTCCATGTCTCTTCTTCTCTTTTTACAAGTAAATCCGAATTGTTGATCTCATTTTAACTTGAAAACACTTGACAAGATCCTATTTACAAATCAGGTCATAGTCACAGATACTGGAGGTTAAATTTCAGCGTATCTCTTTCTGAAACACAACTAAACCCATTAAAATGGAAAGATTGCATTGAAAATGCTTAATATGGCGACAGAGACAATATCATCAAATAGGTACAGAAAAGGAGACAAGAGCATGATAATGTTCAATGAAACATATTCATGATTGGTAAGGAGGAAACATGTGGTGAATTAAAGAGAAAAAAAAAAAACACCAACATATAAGAAAGAAAAAGATTGTGAAATAAGGAAAAAATGACTAAAAATGTAGGTAATTGTGCTTCAGGAGGAGTATTTGTAATTTAAAACTTTATGGAGAAGGTTTTTCATATATTGCCATATCCAAGAAGGGGTAAGTAGATACTAAAAGATAGATTAAAATGCAAATTTATTATCAATTTTATAAAAGATTTTGAGAAGTCTAAGTACATTAATATAAATAGTAATAAAATATTGCCATTTAGCATAATCAGTTTTTCAACAATAGTTTATGCAATATGCTTCTTTTGTGAGTTTTCTGTTATATAAATGTTATGTTATAAAGTCTGGCTCAATATATAACACCTATAGGAAATCACAAAACCTGGAAATAATTGTAGGTAGACTAGAAGTATACTGGTGGTTTGCTGATTGGTTTATGTTATCTTGGGGCATCTTCATTTTCATTAACATACATACCTACTTTCAGTCTTTTCTATTTTCTACTAATTAAATGACATACAACTGTTCCTCAATAAATATTCTAATGAATACATATTGTTAAAAGTATTTGCACTATAGTTTTACAATTTCAGACACCTTGACCATCACATATAACTATCTTAGAATAATAAAAAAAGTAATTATTAATTGCTTTGGAGCCACATATTGATCATTTTTAATATTTGCATATGTGAGTTTTTGATAGTTCAGTAATAACAGTGTATTCTTAAGAAAGCACTTCAGTGCCCATTTATAGACCCTCTTATCTATCAAAAATAGCTATGTAGTTTAATAATTGACCAACTCTGCAACAAACTCCCACAAAAAAAATAGCAAATAATTTTATATTTTCCTTGCACATGAAGCAGCCTCAAAGGTGAATTAACGTATCCTGCTATCCCATGACAGGAACATAATAATGAATATCAATCAAGTAAGGTGCACCACAAATGTAACTGTTCATTTGTTAATGTGTGGTAGAATTTTATTTGCTTTCCCCTTAAAGGACAATCAATAAGTTGGGGTGCAAAGAAATTGAATCCTGAACTTACAAAGGGTGTGATGACTAATTTTGATTTATGTATGAGAAGAATGTTACAGTAATGAAAAATGATTATTGATCCCAACAAAATGTATACTATACTGATTGACCTCATTTCAATGGGTGATAATATTCAATGTTTTATACCTAACTTTACCTTTTGTCCTGCTTTTATTTTCTACCTCCCTTAATGTTTTACTTTGTGTGAACTGCACTGAATATTTTGAAGAGAATAACCTACAAAATGGAAATCAAAAAAACAAATTTTAAACTCTTAGTTTAAAATATGTTCAATGTGGTCAGATGTGTGTGTGTGTGTGTGTTTTCAAAAAAAAAAGAGAAGAAATATCAAGTCATCAAACTTATTTCAAGGTTATAATTTCAGTTTGGGTATTACACATGATTAATGTGGGAACTTTTGAAAATGAACTTTGAATTCTGTGTACATAATTTTACTTAGTGAAACTCTGCTAAAAAAGATTAATTTATAAGATAAAAATGTTATTGAAGCCCCTGTATTAAAGTTGCACAAATGTGCATTGAAATACACCTTGACCATCACACATAACTATCTTAGAATAATAATAATTGTGTTGATAAGGGCTGGGGATGTGGCTCAAGCGGTAGCACACTCACCTAGCATGTGCAGGGCACTGGGTTCGATCCTCAGCACCACATAAAAATAAAATAAAGATGTTGTGTCCACCAAAAACTAAAAAAAAAATAAGTATTAAAAAAATTCTCTCTCTCTCTCTCGCTCTTTCCCCCTCTCTCTCTCTTTAAAAAAAATGGTTTTGATAAATACAGCTAATTTTTTTTTTGTTTTTGTTTTTTATTTTATTTTTTGGTATTGGAGATTGAACTCAGGGGCATTCAACCAATGAGCCTCATGCCCCACCCCCACCATTTTGTGTTTTATTTAGAGACAGGGTCTCACTGAATTGCTTAGCACCTCGCTTTTGCTGAGGTAGGCTTTGAACTTGACTGGGCCTCCAAAACCACTGAGATTACAAGCCAGCGCCACACTGCCTGAGTAAACTAGCTGTTTTATAATTTGATACTGTGTTGCATCCCAGTATGTATCACATTCTAGTGGATTGGCCTTTCATATCTCTGGGAAAGAGTCCCAGTATCAGTTTATTTGTAATCATGATGGCAACAGAAAGAGTTTCAGTTGGAAAAAAGGCAACAGTACCTAACAGAAAATGAGAAATAAAATCAAATGTTTTTTTGGATGGTTACCAATTCCATTAGAATTGTGAGAAAGTGCAAGCCTTAGGGAAGAACCAAATTACCTTGGGAAATAAACACACACGAAATGAGTGTAGGGCTGAATTATCCTGGAACATCAAGAGCCATAGGCTTAAAGGTGACAAGGTATGTCAGGAGAGGTGGTACATGCCTGTAATCCCAGTGGCTTGGAGAATTGTGAATTCAATGCCAGCCTCAGCAACTTATTAAGACCCAAAGCAACTTAACAAGACCCTGTCTCTAAATAAAATATTAAAAGAGGGCTGGGATTTACGTCAGAGGTTAATCTCCCCTGGATTCAATCCTCAGTACAAAAAAAAAAAAAGACAACAAGGTGCTCTATAATTTTATACTGAGATTCATAGCAAATTAGGTTCTCTACATTTATGATCACAATCAACAAGGCAAATCAATCTCCTGACAAGTATCAGTAATTGATTATTTTATGACCAAAATTCATAATTCTACCACTATATCTATAGAACATTATAATGTTACTAAATTACATCAATATAAAACAATTTGACTCTAAGTTTATTTCAATGTTTCATACTATGAGTAAACTAATTTATAATTCATAGCAGATATATATATTTTTTTGCTTTAATGACTTTGGGGATCTGAGTTGTTCTTTAACTATAGCACCTATTTCAAACATTTTGAACTCAGGATGAAATTCCCCAAAACATAGCCATTCTTTCCATCTTTGAAAATAATAATACCACAGTTCTAATCAAGCATTCACCATTTAGTTTGAATTAAGGATGAAAAATAATTATTAATTATGATTACTAATGAAGTACAAAATCTGTTATTCAGTACATATTCTATTACTAAATAAGCATTGAATTATTATTTTGTGAATATATTCTACATATTGAGATGGATAGACATAGATACATTTATGTCTATTATGTTTATTTACCTCTTGACTTACTGTTTTGGTCAGCTTTTTACACTGCTGTGACTAGGAGATCTGATCAGAACAATTATAGGAGGAAAAGTTTATTTGAAGGCTCAAGGTTCCAGAGGTCTCAGTCCACTGATAACTGGCTGCATTCCTCAGGGCTCCAAGTGAGGCAGAACATCAAGACAGAAGAGTGTGGCTGAAGGAACCAGCTCACATGATGATCAGAAGGCAGACAGAGATGCAACTCTCCAGATGCAAAACATACAAAATAGCCATGCCCCCAATGCACCACTTCCTTCAGACACAACCCACCTGCCTCCAGTCACCACTCAGTTAATCCTAACAGGGAATCAATAGACTGATTAGATTAAGGCTATAACTCAATTATTCCTACTCCAATACTTCTTGAGTCTCACACGTGAGTTTTTGGGGGATACCACATATAAACCATACCACTTACCAAAAAGTGTTCAATATTTCACACAAGAAAAAAACTAACACAAATATACAATATACATTGCCGAAGTAAATGAAGTGGGGCAACAATAATAGAACAGTGATATATCAATAAATTTAAGACGTTACTATATATAATGCTGGAAAATGATCCTATAGATCCCCCCTTCTAGTTTTTGTGCATGGTTTAGAATTTTTATTAATTACTGCATATAATCATTACTTTTCCTGAGAGAACTTCCCTCACTGAATCTGAGGAGACCAACACTGAGTGGCCGAGTCTCTAGCTAATATGCTGCTACTACATGGCATGAGTAGGTGGCTGCCCTTGAACTGAACAAGTCTAACTTCAAAACCTGAACTCAGCCAGTAAAAATCACTTTAAGCTTTTTTCCTGGAAGAGGACCGCGGCTTTGACTTTAATTTTTATGAGAGCCTATTCAAGAAAAGAAACAGAATCCACTTAATGAGCCACAGTATCCATAACATAAAACAGTCCAGAGGCTCTGGAGAATCACCAGAAATGCAAGAAGCTTTATCCCTGGAGTGTCCATAAACTGAGCACCACTCGATATAAAGATTCTCGACTCCAGGTTTACAACAAAGTAACTATAATTGAATCAGTTTTTCTTAGACCATCTTTCAGTAAAAGTATCAATCAAGAGAAATTCTACGGAAGAGAAAATTTGGTCTGAGTTAGATAGTGATCATGGGGTATTTGGTCCAAAAACAGACACCTCTCTGACATTCTTGCAGAATTTGTGGTTCATTTTAATGGTTGAATAAGTGGTTCCCCTCAGACTGCCCTCAAGTGAGAGCTTTCCTCTCAGACCAATATATGAAAATAGTTGTATAGCAATGGGTTGGAGATTTTGTTTTATATCTGCCATTCTCTTATTCTTTCTAGTAATTAAAAGACATCTCTCTTGCTAATTTATTCTAAAACCTATTATTTTATAATAATTTGATCTAACAGTTAAGATTTGTTCTGTCCTTAGAAAAATAAAGAGAAATGCAAATTTTCTTCTAGAAAAATAATTTTACCTCAATACTGAGGTGGGTCTGAGGACAGGCCCTGGAACTTTCTTTAAGAAATTCTTTTTAATATAAATAAATATGCTCACAAGTATCATAATTTAGTCCCACAGAGAAAAAAGAAAGCTGTGTATATCTTTTAAAATCTCCTAGTTAATAAAATTAAAATAGGCACATGGAGAATATTTAATCCAGAAAAGTACTGATTTATTGTTTCACGTCTCACCAAACCATCAACTATAAATATAGTATAGTTGGTAATGGATAGTGCTACAAGGCATTAATTTAAAAAAATATTTATATTTACTGACAACTATCAAAAATGAAGATGCTAGAGAAATTAATAAGATTGAAATTGTCAAGATCAATTTTTATTTTATTAGTTTTGAGCAACTAATAAATTTCTGATGTTTAAAAAAAAGCATAAAGAAGGAAATTAAAACTGTACATGTTCAGAAATCATCTATAGTGAACGCTTTTGTGGGGGCTTATTATGATACCAGCACAGTTGTAAAGCTTTAGTTATATTAATTCCTTTTACTCTGATGATGATTTTAATGAGTTGAATATTATCATTGTTCTCAATAAAGAGATAAGGCAACCAAAAAAAAGATTGAAATTGTAAAAGAGTTGTTTTATTATTTGGTACTTGAGAGAGTTGTTTGTTCAATGAAAAAGCTGCCTCATTCTCATCCAAAAGGCAATATTATATATGGACATAAAAGAGCCGTGGAAGAAAACAATTTGGGTAAAATATAGGCATTCATGATTTGTTCTTTAAATGCCAAAATATATCTAAAGAGAGACATCTCAGAAGAAAAATGGGACAATATGTGTTGCTGGAGTAAACTAAAGACAAAAATCAAAAACAGAAATGTGAATTGGGAGAAGGTAGCATCAAGAATCATGAATCATATAATAGATTATGAGTTTTATGTGAGGTAGAAAAAATATATATATACACATACACACATTGATATAAAATCAAATTTATTTTATTTAGAAGCAAGAACACTTATTTTTGTTGCATTCAGCTAAATTGAACTTTTTAGATGGATATTGTACATTAAGATGAAAAGTCACTTTTTTTTTTCAAAAGCATAATACATGGAAATGTAGTTTCCACTTGTTTATTTGCTTCTTGGAAGTCTATTGCTTTTGTTGACTGTTTTTAAAACTGTATTTCCTAGCAAACTTTTTACATTTTAAGTCTGTTTAAGGCAGTACAATAGAAGAACTATAGAGAAGATTTCAATTTCTAAAGCATTTTTGTGTGTGGAAATAAGAAATGAAGTGGTAGCCTTGATTCAATAATTTTTGTAACCCTGAGAATAACTACATGAAGTTTAAAGGGAACACTGAAACAAGTATTAGAAAGCAAGCAAAGTACTTGCTGAGGAGTTATGTTTTTAATCATCTATTTTCTAAATCAAGAATGCACAAGAATTAAAATACAGCAACTCACATCACTCTATTGTAATAGTAGGAGAACTGTTTCATTCAGGCCATAGAGATCCATGGCCAAATGTCCCCTAATATTACATGAATGTCTCTCTATGATCTGTCATTTTTTTGTGCATGCATGTCAATGACCAAGTGATCACAGATCATGTGTTTTTGATTTTCATATGTAGGAGAATAATGTTTGGGTTGTTTACTTGCTTTATTCAGAGTGGATAGAGATTTTGCTCTAATCAGAGTGCTGGGTATAAGAAGCCAATTAAGCAGATGTGTTCTGTTCATACATGTACCCACTTGTACACAGAGAAGAGGTGGTTTGAGCATCTTGAAGATTGTCCTGACACAGTGTTTTGCTCACCAATGTTCTATCTCATACAGCTTACAAGGAAAGGGGCTTCCTTTAAGTATTACTAGAGGGGAAGAAAGAAATGATCTTGCACTGGGAAAATATCCATTCATTTCAGGATCTCCACCTTGCATAGCCTAGTGCAGACCATAAGTGTGTCAATAGGTGACACAGTTGCCATGATTGGCTGTCAACCAAAATGACAACTCTAAAAAGCCTGAGATAAAATACCTTCTTGGTAACAGAATTAGCAACAACAACAGTATATAAATTTTAAAAAAATCTCAAGGAAAAATATGTAAGCATAAAATATATATCTGATTTGATAATTCTATCATGATTGTAATTACTAAAAAGATTTAGCTCCCAATTAGGAAATAACTGAAGACAGTATGTGTGCTGCCCAACTTGTAGAAAAAGAAATGTAGACAGATAAATATATTGATATGTACATACATAAGGCAGACCTAAACCAGAAATGTCCCCACCCCATTTTTGATAATAATTTTATGCAGCAATCATGAAGGTGTCCTCATTGACTTTGAGAATTCATTGCTAGGTAGCAATTATTTTGAAACGTGAAGTCAGTGCTTGTTTTACTAGAACTAGTAATTTAGCTTGAATCTTCCTGCATACTCATTGCCTGCCAGTATACTGCTATCCCCATGTTTTTGAGAGCTTTCCTTTCAGTTGCAGAAAATAGAAACCAAACAATTGTTTTCACTTCACTGAATTCTAGCATTTGTACCCAGTTCCTCTTTATCCCTCTATTAAATACATAAAGGTGTTCATTCTCCCTTTTAGGTTTTTCTCTTTGTGTTCTCTGATGTTGGACAAAGACAGCAAGAGAGACTCTAACACCAAAGACGTATGACTGTGAATTACGGTTGTCAATACTCTATAAATTGAGGATGGATAGTGCCTCACATTTCAAGGAATTAAATAAGAAAATGCATGTAACAGCTTAATGAAATATACTATAAATAGCAGGTGTTCTACAAAATTAAATCACTTTCTCCCTTTTTCTTTTCTAATTATATTTTGATGTCTTATATTCAAAGCACTAATCAGGTCAAAAGACCTGAACTTTGCCTTACTATTTTTTTCTACTCAATAACATTAATTATTTTATGTTGTTTTGTCCTTTAAAACCTCAAACACATAGTCCATACTTGCTTTCATGCTCATTTAGCACTCACGCTAATTTGCTATACAGATTTTATTCTTCTGTTTTATTTGGAAAAAAAATAGGTGACCCAAAATATACTAAAAATTAGTGTTTAGGAGTGTATGGAAATTGTGCAAGAAGAATGGCTGATTGAAATCCTATCTCTACAATCTACTGTAATGTGAATTCAGGCTTGTTACCCCATATTACCTCAATGTCAAAAAGAACATGAAAGGGCTGAGGTAGAAGCTCAGTGGTAGAGTGCTTGCCTACCATGTGTACATCCCTGGGTTTGATTCTCAGCACCAGATAAAAATCAACAAAATAAAGGTATTGTGTCTACCTACAACTAAAAGAAAATATTTTAAAAGAAACAATATGTAAAGATCAGATGAAAACACACACACACACACACACACACGTATCTAAAAAAAGGGTCTGAAACTGAGTAAGTGCTGGTTGCATGTTCAATATTGTCAGCATGCCAACTCCACTAGCATTTTCTGTTTAACTTTACACTCTGTTATATACTTCTTGAAACATGTCTTTTATGTTGACAGTACACTTAGATGCTTCGTTTTCTTCTGTCCATCTGGCAACTCTTTCCATACCAATAGCAATTACTGACAATTTGTACACACCTTTGTGTTCGCCTCTCTATATTTTCACACTTTCACTAAATTCCAATTCTGTATATACTTTATAAAATGACAAAAACTCATTCCAATATTTTATATCTATTCAATTGCTGTATTAATGACAGCGTTCATCTTGTCCTCTCTTTACTGCTTTAGCAGCAGTTGCTCAACTAATCAGAAGTCAAACCCAACAACATACTCTGTGCTTTTAAAACCAGAAAATCCTGGTATCATTCTGAATTCTTTCAAAGAATCTTACTCTGCTTCTTTGTAGAAATCTTAAAAATATCTAGCTTCCTCTTTACTGAACATATGAAGGATCACACTTCAGCCCTCCCTAGTGTATGGATGAGGTCATGTACTCAGTAATATCCAGTGAGTTTTGAGCATATTTGATGTGTTATATATATTTGCCAATATTTTTCCTTCTGTTTAAGCAGTTGTTCCTTTGCAAGACAATGATTGCTCCATTAGTTTCATTAACAGCAAAGCAGTCATCAACACAAACATTTATGACATAAAATGTTACATATAATAATCATTAATAATGAACATTAAAGATATTGAGGTTGTTTCTGCTTCACAAACATGCTGACCAGAACCCTACCTTGACTTTTCTTTTCATTCATTTCTTCTAACAGTTAGTTTTGATAATTAATTTGGCAATGTGTTATATTGTTTTCCTTTTAATTTTAATTAATTGTTTAAAAGTTAAAAATAAAAGCATAGGGTTGTGGTTGTGGCTCAGTGGTAGAGCACTTGCCTCTCAAGTGTGAGACACTGGGTTTGATCCTCAGCACCACATTAAAAATAAAAAAAATAAGAAAAGCAAACAAATTAAAAAAAAAAAAAACACGCAGTCATATCAAATGGCCTTTGACTTTGTGTATTTACTACATAATGGGAATGTTCCTTTATGCATTGGCCACCCAGTGCTTGCTGATTTCTATGTATCCACCTTACTAGCCCTAATACTGTCCCAGGATATAACCTATAGATGCTCTTCCTCAAGAACCCAAGGTCTCCCTGAGGTCAGCCACATCAAAGTGGAAGTCCTTTTCATGACCGTCCTTTAATAACTGGATACAAATTTATAATTTAGACTTCTCATCTGTTAATTTTAATAAAAGCTGAAAGATGGCTTAAAGCACTATTTAAAAAAAAAAAACATACTTTTCAGCTGTTCTCTTATTTTTTTCCCAAACCTGAAGCTTATTCATCATTGTTTTTTTCATATTCTAGATCCATCATTCATGCCATACTTAACTCTCTTCTTTTTGGTAAATGATTCTTTATTTCTGTACACTCAACAAGGATAAAGAAGGGGATTACATTCTGCAGGGTTGAAACAGTACCTTATGCCCCGCAGGGACTTAATCCATCCTAATGTTTGGAAGATTGTTAAACAGTTACACATGGGGTAGAAGCGATTCAGGTAAATTCCAAATGTAAACAATTTTTCATTGAGAAAATAATTTTCAATAACTTCAATGGTGCAAAAAAGATTATAGTTGAAATTTATGAGGTATAATTCTGAAGTTTATGCATTTACCAGATACCAAAGAGTTTTGATTGCATATTAAAAAGTGTTTTCTATGAATATTAATATCTCACTTAACTAGTACATATTGCCTCACTTAATATTAGGTTCATTCTTAAATCAGATTATTCTCATTCTGCCACTCTTCTTTTGCTATTTTTTCTTCTCTAATGCAAATGCCAGAAATAAAATATCAATATAAGTTTCTCATTTGATTTGACTAATTTCAAGCAAATTTTACATTTTTTTGTAAAATTATAACATCTAAATTTGCTTTTTTAAACGAAATCACTCATTATACATTGCAATGTTGTGTTAAAATAGAACTGAGAAAGTGTATCAGGGACTTAAAATATAAAACTATTTAATATCAGATTTGTACTACAATGTTTTTATTAATAAGTCAGAGAATACTTGGCAAATAATTTTCACAAAAAATCAGTGTCCAATCAATATACCAAAGGAAAATTCTAAGAAATTTAGCAAAATGTTTCTGACCTGAGTGCCTCTCTGCTTTTGGGATATGAAGGACAGTGCATACAGGATATTTCTTTATATACTCTGTCCAGGAGGGGTTAAGGGATTAATGATTTCCAAAGGAGCAGGGTTTTGTGTGCTCGTGAGTGCACCGCATGCAGATACACACACACACACACACACACAGGAGGCCTCCTTGTGTAGGGGTGTGGGCATAAGTAAACACATATGTATAGATATGCATACATATAGATAGATGCAAATATGCACACATATATACTTGTTCATTTATAGACAACTACCAACATAGGCTTTTATATAATAATATTATGAATGTAAAGAATAACAAGTGATACTGCCACCAAAGATGAGCGGTACACCCTCACAGGCACTTTGCCACTCTTTCCTTTCTCTTCTTTCCCTTTCTTTCTTTCGTGCTTTTTTTCTTTTTAAAGCAATGAATCTTAAAGTACTATGGTAATTGGTCCATTTGCAAATATTAAAAAAAATGTGAATTTTCTTCAAAAATTTGTACATGAAATTTTACATTAAATTTCCAGGATTCCTCAATATTTTGTAACAAAATCGTGGGTATCATATGTTGAACATTTATGTTAAGAATGTATTTACTGATCCCTTTGTTTTCAGAATTGTGTAATTCCTCTAAATTTAAAAATTTATTTTTTGTGTATGTATATGTGTGTGTGTGTGTGTGTGTGTGTGTGTGCTATCAAGATGCATATGGCCTTGAGCTTAATAAGTCTTCATTTCTTCATGCAAAAAATAAATGACTGCAACCCATTATTTAAATATTTAAACTTCAGAACAAAGTCCTATTTTAACTATGAATTCCCTGTCATCTATATGTTTCCCTATATGCATATAAGTTATCAATATATTTATCTTTTTTTTTTAGGTGTAGATGGACACAACACAATGCCTTTATTTTTTTGTTTTACGTGGTACTGAGGATGGAACCCTGGTCCTGCCCATGCTATGCAAGTGCTCTACCCCTGAGCCATAATCCCAGCCCCTATCTTTTTTCTCTTGCATGCATTTTTTAAAAAATATGTTTTTTAGTTGTAAGCGGACACAATTCCTTTCATTTATCTATTTATTTTTATGTGTTGCTGAGGATCGAACCCAGTGCCTCACCTGCACTATGTGAGCACTCTTACCACTAAGCCATAAGCCCAGCCCCTCTCTTGCATGCAGTTTTAAAAGGAAAGGCTGATTAGGAAAATTTTGAAATATTATGGACACTGATGTCAATTTAAATGAATATGAATTAAAGGTTTTCTTACTTTGCAGTAGGTGATTATATTACTTATAAATAGTCTGTGGCATTTTAATTTATAAAAACTACCATCATAAGGCTGTTTATTTCTAGTACAATACTCATTTCATTAAAATTTAAGCTTTTTGGATAAGTAGAATAAATAAGAAATGTACACTATAACTGTTTTTAAAGATGCTAGAAAAGTACTTTATTAATTATTGTTTAAGTTGATCTCTTTATTAACACACATAATCTCTGAGTTTATGTGAATTATATTTAATTCTACAAAGCAATACACATTTATAGAGCGCAACCAGTAACTATCAACTGGTTGAAAATTTTCTGAACAAAAATAAATATTTCACAATGTTATTTATGTAATGCTAATTGCCTTCACAAAATACTATGGATCATAAAACAGTATTTATTTATAATAGTAGCTAATCTATTAACAAAAGTAGTGGTGTTTAATAATTTGACCACAAATCATGAAATAAACTTTATCAATTACTAAAATAATGACAATTATGGATTTACGCAGAATTATTTTGACAAGTTTAAGAACAAAAACATACACAAAATTGTTAAAAAAAAAAAAACAACTACCATATACCTAACTCCTGAAGCCAAAAACCTAGAAATAGTTCAAAATTTCTCCATTTCTCTCACTCTCCTGGGTTAATCAGTCATCGATTCTAGCTGAGACTTCTATCATCATTTGCAATAGTCTTTTATTTGTCCTTCTGATTAAACCTTGTTTTGCCTAACATCCTAAATTCCAGTATTAGTCAATGGTATTCCTGAAGCAAAATGCCATACCATTTTATTTCTTGCTTTGAACTTACTATTTTTATTATAAGGATAAAGGCCAGAATGCCACACAGAATCATAAAACATAAAACACAGATTTCTAGCCAGGGTAAATAGAGTCCTCTATATAATCAACCTCCTGCTTGCTTTTCTGACTTCACTTAACCGTCCCTCCTCCCACTTCACTAAAGTGCATTTGACAATGTTTTTCTCTAAAACAAACAAACAAACAACAACAACAACAAAAAAAACCCTCCTACCTTGTTGATTTTGTACTTGCAGTTCTTTCTGCTTTTGTGATCTGTATTCATTTTAAATGCTTATCTGTGTTTGATAGCTGTTATGGTTAGAATGTGGAATGTCTCCCAAGGTCCAGATGTTAAAGGGGTGTTTCTCAGATTGGTTTTAGAAGATGGTTTTATCTTTAAGAGGTGGAGCCTAGTGGGAGTTTTTAGGTCATTTGGGGTTTGCCTTCAAAGGGGTAGAGCCAGATAGGCATGGTGGTGTACCCCTATCATCCCAGCTACATTGGAGGCTAATTCAGGAAAACTTCAACTTTGAAGCCATTGTGAGCAATTTATTGAGACCCTGTCTCAAAATAAAAAGGGCTTGGATGTAATTCAGTGATAGAGTACCTCTAAATTCTATCCCCAGTAACAAAAGAAACAATAATAATGATTGTAATAAAACAGGGCAGGAGGATTGTAGAACTCCAGTCCCTTCTCACCTCTCTCTTGATTCTTAGTCATGAGGTGAGGAGTATTCTCCAACATATACTCCCTGCATTGGAAAGCTGACTAGCAAAACATCTTTCCATAATCTAGATTCTACTTCTATGTGATGTCTACTTCATTACACTTAGGTCCCTCTCCTAAGTGTGTCTGTATGGGTATATACCTGTCACTCATGAGTCTAAATATTTTTTTTTCTTTCTTTACTTTTTATTGTGTTTCACTTCTTTTGGAAAAGTATAACCTCCCTAAGTGAAGATCACTTTCTTCATGGTTCTTTTTCTGGTGCTAAAAATAATGCCTGCCTTCCATTAGGATCTTAATGAATACTTGTTGAGTGAATAAATAAATTGTAAGCAACCATGACATAGTTAAACATGAATTAAAATGGAAGACAGAATTAATTCTGACTCTTCTGATGGAAAGGGTGTACTTTAAGAAGACAGAGAGCCCTGTAGATATTCAACTTTGTCTTAGATAAAACAAGGTGGTTGAGCTGAGCACAATGGTGTACACTAGAGGACCAGGGATGTGGGAGGGAGGGACAGGAGGATTGCAAGATCAAGGTTAGCCAGGGCAATTCAGTGATAACCTCAGCAACTTAGTTAGACACTCTCAAAACAAAACGGCAACAACAACAACAACAACAAAAAAAAAAAAAAAAAAAAAAAAAAACTAGTGTATAGTGATAAAATAACCCTGAGTTCAATCCCCAGCATCAAATAAAAGGGGGATGGGGTAAAGCCAGGTGATGGTTGAGTAGACACTTTCAAGATTTAATATAATTATAAAATAATGACATTTTTTTTCCTTCAGGGAATTGTTTTAACATACTAGCTTCAAAGTTGTTCGATTTTTACTTAATTAGAAATTTAGAAATTTTTACAAATCCTATAACTATAGTGGAAAGTGACTTAAAAAGTAGCTAAAAAAATCGTAATGTTGGGAAACAGCTACAAGTAACAATTGTGTTACCTTATTATCATATTATGTTTCAGTAATTATGACATTGTGCTTTTAAATGAAATTATGTTATAGGATTCAGACTATTGCAATGCTGATTAGTGTTATGTCCTTAAAAGTCCAAATTCTGTTTTACAGAATTTACATAATTACTTGTATTTAATGAAAAGCATTGTGGTGATTTTAGCCAGTTCTGCCACTCAATAGAAGCTCTTAAGTTTATTAATTTTGAATTAATTGAAAATTATTTGGCTTTGCAATGAGATAAGAAACTAATTAGAGCCTTACATTTAACTTGGGAGTAATATGTATTTTGACCTTGGACAAAAGAGAAGGCAATTGAATGAAGAGGGTGAAGAAAAATATTATAACAATGAGAGAAATGGAAGTGAAATAAATCAAGGAGGCATGAATAGCATTTCATATATTCCCTAACTTATTTTATTATAAAGTACTATACTTCCATCTCTGGATATTTAAGGCACTCAGAGTTTTTGTTTTTTTTTTTTTTTTATTGAAAATTTTGATAACGTCCGTCCTGTCCTTAAAAAATGGTATACTTTTTTAGGAGGAAAAAAGTACCAGGAATCAGAAAGTCACCACAATGAAAGCAAAATGAACCAGTAATTATACAGAAAATCAACTTTTATTAATGTTTAAAAGTATAATAAAGTATTCACTGACTACTTTTGTCTGTGATATGCTTTTCTAAATCCACTAAACTTTGGTTTTGTTTTTAGAATTTCATCACCTTTTCTGACAAGCATGTATGTAATCATACAATAAAGTCCAAGCACATCATTAAATTTCAGCAAATGTCAGATCAGAATATATTCTAGGTGAAGCATAATTCCATGTTGACAGCCATGTAAAGAAGCATTCATCTAAATGCAACTTCATGTTATTGTACTTGGAAATACAATTGTAGTTATGCAAAAATGTAGAAAACTCTTTAAAATTTTACATTTTAAAATAAATATAGTGTTGTTCCTCCATCTAAAAGCAAATACTAGTGTTTATATGATTTGTTTTTTTTTTAAAGTAAACAATTTAATGTTATAAATTCAGAAATTAAATACTAAATATTATACTTTCATTAATACAAATATTTGTGTGTACAAAATGATCTTCATTATTTAATATAAAGAATTACCAACAGAATGCAGTTAATTGAATTAGGCATATGCCTTGACTATCAAGCCCTCATATTAGTAGAAATTATTTTTGAACAATGCTGACAAGTTAAGTTCAACATAGACTTTTATGCATATTGCAGAATGATAATCTCAGGAAACAAAGACAGATTTCACTTATAATAAAACATGGTATAGTTGGGCTGTTCATATTTTATATTAAGAATATTGTAGTTCAGATCATTATAGTTTCTAACACATGCATGAATCTTACCAAAACAATGATGGGAATGACTACCAGTCTCTAATGCTCAGAAAATAGTCTGTTAATTTTTAAAACAAAATTGAATCTATGTTGAAATAATTTTGGAAAATTCTGAATAATATATTCTTGAACCTTAAAATTCAAGTTAGTTTAGTAAATTCATTCAAAACACAAAATACTCTAAACTGTTTATTTTTCATTAGTTTGTTTTTTGACATTTTCACAACTCTATTTGCCAATAGAGGTGCTTTTTTGTAATTGTTTATTGGATTTATGTTATTTTGTAACAGCTATTAGCACCTAGTGCAACATGAATGGACCTCTGGGAAATGTCCATCTATCTTGATGGGAGAGAATAGAAAATTCATGTTTATCAAGAACAATGTAAGAAAAAGAAGTCACAGTATCATTTTCTTCATTTTTTCCTCCCCTTTTGTGTTATCTTTTTAATTTTATCAAAATGGGAGTTTACTGACAAATTCCCAACAAAATCACAGTCACATCTTCCTTGCCTGTATAAAACAAACCATCCTCTGAGGTTCCCAATCAATATTATAAAATAGGAAAATTTCTTGGAAGTGTTTTTCCATCATTAGACTTTATGCTGTATCTTCCAGGGATTCCTCTCTGCACACAGCTTCTGAAACTTTAGGAAAGTTTTAACTGCCCTATCCTTCCTTCAATTTGTGCCTCACACTCTGCACACTAATCTGCTTGTCCACATCATGAAAACGTACTTGCTCTGCTTTATGATTTCCACAAGAAGCTGCTATCATTTTATGATTTCTAGACAAAATTTTTACTTCATCTTTTGTTACGGTACAAAGTACTTATTTCTTCATTCTTCATTACTGATGCTTCATTTTTTTCTATTGGCCATAAGAAGTGCACATACATTAGCCAGGCACTAGCTTATTAATCTTTTACTATTCAATTTTTGATGATCCATGATCGAGTTAAAAACAAACACAATCTTTTAAAGTGTTTTTATTATTTTTCTCTTTTGTACTTTGTTCCTTCAATTTTAAACTCACACGCATATCACCAAACCATTTTCACATTCCTAGCTTCAGTTTGAATGCTAGCTCTTCCACGGGCTTCCCTGTATTCGTATGGAAGTCACCTATATGTGTTACATTTTTAAACCTGTTTTCTTACACCCTGTGAATGAATGGAAATTTATACATTTCTTGTTTTATGCATACTTCATTTCCAGGGACTTGACTTGCAGAAACACAAAATAATTTAATCTTAGCAAAAACCTGACAGAGTAGCAAAAAGGAGGATGGGGTTCCAATGTGAAGTACATGATACTGTTCACTGTCTTTCAGACTGAAGGCCTAACTTTCTCTATAGAACTGACTCTCGAAAATAATCTAAAGCATGGCATATCTCTTTTGTAACTTAAAAACCCTATGTAGTACAGGAGTGATAAACTTATGTAAGAACTAGTCAGAGAACTAATGATTTATGAAGACAGTCAATGTATGTCACTCTCTCCTACTCCTGCTTTAATGCCTTAATCAATTTCTTAGTCTACATTCTATTTTTTTTTTCATTTTTTTAAGAAAATGTCAAAGCTACCTTTGCTGTAGTATAAATATCTGAATGTGCTTACTTGTATGTATTATTGGTGGAGAATAATATATTTAAGAATCTTTGATATGTATTTTCATAAAATCAGAAGCCAGGCATACTATACTTTTCTTATTCATCTTTCTCCTACAGGCACTTTTACTAACATAAACCTTGATTTCATCTAAGACAAAGAATCCTAACATTTTGCATTGTCACATGAAAAATGCTACTCCAAGCATTGCTAAGGTTAGCTCCCACCAAAGTGTCTATAGGTGGAAAATGAATGAGCTAAACATTTGGAAAACCGAAGTATGAAACCTAAAACTCTATTTGCCTAAAATAAATCAAGGTTTTGGAGCCCCGTTTTTTGCTTGGGAGTGGAAAACTTAATGTTGTTCAGAGAAAACCCAGTCATTGTCATTCCAAAATAGTTTCAGTTTCAGTCAACATCAAGGATCCATTTCATTCCTTGTCCCCAGATTTATTCCTGAGATTCTTCCATTTCTCCAGATTCCTCCCCTTTGAGGGGATTGGAATACAGCAAAGGGACAGGCACACTCTTAGTCTTGTCCCAGCTATGCATCTAATTTCTGATACGTATTTTATAAAATTTCACACCGATATTTTCTTTTTCCTATCAGTCATTCTCTCCCCTTCCCCTCCTTGACTTCATTATTTTTCCCTGAAAATACCAAACATATCCTTTATAGTCTATAGGTTACCAAACTCAGCAAGTATAAATTACTCACATTTAGCATCATATTCACATGTTAAAACAATGTTTTTCCAAGAGCTTTCTCCTGCCTAGGAGTGGGAGAGGAAGAGATTCCTGAAAGAAACTATCAACAGGAAGGTAATTTTCTAAATTCATTCTCCAGTTTCAAAATACCTTTTATCCTCTGTCATGTTGAACTTCCTTTGCCATTTTGGATGCAATTAGTATTTCAGACACCCGGGAAAAGGTGACATTTGGAATTTGGAATCTTTCAAAATAGCTATAAGCTGCTTCTTGCTACCCATTTATTTTCCTTTTGGGCAAATGTAAAGAAGAGTCAAGTAGAAGTTCAAGGAGAAGAAAAATATCTCCTCAGAGGAAAATGCCGCATTACATTAGTAAATACTCTGGTTTATATTATTGTTGAAAAATACTACTTCTTTTCTATTATGTTTCTGTGCTTATTAAAATTTACTGTTTCAATGTTCCTCACTCCCACAAACCAAAGCTATTCCTTTCTTCTCTCTTCTCCCTTCACTTTTTGCTTTCCTGTCTTTTCATCAAGAAATTTTTGAGAAAACCATAACAATGGTCCACTATTCATAAGAGGAAGCCAAGAAAACAAAGTTTGCTGAAATCTGTCATCAGTAAAATTTAATAACCCCCCCCAATCATTTACTTGTAATCAAGCAACCCCAGTTCCCAATTGTCCTCCCATCTTCCTAACATGGCTAATGCAACTCCTTTGTTTTCACAAGTTTGATGGTCTCTCTCTCTCTCTCTCTCTCTCTCTCTCTCTCTCTCTCTCTCTCTTTCCCATTTTGCTGTTTTTCAAGGTTAACTTAATATACATTCCAAATGTGTTGTACCTTCCCTTAGAGATTGTGTTTCTTATAAGGAAGTGTTTATAGGCTTTAAATCTAAAGAAAGAAGCATAAGGATTCTCTTTCAAAATAGCATTTTATGCAGTAAAATAAATGAATTCCAGTTTCCTTACTATAAACCTGAACAACTGAAGATATATATATATATATATATATATATATATATATATATATATATATATATATATATATATTTACAACTGAAGTTATAATGCCACATCTTGCATTGCTGAATAAATACTACTGGTTTCCAGTTGAATTCACATAAGCAGACTAAATGAATTCAAATCAGTGATTAATCACAATTTAATTACTATAATAGCTTTTGATATTCCAAATAGAATAAGAAATAAAAGTAAAATTGAAGTTGTCAAAAATACCAGGAAAAAATGACGTTAATTTGTCCAAAATATCAAGGAAAAAATGCTGTTAATTTCTCATCTATCATTGTATGTAATCTATTTAAAAACATATGTTTTGTTGTCAAGCAGGTATGAGGTGAGCCTCAGCTCTGACATTTCATAATTATATGACTTGGGAAAATTTTCTTTGAAGTCCTAAGGCTTCAGTTTACTCCTCTTCAGTTTACATCTTAACTATACATCATGTTGTCAAGCCAGAATTAAATGAGGTTGCTTACACAGAGTGCTAAGTAGTGCCCAACATGAAAATGCTCAATAAATTTCAAATATGTTAAACTTGGTTATTTTGTAAAATTAAAACTGATTTATTATTAGAAGATCCAAAGTAAGTCAGAAGCAGAAAAATAAGGCTTCAAAGACTACAATGAATTGACAAAAAGCAGCTTGACAGAGCAATTCTAACTGCTCTGTTTTGGCTTTTTTGTAGCAACACTTTGAAATTACAGGCTTCATAAAGAAACGTATTATACTAATTGTCGACAGAAAATAGAATAATCGAGACAATTTGCAAGACATTTGCCAGGACTTTGATTTCTTTTGTAACACTGCATGTCAAAACATTAAGAGTAAACCTTTATTTTAATTAACACAAAAATCTAGGTAGAACATCCTTTGGTTCGGCAAAGAGTATAGTATTTATGGAATGGATTCAAAAGAAATTCAGTTAAAATGACTCCACACAGATGATCTTTGTCATACAGTCTGTATTCATTCTCAAATGTGAATAAGTACTTAAAGGTAATTCCTGTGGTGAATGAAAAGGATCAAGCACTTGAAAACAAGCCAAGCATGAGAAAAATTAATACTTTTGAGCATCAGCTAGAATCCTTGCAAACACATTTCTTAAATCATGCATTTGTACTCTGGAATACAACTTAGCTGTACAGTCTTTAGTATATAATAGATACTAAGTAGACTCTTCATCTCTGGGCCTAAGAATTATGTAAAAAGGTGCTATTTTTGAGGACCTTCGGTCCTTCATTTATAGTTCATATGACTGACATAGCATTTGCCTTTAAGAGACCATTTACACATTTTTTTTAAAAGCAAGTAATTTCAGTCAGCTTCAAGAAAATGCACCTGACATTAAACAATGCATGGGATGCTTTTATCAGGAGTACTGTTTTGTTTGTTCTATGTGCTATAAATTCAGTAGAATACACTGTAAGATATATTTTTAAACCCAGTTTAAGTAAAATTCACACTCACTGTCTTAGTCTATTTTGTTCTGTGATAAAAGAATAAGTGACCCTGGGTAATTTACAACAATATAGTTTTACAGGGTAGGAAGTTGAAGTTTGAGGACACAAACTGTACAAGACAGGGCACATCATAGCATGGCAGAAGGGAATAAGACAAGTGAGCCTGCATGCCCATGCAGGAGAAAGGAAAAAAAGCCACACCGATCCTTCATCAGAAACCCACTCCCACAGTGACTACCCACCCTTACCTCAATCCATTCATGAGGACAGAACCTCAAAACCTAGTCACTACTTACCATGGCACTGGGGATTATGTTACCAACATGTGCTTTTTTTCCCCCCAACATGTGACATTTGAAGAGCATATCAAACAATGTAATTAAATGAAAACACTCTCTTGCTTTTAAGTATACATTATAACAAGAGTTATTTTTTCTCAAATTCTATTGTATTCCCTAGCAATTGAATATACTACTTCATTTGCATTTATGCATTTTGAAATGCCTCCTGTTTATTTTTCTGAAAACATTGTATTAAGAAATGCTATTCTAAACATTTTTAGTTATAACTATTTTTTAAGTACATGAAAAATATAAAAAATTGTATAATAGATACAACAACCCATCTTTTGCAGTATTCAGAATTCTGGTGCTATATCTTAATTCACTTGAATGTTCATAAAGGAAAATTCTAAGGAAATGCTTATACAGTAATCACAGGGAAGATGGGTCAATTAGTGCTATGAAAGCAACATGCTAATGAAATAAAGGTGGCAGCATTGGTTCTCATTCAGGCATAGTTGTTGTGCCAAAACTCGAAGTTTCATGGACATAAGTCTAAACTTTTAAACTCAATCAATGGCATTACATATACATAACATAATTTAAAAGAAGAAATCAAACCCAGCAATCCTCAATGTATAACATAGTGGGATTAGTCAAAATCCAATTTATTGATGCCAAATTTTTAGGAGAAATATTCAGGCCCTCTGCAAAGGCTGAAAAAATCTCATACCAGACATGCAAGTCCACCCAAATGTCAACAGGAGCCTCCACAGAAAGACAAGGAATTGTCTAGAACAATCATTTAATTTTTTGATTTGAGGAGGTTCCTATGGACTATGTCTTCAGTCCAAAAAGATACAAACACAAACTGTTGTGTGTGGGGGATGGGGAAAAAATTTTCCATCTAAAAAGATAATTTAGCTAAATAAAAGGCAGCAGAACATCTACATATACACTTACTTTGGCATTCTTTATCTCTATAGGTGTGTCTGTGTACAAAACGTTTAATCCTTTTTGATTCAATTTTAGCATCTTATGAGTTCCCTCATTAATAAGTGAACTGAAAACTTCAGATTGTATTTATTTTATACTCATATGAAAATTATGATTCAACTTTAATAACTTTAATAATTACTTTCTTGAAAGCCTAGTTTCTTTATTTATAATTTTGGATTAGTGATAATAGTTAATTTGTGCTGAATGCTTACAAAGAATGTAAAATTCCTAGTTTCCTATTGGCACTGGTCAGGCTTTCAAAATGATTGATTTGCTCTTTCTGATGAATGTCCTATTCTATTTTTTTTATCCATTAGACTAGGCTTTATTTTTTTTCAAGGGGTCAGGGATTGAACCCAGGGGTGCTTAACCACTAAACCACATCATAAGTAATTTTTTTTATATTTTATTTAGAGGCAGGGTCTCCCTGAATTGCATAGAGCCTTGCTTAGTTGCTAACATGGGATTTGAACTCACAATTCTCCTGCCTCAGCCTTCAGAGCTGCTGGGATTACATATGTGCACCACTGTGCTTGACTAGACAAGTCTTTAAGATACTTCTTTTGGGTGCAAATCCCCTATAGCTGAATACCATATCCTCTTGGCTTCCATTATAGTCACTACCATAAAACAATAATTTGTTCACCTGTCTGTCTTTTTTTGTAATATGTTTTCTCACAGATGGAAAGGGATAAGATAATGTCTCATTTTAAATTTTATTTGTTCTATATTCTATATGCAGTGTATTGTATCTTAGATGGTCAGTCATTGGGGATCAAATATGAAAACAAATAAATAATCACAGCAGAACAAATATTTCTGTACCTCCACCTTCACCCACTATGACCATACTCTAGCCCTCACCTTTCCCATTTTTCATAGGGCCACTCCAGTGTTATGTTTTTGTTCTCCCTCTTTACCCTTCAATCCATTAAATCACATATTTCAGCATTTAAATGATTCTCGCCTTTTCCATCATATAAACAAGTAAACAAAGGGCATTACTCAAGATTCAGCACCACTTCCACAGATGACTCTCATTTTAGCTCCTTCATGCACTCTATAACCAATGGTTGTCCACATGTGATGTTCATCAAATTTTATGTACTTAAACATCTGCTTTCTGTTACCCAAAATGTAATAATGCCAAACCCAACATGACATCTGTGTTGGACCTCATTTACATGGGTTCTCAGCCTCATTCTGCACAGCTGCCAGTGAGAAATGCATTCAGTTTTGGCTCCTGGATGTCCTCAAGAAATTCCTCTTTCCTTATGGTTATTGTTCATTCTCTTTCTCTCACAATTGAATGTCCAGGCACATACTGTGCTCTCTTCAGCTTTTTCTCTAGATACTCTTCCTTATAGATCTGTGTCCTAGTGATAAATTTGCCATTTATAAACTCATCTAAGTCACTGGTTCTCACTTTATAAACACATTTATATGCATTAGATGAATCTTATATCATACTTTATGTATGATCCCTTCAAGCTTAATTATTTTGGTTATCTGTATTATATACTATATTGGCATTTTCACAAAGTATAACAAATTATTCTAATATTCAATATTTGGAAATTCCCAGTATAAGTGATCATCTATACAAATGGCTTGAGGTACTTTTATATATTTTTAAATTCTCTCTCATTATTTTAATTCATTTCTTATTATATTATTCTCACTAGTTTTTAACTTTATGATTGGATAACTCATACATGTCTCTAAATGCAAACATTTAATTGTAGCACTTAAAAATGTGATTAAAAATGTATGTCCTGTTAAAAAAAATTCTCATTGAATCAAACCATTTGAAAATTCAAGTAAAGATTTCTTTTATATACTAATAAAATTTGCATTATTTGGGTGCTACAGAAGATAAATGTCATAATTTAATTAAATCCTAACATGGTAACTATTAGGCTTCTTTAATAATTCTCTGAGAACAAGATAAGTTGATTTATCCCATTTGCTCATTCAGCAGCTATAAGTATGATTGATATGTTATAATTGCAAATGTGTCATTATAGTTACATTAAAAATAAAATCCATGGGCTGGGGATGTGGCTCAAGTGGTAGTACGCTCGCCTGGCATGCGTGCATCTTGGGTTCGATCCTCAGCACCACATACAAATAAAGATGTTGTGTCCACCCAAAAGTTAAAAATAAATATTAAAAAAATTCTCTATCTCTCTTTTTAAGAAAAAAATAAATAAAATAAAATTCATGTTTCTAAATACACACACATACTCTCTATACTTATACTTTTGTTAAATATAGCAATTTTTGAGATATACAAATTTATCACTAATTAAAGTTACTAAGTGTTTAATCTAAGTTTTAAGTCATGTTTATCCTTTTTCAGGGATCTACTTTAACCTGACTACAGCAACCAAGTTGTAACTACATTTTGATTATCAAATAACTTAGTAAACTTTTAAAATCTTATAGGATGAACAAAGTTGCTAATCCAGCCAATTATTTTGTGTCTTGCTTGGAATATTTCTTAAATAACATTTGAATACTTCATGGTGTCCAAGAAAGCCCAGGTCCAAATCCATTTGCCCAAACCTCACCCTGTTTAGGAGTATATAATATACCACTTTCTGCTGCTTGGCAGTGGGGAAATACACCAGCCTAGGGTCTTACAAGGCTGCTTCTTTGTGTAAGCTCCTAATATATTCTACTGTGGGCAATTCTGGATCTGTCTTCCTTCTTCTTTGGTCTCTCAGCACCTTCTGCCATTGGTAACCAGTTCTTCTATATCAGATTTATTCAAAACAACATGCACACACAAGTACCTAATATCTGCCCCTAAGTAAAAGAAGGTAAATAGACAGGAAACAGTCTTGGGGTCTTCAATGTGGAGCTGTGATTGGACTGGGTTCTGTAAAATGCTGCTGAGTCAGAGGCCATGAATGGTCAAGAATTCATGAGAGAAACTAAGGGGCCAAACACTGCACATGAATAGCAGATCATTATTGATAGATCCCTTCTGAAGTCATACTGAACTTTAGGTGGTTCCAGTATTTGAATTTTAAATCACTTATAAAATTTTCTGTGTATTCAAATTAGATATGTGGTCAAATATCAGAGAACTTTGAAAAGAACGAGTGATACAGAAATAATCCAATATTACTGTAAGATTTCTACAAAATAATCATGGGAGAAGATACCTATAATAAACCTTGACATTCAGTCTACTTGTATATTATAATATTTTATATGTTATAGGATATGTACTAAAATATTTTAGAAAATTAATTAATAAACTTCAGAAAAAAAGCAGACACTTGTTTTACAGAGCACATGAAATTGAAGCTTAAGTAGATTCTGGATATCTTAGTAAAATAATATTTATGAGGATAAAATAATTTATCCTAAATACAGACAAAACTTGCAAATGTAATTCTGTTACAAATAGTAAAAATAGTTATATGTTAGCAACTGTCAAGTCAAAATAGAGATAAATATGTATTTTTAAAAGTAAATGTTTTTCTTTGCACTATACCATAGTTTATTGTCTCCATATAGTAAATTTATATGTTTAATACATGCTTACCTTAATTCTTAGATTTTTCTGATAAAGACCTCTTGCTGATATAACAGACTTAGGTAATGCAATTAAATAATCAAAAGTAGATTTTGAAGATATCATATAAGCAAAACGGAATGATGAATCCCTTAATGAAATATTAGTTTCCTACAGAGTTCTTCACAGTGTGTTTCTTGGGAAGGTATTGTTAATATTTGCTACCACAGAGCTCATGTTCTGCAAAGCACACTTTAGGAAATTCTGAACTAATGATTTAAAAGTTTGGACTGAGGCTAAGAATTAAGAATGGTGATAAAGAAGAGATATACTCCAGGAAATAAAAACATTAATGAATAAAGATGTAAATCTCTAAAATTTGAATGTTCCTCTTCTTTATGTTTTTACATGCAACACAGAATATTTAATAGCAATTTCCGCTTTTAGTTATTTTGGCCTGCCTGCCTTCTTCCTTTCCTCCTTCCCTTTTCTTACCTCTCTCCTTCTTTCCTTTCTTGCTTCTGTCCTTTCTTCCTTCTTCCTCTTTTTTTGTTTAAAAATTTATTCAAATTATTTAGGAAAAACAGAAATGAAGATTTTGCTTCTAACCAGGTTTCTGCTACTGATATGAGCACTGAGTAATCTTAATATTTTTTCTTTGGGGGAGGGGCTCCTTGGCCTCTAAAAATTCATTATGGTTTCAATATGAAATGTTTCACAAAAGATCTTGTATTAAAGGCTTGGTCCTAACTGTAGCAAGGTTCAGAGGTGGGGCTTTTAGAAAGGACTGCATCATGAGGACTCTGAACGTATTAGTGGATTAATCCATTGATACTCAATTGGACTACTGAGAGGTGATGGGAATTGTATGTGGGAGTGGCATGGTTAGAGGAAGAAAATCACTGGGTGTGTCATCTGGAAGATATTTTTGTCCCTGGACCTTTCCTCCCTCTGTGTATCTGTCTATCTATCTACCTACCTACCTACTTCCAGGATGTCATGAGAAGAGCAGCTTTTCTCCTCCACCTCCTTCCACTATGATGCTCCATATCACCTCAGACAAAAAGCTATGGAACCATCTAACCATGAACTGAAACCTTGGGAACTATGAACCAAAATAAGCTATTTCTCCTTGTCAATTGTTTATTTCAGCTATTTTGTTCATGGTGACAATGATAGGGCTAATACCAATTATCAAAGATTTTGTTCGAAACCTCTACTATATATTCAAAATGCCTTAATGCCAGTGATCATCATCTTGTAGCTTGAACATTATGGAAGACATTAAATTTAACTCTGACTTTTCTACATATGTTCTTGGTGGTAGAAAAACAAAATAATCTAAGACTGACTACAGAACCGTTTCTGAGGATGTGCTAGTTGAAACCAGTGGTTCACCCTCATCTCAGCTGGAGAAGCTATATTTAAACCCAACTTCCTTGAGCTATAAGGTCCTACCCATCTGGTATTCAAAGTAACGTATTTATATAAATCCAATTCAGAGTATATTTTACCCAGATGTCTTTTTTTTCTCTCTCACTTCTAAGAATACTCTCTAACTTTATTTATAAAAATAAAAACAGGGAATACCTCCCTGCTAGAAAGTAGTCTACCTAGTATATATACCTAAATGTTACCCATTGTGTCTCAAATCAAGCATGCTCCTCTAGGGAGGCCTAGGGAAAGGAGATCATGGGTACATTTTGGCCCACATATAATTCTAGTCTTCTCCTTATTTTAGTTTTTTTTTTCTTCCCTAAACATGATTATTTGATTTCTATCCCACATATTTTATCACAATCATTATTAAAACCACATATTTACTTATTAGGATATTCAAATAAGATTCTTTTTCAAAGTTATATATTTCCTTTGATTTGGCCCTGATAATAATACTACAGGACTTTTGTTATATTTTGCTGTTAGAATTGACCCCATCTTTCCTTTTCCTGCTCTCAAATGCTCCAGCTATATCATCTACCTCATCTTTTATCATCCCTAAATAGGTTTATTGATTCTTTCACTGCTTTTAGACTAAGTCTTTGTCCATCATAATAAACATCTAAATATAGTTCTTATAATGAAAGGCCATTCCTGATGAACATTTAAGTATGTGCTTCTGTGTGACTATTGGTTCTAATCCTTAAGAAAAATAAGCTAGCAAAATCAGTTATAACTTGGGTTGGAGATAAAGCTTAATGGTAGAGAGATTGCTTGGCTTAGGTTTGGTCCAGGTTTCAATCCTCAGCACCACACACACACACAAAAAAAATGTTATATGTCTATATAATAGGTATAGAGTTTATCTCAATACACACACACACACACACACACACACACACACATACACAGACACACACAGATAGTTATAGGAAATGTATTTTTGTATGAGAATGTACAAAATGTATGGGATCACATTTTCATTCTTATTTATAGTGGTAATATTTGTCATCTTATTATGAACAAATTCATTTCTTCAATTCAGATGAAGCCAATGATTGCTTTGGTCAGCTTTTTTTTTTTGCCACTGCAACCAAACTACCTAACAGGAACAAAGGAAAGTTTATTTGGAGTTCATGGTTTCGAAAGTCTCGGTTCACAGAGAGCCAACTCAGTTGCTCTGGGCCCAAGGTGAGGCCCACTGTGATAGAAGAGTACAGAGGAGGCAATCACCACGGAACATAGCCACCAGGAATTAGAAAGAGCTCCTCACACCAGAAGACAAAATATAAAATTCAAAGGCACTCCCTCTGTGACCCACTCCTGCCAGCCACACTCTATTTATCCACTGTGATCATCCAGTTAATTGCTATTTGCGGATTAACATGCTGATTAGATTAAAACTTTCATAACCCAATCATTAAACCTCTGATTGTTTGTATATTGTCTCACAAATGAACTTTAGGGAGACACCTCATATATTAATCATAGCAATCATATTGAAGACAAATGCATTTAATATTTAAATAATTTAAGTGACATCAGATCCACTGGTATGCTTGCAGTAAACCAAGATCTGATGCAGTTTTTTTTTTTCAGTATTCATTGTGATTCTTCCTTCCTTCCTTCCTTCCTTCCTTCCTTCCTTCCTTCCTTTCTTAACTACACAACAGCAGTGGAAAGCATTATGATTCTTATTACACTAACAGGGCACAATTTTTAACATCTCTGTATATAAAGTATGTTCATGCCAATTTATGCCTTTATACATGTATTTTGTTGTGTTTTTTGCATTACAATTCTTAATACACATATATACCAAAATTTTTGTATCTCTGTTTGTATATAAAGTATGTTGACACCCAATTAATGTCTTCATACAATTTGTGTGTCTTGGCCCCAACTACATTGAAGGATTATCTTTTATTGCCCAGCTAGACCTTTCTGGAGAAGACACCAGGAAAGATACAATTTTGTAAGAAAAGATACAATTCAAAACTTATAAAGGTAAATAAACATAAAAAAATTAAAAATGAGAGATTCATTAAGATTGCATATTCCCCAATGATGATGATGATGATGATGATGATGATGATGATGATAAGTTGAGAACACATTTGTTGAAAGGAAATTAGAATTGCATATTGAAGGAAAAGGAATCTGATTAAGTTAACAAGATTAAAGAGCAAGGAGGAAGTTCTTTTACATCTTTTTATAAGAGAAGTCATTCTTATCAGAAATTAATAACCACTTAAATTTATAAAATTCTAATTTTTGATGAGTAATGTTATCAAATAAATTTAGAATTTTAAAAAATTGGGTCCAACAAAGAAATAACTTCAATATTACTGTAGGGGATAATGGGAGAGGGGAAGGTGATGTCTTGAAATATCTAGGATGAATTACTTCTGTATTCTAGAAGTATTTATCTGACTTCAATGCTCAAGAGGTATGGAATAGCTAGTAAGAAACCTCAGAAGATGATCAGAGACTGTTTTAGCAATTGTGGCAAAAAGAGATTTAGTAAAGTCAATTAGTTAGAAGAGAGAGAACACATGGGTTCCAGAACAATTAAAAGCCTAAAAATCAAAAGAATCTGACAACAAAATATTTATGGGGTAAATGTAGATAGTAGTACTGATTATATTTTTTTTGTTATGCAATGATTAATTTAAAGTTATCATTAAAGAAACCCTCCTAATTAACACTGCAACAAACATGAATACCATCATTTTAACACTTGCATAAGTAACTTCTCCCCATCTTAAATAGAGTGACTGTCCTTCCATCTTGTCTGTTCTAGAGTATTGTAGATACTCCAAGTATTCCTTCCCTTCCCTTCCTTTCCCTTCCCTTCTCTTCCTTCCTAAATGACTAGATTTTAGCCAAGTAACACATGCCCAGCTCCTTGTCCCTTTCTTTTTCTTGCACCAACCACACACTGACATCTCTATCCTTAAAATTCAAGGAGAATTTTCCCTTTACAATGGCACAACAGCCATTTTGGCTGATACCATCGATGCTTCTTCCCCAGAAGAAGGTGACAATTTCCCCATGAGAATCTGTTTCCTCTGTTTAATTTCTGGATTTTATTACCGGCAGAGTAAACTTGATTCAAATCACCTATGGCTTCCCACCACATCCCACACAATCATTGAAAGAGCACTTGTGTGATCCCTTTGACCCAGTATGCTTCTCTCTCCATGTCTCACTACTTTCTCCTTATTCTCCCCTAGCTATGATGACTTTCTTATTGTTCCTCCAGCATGACAAGTGTCTTAGAACCTCCTCCTCTTTGGGTGGCTATTCCCTTTGCCAGCTACAGTTTACCAGTAGGTATTCACACAGTCCTTACCCTTACTGTCTTTGGACCTTTACTTAAAGGTCACCTTTCAAGCAAGGACTTTCTAAATTTCTTATCAAAATGAGATTTTTCACTTCTTCATCACTCCCTCTGCTCCATTAGCTTTTGCTTTTTATTTCTCATAATATCATAGAGGCACACTTCAATTTATTTCATTGATTATTTTTTCTAACCACTAGAATCAATAAAATTTTTTTACCTATGTTGTTCAATGATGTGTTGAATCTCAAACATAATAGAATACCAATATTTGTTCAGTAGACAAATGACAATGAAAATATGGGTACCCAAGCAACTGGATAGAAAACATGCGAAAACATTGACTAGAGAACAAAAAGAAATTTTAACAACACTTTTTATTTTTGTGTTACTTTACATTAAATATTCTTAAAAGGGATCCATTTACTTCCAACAAATTCCTACTTTACAGAGGGAAAGCTAAGGCACAGTGCTTGTAACATTTTAATTAAACAGAGGACCTTCAAAGAAAGGATAAACTATAGTTATAATTAAAAAATAGAGGGCACAGAGAATATAATTGTATATTATTAACTTTTCCTTCAAGAAAAAAATAGTGTTATTATGGAATGATAAAAAGTATTCCCAACCATTGGGTTTTGATCTTCTAATAAATGTGTGGTTACAATCAACTTATAGGATTTTTTAAAATCCATATATAACATCGCACTTAAGCATGTTTGGATAAGAAATTGATCATAAGACGCAGAGCTAGAAACTCATTAATAACAAAAGACATCTAGTAATTGCTTAATCATAATTTTCAAAGACAAACATGTAGACAAATCTTTGCATTACAGCATAAGAGAAAATATGAATGCAAAGTGTAGGTAATCAGGAAAACATTTGAATAAAATTTTCAAGATAATTCATGAAATACAGTAAAGTTTTAGTATTTGGAGGTAGCAATGCCCAGGGCACTACATTCTGGGTAGAACTAGGGGAGATAATTTATTGTTATGCCCAAGATTGGAACAGTGTAAAGTGAAATGCCTCCAAGACAGAAACTTTGAACAGGTAGCAGTGTTGTGAAAGAAATGAGGGCATTTATGTCACACTGAGAAAAACAGCTGTTCAAATTGAGAAAATTCACAATGGAAAGCATGACAATGCTAAGTGGGTGGCATCATTAAGAGAAGGACCAAGGCTTTTCTGAATTTAGGAGGAATTCGGTATTGCTAGCCTCCAGACAAGATACTGCTTTAGGGAACACTAAATCTAATGTGTTTTTACAAGACCCCCTTTCCCTGGAAGTACAGTGGAAGGAAGAATTTTGCCTAGCCTCTCATCATCAGAAAATTAAAACAAAATATAACACCAGATTCTTCTAATAAGAGGTCTAGGAGTGTTGTATATTTTCTTTTGTGAGAATAGAAATAGTTATAGGAGGCATCTGATTTTCACTAAAATTAGAGCCTGTATGAGCAGTATCTATCAACTTTTTAAAGGAAAACGCTACTCATTAAACTTAACAATGATATAGTCATGTGAAATGAAGACCACTCAATAGTTGATGTTTTTATAGTCTATGATTTCATCCCATGTACCTTAAATAAAGGAATAATTCTAGTTTTCTGGACATTGAGGAGTAAAAGCAAATTCTAAAGGTCCTTTTGTTTATATGTTACTTTTCACATTTTATTGAAATTTTAGACATGTACAATAAGCCAGTATCTCTTTTGGAATTAAAGAAATCTTGCTTTGGGGATGTAGTTTAGTGGTATAATGACTGCTTCAAACCTGTGAGGCACTGGGTTCAATCTAAGCACCACATTAAAAAAATAATAAATTAATAAAGATATTGTGTTCATTTACAACTAAAAATATTTCAAAATATTCTACTCTTTCTCAAGTAATGTTATTAAAGTCATATGCAACACACACTCCTAATAGATAAGCAAATCTCATGAACTTTTTTGAAATTACTTCCTCTTTTATTTGCTTCTAATCTTCAGAAGATAGTTTTATTTTTAAAATTGAGAATAATGCATAGAAAATCTTTTCATCTTATTGATAAAAAGAAAGTGTTTGATCCAGCAGGCAAAAAAGTTCAAATGCACAGATAAAAGATAAAATAGTAGATTATTGAAAGTAAGTCTCGGGCTCTGTATTCATAGCAACTAGACATGAAAAGGATGTGTAATATCAGTATATCAAACATTGGTAATACACAAAAATTAGAAGATACAATGTTTTTATCTGCTTATTTATATACTTAATGGATGTTATTCTTTCATATGTAACATTACATTTTGCATGTCTTATTTTCAAAAGATAAGAAAAAAGACATTGTTTCACAGCTAGGAATAAATTATATTAAATATCTATTAACACAGAAAAATAGTGGGAAATATTTTCAACGTTTTTTCTGATGCTCTAGGAAGAAATGAACTAGAGCCAATATAATAAAGGTTATAACTTTATGTGTAAAATCTCAAATTTTAATGTATAAATATATATATATATATATATATATATATATATATATATATATAATATATATTTAATATAATATATACCATAAAAGGCAGTGTTCTTTTTTTTTTTTTTTTTTTGGTACTGGGGACCACTGAGCCACATCCACAACCCTACTTTGTATTTTATTAAGAGACAGGGTCTCACTGAGTTGCATAGGGCCTTGCTATATTGCTGAGGCTGGCTTTGAATTCAGGATCCTCTGTCCCAGCCTCCAGAGCCACTGGGATTACAGACATCCTCCACTGTCCCTGGCATATGCATGATTTTAAAGCATTTGTCATAGCTGATCAAGGCCGGCAGCTTCTCTCACATAGCCTCCTGACATAAAGTAAAAAATTGTGAAGACTGCCTCCAAGAAAAGTTGAAATCTGATATAAAATTTGTATATATAGATAAGAAATTTTAAAAGGAAGACAGGAAGAAAAACTAAGGAATCCCCTTGCTGACTGATTCACTCTAACACGGACTCTTTTACTAGAAAACAGATTTGTGGAGTAAAGGCAGAGTAGGAAGGTAAAGAAGCACTCCCATTAACTGTCTCCCTCATAGAAGCATCAATTTAAACAGTATTCCATGCTCAAAAATACTTTCACTGTGGCTAAAAAAATCAGATGAGAGCCATAGAACCTGGTTGTAGTGCAATAATAAGGAAATATATTTTGAAGTGATAGGACTTTACCCCATAAACAAAAGCTGTTGGAATTCATCCCCAACCTATCTGGCATGAAATAAATACAAAATAACTCTTGAAGCAGAAAGAAACAGATGCTAATAAATAATATAGAAACAATTGAAAGCATAAAAATCACAGGGAAAAATAAGTGCAATATCGAATTCAGAATACTGTAATGATATATAATGGTGGTACATAAATTACTTATATCTTTAGAATGAGCATCAAAATATGAGATCAAAGGGGCTAAGAGAAGGGAAATGATAGTCATTTAAAGAACGGAATTAGTCTCTTTTCTCACACTATATATTATATAGATATAGATAATCTCAAAATAGATTAAAGACTGAACACTATGAAACTTTTAGATAGGGGGAAAGCTGTAGGACATTGTTCTGGGCAATAACTCATTGGAGATGGTCTCAAATGCACAGGCAACAAAAGTAAAAATAGGGAAATGATATTAAATGCCTTACTAGAATCTTCTTCAAAGCAAAGGAAACAATTCATAGAGAATAGAATCACCTGTAGAGTGTGAAAAAATGCTTGTAAAGTATAACTCTGATAAGGATTAATATCTAAAATACATAAGGACACAAATAACTCAGTTAAAAAAAGTGAAAAAATGGGCAAATGCTCTGATGCATCATCTCAAAGTATAAATGTTCAACACGTATATAAAAAAAACTATCAACACATTTGTCATCAGGATTATGAAAATGGACATCACAATACTATGTTGGCCTAGTAAATATGGCTATAACTTAATAGAAAAACTTAACTAGTGTTGAAAAGGATTTAGAGGAAACACTTTCCACACTACTGATGGCAATGTATATTAGTACAGCCATTAAAAAAAAAAAGAAAAGAAAAGAAAAGAAAAAGAAAGAAAAGAAAGTGTGGGGCTGGGGCTGTAGTTCAATGGCAGAGCACTTGCCTTGCACATGGCAGGGACTGGGTTCTATCCTCAGCAACACACACACACACACACACACACACACACACACACACACACAAAATACACAAATAAAATAAAAGCATGCTCTCCATCTACAACTACATTTTTTAAAGTGAAAAAAGTGTAGAGATTTTTCAAAGTATTAAAAATAAACTGCATTTTGACCCACCAGTCCCACTTCTGAGTTCATATATTCAAAATAAGTGAAATCAATATGTTTAAAGACACTGACACTCCCATGATTGTTGCAGCCTTATTAACATTAGCCAAGATGTAGAATCACCTTACATGTCCATCAGTGAATGAATATCTAGTGAAAATGTGATAAATACAAGAGAACAGCATTAAGCTATAATATAACAAGCCTGTCAGTTGCAGCAGCATGAATGAATCAGGAGGACATTGTGTTAAATGAAATATGTAAAAAAAAAAAAAAAAAAAAAAAAAACATAAAGCCAATATTTCATGATCTCACTCAGATGCAGGATCTAAAAAAGTTGATATCATAGATGTAGAGAGTAAATGGTAATTAACAGGGGTTTGGATGTTTGAGGATGAGAAATGGGAAGATTTTGGTCCCAGTCTACAAAATTTTACTTAGACAAGAGGAATAAGTTCAAGAGTTCTATTGTACAACATGGTGTCTTCAAATAATGCATTTTGCTCTTGAAAAGTGCTAATATATTTATCATCTTCTCACCATAAAAGTGATTGCTATCCAATGTAATGCAAATGTTCATAAACTAGATTCAGTGTTCCAAAATGTCTATATATTCAAACCATATTGCTTACACAGTAAGTACAATTTTATCTGTCAATATAAAAATATGAAAATTTAAAAAAACAAAACAAAATGAAAAGGTGCATAACTTTTTTAATTTGAAGCATTCTTTTCAAAAAATGCTTCTTATTTTTTATACATTAAAGGTACTACCTGACTTCTTATTTGGAGATATACAATAAAAAATAAACATTGATTATTATTAATAAATGAATTTTCTGATGTGCTTCTTTTACTAACTCTAGATAAATCAAAATACAAGAGATTTTATTTCCAGCCATATTGTCACTAGCAAATTATAGAAATGAATAAAATTGAGTTTTCCAATGTAATATTTATTTCATTTCCTGTTCTTCAAGTCTGACAAAAATCATTATCTGTAATACTATTTCATAAAGGTAATTATTTTTCTTAAAGTACCATATCCAGTCCATAAACACATAAAAATCAATCATGGGATAACCATCTTGTACAGGCTTTCATATCATGGCTATACCCTGTGCATTGCCGAGTTGACACTGCTGTATTTCCTGACTTCCAGACCTCTATTTAAGAATTGATGTGACTCATTTCAAACTGTGAGAAAGAATCAGATAAGGAGATGGCTTAGAATTTAGGGGGGAGAAAAGGAGGAAGTATAATTACCAAAACAAAGCTGTTCACCAGAGTCATTCACACTATGATTCCTCTTAAAAGTCCCCTTTAAAAAAAAATAGCTTCTTTATAATTAAAGTGGGTAAATAAATAGAAAGGGAACTTCGACTGAATCAAAGCCTCAAAATTAATTTAAATATTTTCATTTTGCATAAGTTAAAAAGTAGTTTTCTTACTCATTTCTACCAAAGTGCTCACAAGTTACTTCACAGAGTATTGACCCTAACATTCAATTTAAAATTGCAACTCTCACCACAATGTTTGCTTCTTACAATGAGTTTTTATTTCTGACATTTATCCCCTTCTAACATATCATGTGCATTCCTTACATTTAGGTTTTTGTGTTAGAATTGTTCTTGCTTATTTTCTGTTCCCCTGTACTGGGATGTGAATTCCACGTGGGCAGAGATCTGGTCTACAGTGTTCACTGATGTATACAGTTCTTGGACCTGTACCCAACACCTCACAGCTACCCAGAAACTGTTTGTTTGCTGAATGAATTCATGAATACAAAGTTAATTTCTAGAAAATATTTTAATTTCAATTGATAACATTAACAATAGATTATTATTTATTTAAGGGTTAAAATGATGTTACAAAGATTAACCCTCCATAATTTTTTCTGAGTTTTTCTTAGAACTATAGGGATAATTTATATATCTCATGTTTTTTGAAAGATTATACATGCTTGAGGTACCTGAAGAAATGGAAGCATATACTCTGATACAGATATATTTGTGCTTTATTTAGTACATCTCATTATTTATTTATATCTTTTTTCTAAGAATGTAATCTCTATAATAGGTATATTGAGTGTATAATATCAGTATGTAGTAGCTCAAAATTATTTTGCTGTTCAGCTTATAAATGAAAATACAATTTTCACAAATGAAAGACAAGGCTTAATCATGTCAACATAAAATGGTCACTGATACACCAGATGCTGTGCTACAGGCTTATACTTCCAGACTGAGATAGGAGGATAGCAATTTCAGGGCCAGCCAGAGCAACTTAACAAGACCTTGTCTGAAAACAAAATATTGTTAAAAACGATTGGGTATGTAGCTTTTTGGTGAAATGCTCTGGGTTCAATTCCTTGTACCACAAACAAATAACAAATAGCTAAGGGACAGGATATCATAGTCTACCGTGAAACGGAGGTCTCAGTGGCTGTGTCCAGAGATGCAGTTTTGTTGCCACCAGCTGAGTTTGGAATCACAACTCAACTCATATTCTAAAGTAAATTCTGTTAGTGACATAATATATTTTTGAGTTTTGTTTTATCTATGCTATTTAAACTTTTTAAACAGACCAGCATTTCCATTAAAGTTATCTTTCCTGAAGAAGCTAAGCTGGCAGTGAGAGAGGAAGCCCTTACCTCATTTGTACTGCTGAAGTCTAGCATCTTAGATTAACTGTAGTGATTCTACAATAAGCTTATAAAGTAGATCTCAAGCTCCTTCAGCAGTATAGAGGGAAGAATGTTGTGCACTTTCCGCATCATGACAACCAATGTCTTCAAAAGTGACTTTTTTTTTTCATCAAACTATTACAATGATGGCTTCATTATCCCCACAGTGTATATGGACAAGTAGAATTGTAGTTGGACTGACTGATTTAGACAGCCATGAATCTTGATATTGAACATAGGGAACATGAGAGTTTAATTGATAAGCCTGTGCTTATCAGAGATGTGAGGTGTTTCAGAGATCACTTTTCAGTGAGACAGATGTGTGCCTTACGAAATTATAGGTAGTTAATAGGGCATTATGCACCATTTCCTGTATTTTAAATTATATTAATGAATAAGTAAAGGCAGAATTGTAAACACATACTAAAATCCTCTCAAAGCAGGCGCAACAACACGCATGCCCAAACTACCCTTTAAATCCTGTTTAAATCTTCATCCTAACCGCCCTAGTATTACATAAAATCTTTTATTAGAATGTTCTCTCTGACTCACCCAGAATTCAGGCTGTTGTTAATCAGACTTCTTCCTGAGCTTTTGTCCTCAACCTTCAGGCTGCTGGCAACAGAATCCCTCTGGAGTCGCTTATCACGTAGTAATCAGCCATTACCACCTTAGCAAGGGTGATTCATTTTGGTGACTATTTCCCAGCTGTTTAAAGCTGCAATTTGTCTTTTCTGGCACTCTGGATCATCTGAGTCCCAAGAGCTCCTTCATCCTTTCATCCTTTCTACCACAGGGCTGAAGAATAGGGAAGAAAGCAGACAGGCTTCCCTGTACTAAAAGCAAAGGACTCCCTTGTCCTAATCTTAGGACTCAATAATTCTGAAAGGCTTCTTGGTTAGTTTGTTTTCCTTAAAAAAAAAAAAAAAAAAAATATATATATATATATATATATATATATATATATATATATATATATATATATATAATGTATATATATATATATATATATATATATATATATATGTATATATATATATATATATACTTCCTTAGGAAAATAGAAAAATGCTTTTAGCTTCAAGTTTCCATCAGATGTTGAACTATTGTTTAAAGTAACATCAAAATACATTTTTTTTTAAAATCATAAATTAAAGAAACTAATCAGCTTTGGATGTAGAGTTTTCAAAGTGTTTTGGGGATCCTTTCAAATACTCACTACAGAAAAAAAAACAATTAAATAATACAATAAAAAGAAACATTTTAAAGTGTAATTTTATAAAACTGGAAAGAGGCATTTCACATGTGGAAAGAGTATAGCCTGTGCATGAGAGATTAATTTTCCTTTCAATGACAATATCTTTGGCCAAAGTGTGCATTTTTTTTTATAAGAACTCTTTTCCTGGGGATGTTGGAGCACACTTTGAAAAGTGCTCATTCGTCATTAATTATGGTTAAGATTTTTTTCTTTTGTGAAGAATAAAACACCTTATAATATACTTCATAAATTGGAAAACAATATCTCAAAAGTAAGGCAAAATTATATTTAGATATTTGTAGTTAAATGTTTATGCAATCAGAATTTTACCTATATGTGTGAATAACTTGCAAGCCAAATATTTTTTAATATCTTTATTTTACTTATTTCTTTTTATATGGTGCTGAGGATCAAACCCAGGGCCTTGCACATGCCAAGTAAGCGCTCTACCACTTAGCCACAACCCCAGCACCCAAACCAAATATTTACCTCCAACTCTTGGGAAGTTTGCCACTAATTATAACGTACTACTTACAGAGTAAACCTATGAAAGGACAAGAGTCACATATCATTGTCAATTCTTTGCAGTCCAAATAGCAAAATTTAAAAATGCTAAAAGTTGACTAGCACATTTAAGGATTTTTTTATCTTTATTTTTATTTTATTTATCCATTTTTATGTGGTTGTGATGATATAACCCAGAACTTCCCATGTGCTAGGCAAGTGTTCCATCACCGAGCCACAAACCCAGCCCACATTCAATGATTTTGATTTACCAGATGTGCAGTAATCTTCTCCTAAATCTAATAGTATATATACTTGCAAAATGTACTTGATATTAGTTTAAAATATGACTATCAATATACTCATTTTGTAAACAGAACTTTAAAATTTGTTTTAAAAATTAGTAGGAAATTAAAAACAGTCTGTATGAAGTAAATCTCAAAACAACATAAAAGAAAAAAAATGTTCAGTGGTGGGGATTCCATAAAGAGTCAATTAAAAAGACCAGTGGAAAAGTGGGGAAGGAATGAATAAGGAAAGAAAAGTGAAATGAACCTAATTTCCTGTGTCTGAATTAATATACTACAGTGAATTTCTCCTTTCTCTATATCTAAAAGGCATGAATTAAAAATAAATATAAGTGAATAGTAGAAAGACTGTTATAGCAGAGGGAAATGAACAGGGGAGTAAGGATGGTAGGGAAAAAGGAAGCACTGGGGACTGAATTAGAGCAAATTACATTCCATGGTTTTATAATTATGTTAAAATAAATCTAAATGTTATTTATAACTAAAAAGTACCAATAAAAATTGAATATAAAAAGATAACTCAGAATCTATTTCATGAAGAATGAGTAATGAATGTGTACATATATTAAAAATTCTAGTAATTTACATAGCAAAAAGATAAAATAAAATTTATGAATCATTAAAAGACATTGACAATGAAATACAGGTCTTATTATAATGATAGAAACATGTCCACAGAATAGAGTAGGAGCTAGAAAAAATGGAGCTAAGCACACCTAGACATTCAGCATGCATAAATATATATAAATCTATTTCTGAGAAAATAAACTAAAGATAAAGTGTTTACAAGCAAATTACAAATAAAGAAAAAGGGCTGGGGTTTTAGCTCAGTGGTAGAATGCTCGTCTTGCATGTGGAAGGCACTGGGTTCGATCCTGAGCACCACATAAAAATAAAATAAAGTTATTGTGTCCATCTACAACTAAAATTTTTTTTAAAATGAAGCGAAAGTAAGCAGAAGAAGATATACAATCAATCAACAAATGTTCAACATCTCTAGTAATTAGACAAATGCAAATCAAAACTACTTTAAGATTTCATCGCACTCCAGTCAGAATGGCAGTTATCAAGAATACAAGCAACAATAAATCTTGGAGAGGATGTGGGGGAAAGGTGCAGCCAATCTGGAAAGAAGTATGGATTTTTCTTAAAAAACTTGGAGTGGCACCACCATTTGACCCAGCTATTCCACTCCTTGGTGTATACCAAAAAAACTTAAAAATGGCATACTACAGGGATGCAGCCACATCAATGTTTATAGCAACACACTTCACAATAGTCAAATTGTTGAATCAATCTAGACACTCTTCAATAGATGAATGGGTAAAGAAACTGTGGTATATATACACAATGGAATATTATTCAGCATTAAAAGAGTAAAATTATGTTTTTTGCTTATTAATGGAGGGAGTTAGAGAATATCATGCTAAGTGAAGTAAGCCAATCCTCAAAAAACCAAAGGCTGAATGTTTTCTCTGATAAGTGGATGCTAATACATATTGGGGGGGGGTGGGGCATGAGGCTAAATGGAGAAACTTTGTATGGGCCAAAGGGGAGGGTGGGATGGGGAAAGGGCCTGGAGATAGGAAAGATAGTAGAATGAGAAGAACATCATTACCCTAGGTACATATATGACTGCACGAATGGGGTAACCCTACTTTGTGTACAACTAAAGAAGTCAAAAATTGTGCTCTATTTGTGTACAATGAATTGAAGAGCATTCTGTTGTCATGTATAACTGATTAGAACACATAAAATTAAAAAAAATGAAGAGAAAAATATTAGAAAAAAATTCCAAGTGAAATCATATATACAGAGATTTATAATATATATGCAATAAATGTTATTAATATTAAATATTATATAGGATAAATATATGTTATGAATTACATACATATGTAACATAGTATATGCTATATAGTATAATAAAATACATGTGTTATTAACATTTATAAATTAGAGGTATAACATCATGCATTCTCCTTTATAAATATATATAAATATACATTCATATATATATATATATATATATATATATATATATATATATATATATATATATGAAAGGTTAAGGAAAATGATAGATATTTAACTATTTCTTCAAAAAGGAAGATACAGAATTAAGCTATATCACAGCATACAGGTAAAAGTGTAAAGTAGGACAGGAAAGAAAAGAAGAAAGACATTTTAATTCATAAATATGTAAATTTATTATTTGGCAATTAAGAATAAAATTAAATGTAACTGGGCATGGTGATGCATGTCTACAATTCCAACAGCTCAGGAAACTGAGGTAGGAGGTATTGAAAGTTTGAAGTCAAATTCAGCAACTTAGCCAAATATTTAGCAATTTAAGGACACTCAATCTCAAAATTTAAAAAACAAAAAAAATAAAAAATAAAAAAAATAAGAGAGCAGGATATTTAACTCAGTGTTAAAGTGCCCATAGTTTCATTTCCCAATAACAAAATATGAAATAAAATAAAATAAAACTTAAGAATTTTTTTTTAATTGCTTTTACTTTTTAAATACATGACAGCAGAATGCATCACAATTCTTATTACACACATAGAAAATTAAGAATTTCTAAGTGCTATAAACAAATATCAAAATTTTGGAATATTGTATTAACTATGACAGAAAAAGTAATAACTAGTAAGTATACAGTAAAATCACTAACTCCCCAACCCCCAAAAAAAATCAATTAAATTTTTTACAAGTCAACAAGCATGTAACAAATATTCCAATAGAGATATTACAAGAATAAGACATGAATAAAAATTTCTAATTTATACAAATTATTGAATATAAATGTCTCCTGTCACAAAAAATATTTTAGGTTCTAGAGATAAAACTGGGACAAAGTACAATAATCTTTTATAATTGTAGCTTATACTTAAGTAAAAAATTCACATAATATTAAAAAAAGTCAATGAAATTTAGGCCAAAAAAATTTTATGGGACTTCAGGAAGAAAAAATGGCATTCTATTTCCTATGAAGTGATAAATTATTAAAAAAATTCTGACTATAGCAAGATGTTTGTTTCTTTTTTTGAGTATGAGAAACACAAGCTTATGAATTGTCCCTCTAAGTTTTCACTAGCCTTAAATTTCTAGAGGGCAATTCAAAATACTTAGAAAATATGTAACATTTGTCCAGACAATAATTTTCCAGGATCAGAATATGAGAAAACACTCAGACTTTTAATCTGAATTCCTATTAATTTAAGGAAATTGCCAAGATTTTTTCCTTTAGTTATTTTTATTTTTTGCTACCCAGGAATGAACTCAGGGGCACTTGAACACTGAGACACAACCTTACCCCTATTTTGTATTTTATTTATAGTCAGAGTCTCACTGAGTTTCTTAGTGCCTGGCTTTTGCTTAGGCTGGCTTTGAACTTGAGATTCTCCTGCCTCAGCTTCCTGAGTCACTGGTGTTTTAATATTTTTAAAGGTGCAGAATTGCCAACAAAAATGTTCTGAAATATATTGTTTATTTGAAATTGATGGAATGAGTGAAAAGTTTTTGAAATTAGAATATTGTCCCAAATTTTTAAGTGAAGATGAAACAGATTTCCATACTATATATTTCTTGTGTTCTCACAAATACACAAAGTTCTCATATAGGACTTGGAGTGAATTATTAATGATTTTTTGTGTACATTTATATTTTCTAATACCTCTAAAATTAGTATGTTTTGATCATTTAATAAAATGCTAACTGTGGTGAGCCGCTTCTGCCGTTTCTGCAGACTATGGTCGCCATTACGAGATGGCGCTGGCTCCGCTGTGGTATGTGACAAACAACTCCTTATCTGAGAGAGTTGGCACATGATTTTTCACCACCCTGTGAGAGAGTTCCACGCGGCAGCTTTGCATTGGGGCTTGGGATGCTTTATTAAGGCTGGGAGGGCATCCGGGAGCAAGAGAAGAAGAAAGAATAATAAATATCAAGGGCCCGAATAAAACTACTGAGAGAAGATTTCGGAGTTGCGTCTTCCTTGCGGGCAAGGGGTCGCGACAAGTGGTGCCGAAACCCGGGAAAATCAGAACTCTCAGTAGTCAGGGGTGGTGCACCGGTTAGTCCCAGGTAAGTGGGATCCGCGATCAAAGCGGGGTCAGTCCCCAGGTAAGGGGGATCCGCGTTCAAAGCGGGGTCAGTCCCCAGGTAAGGGGGATCCGCGATTAAAGCGGGGTTAGTCCCAGGTAAGTGGGATACGCGAAGAAAGTGGGGCAACTCCTCTGTCTGTAATGAAAGAGGAAGCCTTGCATTTTATTGCAGCCGCGCCGTGTACTTTTGCGTCTACTTTCGCTTTTGCTTTCTGTGTTTCTTTCGCTGTGTCAGTGTGTTTCTGCTGTCTGTATTTTTTTTGTCGTTGTGTCATGGGTGCCACATCTTCAAGTCCGCTTCTTCTGGCCCTAGATGGCCTGTTACGTTCCAAGGGACTGGAAGTGAAGCATAGTACACTACAGAGATTTTTACAAAAGGTGGATATCGCTGCACCGTGGTTTGCATTTTCGGGCAGCCTTACTGTGCCTAGTTGGGATAAATTAGGCAAAGATCTTGATTTTGCATCTGAGCACGGCATGTTAGAGGGTGGGGTGATACCCCTTTGGAAAATGGTCCGTGGTTGCCTTACGGATGGCAGATGCCAGGAAGCACTTGCTAAAGGACAGGAGGTTTTAGAGCGATTACATGAGGAAAAGTCGGAGACGGCAGAAAGCGAAGTGACTCGAGAAGAGGGGAGTGTGCGGAGCATGACACGGGGGAGGAGACAGTTGTATCCAGATCTCAGTACGCTGCGTACACCCCCATGCGAAAGTGGGTCAGAGGAGGAGGAGGATGAGGAGGAAGAGCTCGGGAGGCTGTCTTGTCAGCTAGGGAGTTTAGCTACAGAAGAAGGGAACAAAAAGAAACAGGAGCTCAGGAAAAACGATCCCCCGGATCCACCGCCGTATGGTGGGGGCACTTCGGGGAGAGCTTTCCATGCCCAAACATGGAGGGCTGTTCACGCTGAGATGGGTCTTGCTTATCCAGTTTTTCAGGATGACAACAGGGGAAGAGTCCATGAACCCTTAGATTTTAAAATTGTAAAGACCCTGGCGGAGTCTGTGCGCACTTATGGGGTGGATGCCGCTTTCACACTGACTCAGGTGGAGAATCTATCTAGATACTGTATGACTCCCTCTGATTGGGCTAGCCTTGTTCGGGCTTGCGTTTCCCCGGGTAAATATCTGGACTGGAGAGCATTCGTGCTAGAGGGCGCAATAGAGCAGGCCGCCCAAAACCATGCGGCGGGACATCCCCATTGGGACAAGGATATGCTCTTAGGGCAGGGTAGATTTGCAAATCAACAGACAGGATTTCCTCTTGAGGCATATGATCAAATTAACAACATTTGCATTCGGGCATGGAAGTCGCTTCCAAATAGAGGAGAGGCGTCTGGTAATTTGACCAAGATTCTACAAGGCCCTACAGAACCCTTTTCAGATTTTGTAGCAAGGATGGTGGATGCCGCTGGAAAGATTTTTGGGGATCCTGATAGAGCCATGCCCCTTATCAAGCAATTGGTCTTTGAGCAGTGCACTAAGGAATGTAAAGCAGCAATCACTCCTTATAAAAATAAGGGCATAGAAGCATGGATGAAAGTGTGTAGAGAGATTGGAGGACCTTTAACTAATGCAGGTCTTGCAGCTGCTGTCCTTCGGATGGCAAAAGGGGGCAGTCCTGGTGCCGGAACATGCTTCCATTGTGGTCAACCTGGTCATTTCAGACGTGAATGTCCTAAAAAAGATAATTTTACTGGACCCCCTCGCGGTGGCCCTTCCAATGGCCTTCGTCAACCGGGGCTGTGTCCAAAATGTAAAAAGGGAAAGCATTGGGCAAAAGAGTGTAGATCAGTGTGGGACATCTATGGACAGCCTGTTTCAGCTGGGCCAAAAAACGGCCGAAGGGGCCCCCGACCTCAGGGCCCACAAATATATGGGGCAATGGAGAATGTCACACCCAAACCCGAGACATGGCCATCTCTACGCCATCCCATGAGACGCGGAGAGCCACTACAGGTGCCGCGGGATTGGACCTCTGTTCCACCTCTAGACTCGTACTAACACCTAAGATGGGAGTCCAATTGGTGGAAACTAAATTCAAAGGACCTTTACCACCTGGCACTGTAGGCTTGCTAATTGGACGTGCATCCTCTATATTACAAGGTCTTCATGTCTTTCCTGGAGTCATTAGTCCTGATACTGTAGGATCAGTAAAGGTTATGGTGGAAGCTCCAAAGGGTATTGTGTCCATTTCCCCAGGAGACCGGATTGCTCAATTGCTAATTCTACCCAGTCTGCATACCCGCTTTCCTGCTGATTCTTTTTCAAGGACAAGTGATGAGATTGGAGTCACTGGAGGGAATTCTGTTTATTTGTCCTTAGATATGAATGACCGTCCTACTTTAAACTTAACCATGGAAGGCAAATCAATTTTGGGATTGCTAGATACTGGAGCAGATCGTAGTATAATAGCACAAAAGGACTGGTCAAAGGGGTGGCCGGTGCAGCTCTCAGATCAATCACTAAGAGGTTTGGGATATGCCCAAGCCCCTCAAATCAGCTGTAGACATCTATCTTGGAAGGACCCAGAAGGACACAATGGCACCTTTCAGCCTTATGTACTTGATTTACCTATCTCTTTATGGGGTCGTGATCTGATGAAAGACATGGGGTTTACTCTTAGTAATGACTATTCTCCGGTGTCTCAACAGATTATGCAAAATATGGGGTATAGGCCAGGTCTAGGACTAGGAAAACACCTACAGGGGTGTAGGCATCCTGTGCAAGGTCATCAAAAACTTAACAGATTTGGTCTGGGTTTTTCCTAGGGGCCACTGGGGCTCAAATACCCATAACATGGCTCACCGAGGAGCCTGTTTGGGTGCCTCAGTGGCCTCTTCCCTCGGTTAAATTGGCAGCGGCCCATAATTTAATCAAAGAACAACTAAACTTGGGTCACATCCAACCTTCTACTTCTCCATGGAATACTCCCATATTTGTTATTAGGAAAAAATCAGGAAAGTGGCGCCTACTACATGATTTACGAGCAGTTAATGCTCAAATGCAACTTATGGGGCCCATTCAAAGAGGGCTACCTCTGCTCTCCTCTATTCCTCAGGGCTGGCATATTATTGCTATTGACATTAAAGACTGTTTCTTTTCTATTCCTTTGCATCCTAAAGACTCACAACGTTTTGCTTTCACCCTTCCCTCGTGTAACCACGAGGAGCCAGATCTTAGGTTTGAGTGGGTAGTGTTGCCACAGGGAATGGCTAATAGTCCCACGATGTGCCAGATGTATGTGGGGAAGGCACTTGCACCTCTCAGACATAAGTATCCCTTCATCAAGATTATTCACTATATGGATGATGTGTTATTGGCCGCTAAATTAGAACAGATAGTTAATGAGGCCTATAAAGACCTAGTAAAGCTGTTAGCTCAATATGGGCTACATATTGCACCTGAAAAGGTTCAAACGGGGAATTCTATTGAGTATTTGGGAGCAATAATTGGGTATGATAAACTAAAACCACAAAAAATCACCATAAGAACTCAAGATCTCCAAACTCTGAATGATTTTCAAAAACTGTTGGGAGATATTAATTGGATAAGGGGATATTTACATATTCCTAATGGTGTGCTCCAGCCTTTGTATGCTACCCTTAAGGGTGATCCAGATCTTGCTTCTCCTCGTAGCCTCACCAAAGAGGCTAGAGCGGCCCTTACAACAGTAGAAGAAGCTATACAACATGCTACTCTATGCAGGCTCCAAAGTGATAAATCTTTCCAATTATGTGTGCTTGCCACTATGCGGCAGCCTACTGGAGTACTGTGGCAAGATGGGCCTTTACTATGGATCCATCCACATATATCCCCAGGAAAATCTTTAGAATACTATCCTGACGCTGTTGCAGCGTTAGCACTTAAAGGGATTCACCAAAGCATTCAATTTTTTGGACAATCACCTTCTTCTCTTATTATACCCTATACTAAGGCTCAACTTAATGTTTTGTGTGCTACTCTAGACAACTGGGCTATTCTATGTTGCTCGTTTCAAGGGGCTATTGATAATCATTACCCTTCCCATCCATTACTCCATTTTGTTAAAGAACATCCCATCATTTTCCCTAAGGTAACTTCACCCAATCCAATTCCGGGGGCTGTTAATATTTTCACTGATGGTTCCAAGTCTGGAATGGGAGCTTATGTAATTAATGATTCTCCCCCTGTTCGGCATCAATTTGCTCCTGGTAATCCACAATGGGTTGAATTGCAAATTGTTATTGAGGTTTTTAAACAGTGTTCTTTTCCTTTTAATCTTATCTCGGACTCCATTTATGTGGTACAAGCACTCAAAGTCCTGGAGGCCGTGGGAGCTATTAGTAATGCCCATAATGTATCTGCTTACTTTAATCAGCTTCAACAACTTATCTGTAGCCGCACTGCTCCCTTTTATCCAATGCACATACGGGCTCATACTTCTCTTCCTGGTCCGTTATCACAGGGTAATGCCTGTGCGGACTCAGCCACTAGAGGCCAGTTGATATGCTTGGCTTCCTCCTTAGAGGGGGCTAAATTATTTCACCAAAATTTCCATGTTAATGCTTTAACGCTGCGCAGGCGTTTTTCCATTTCAAGAGCGGATGCTCGTCAGATAGTATTACAATGTCCCCATTGTGTCACATTTCTTCATCCCCCTACTTATGGAGTGAACCCACGGGGATTAAAACCATTGGTTGTCTGGCAAATGGATGTGACGCACATACCTGACTTTGGTAACCTCAAGTATGTACATGTTTCTGTTGATACGTGCTCTGGAGTTATTCATGCCTCTGCTTTGTCGGGAGAGAAGGCACGTAATGTTATCACTCATTGCCTAGAAGCATGGGCAGCATGGGGTGCTCCTGCATCCCTTAAGACTGATAATGGACCTGCTTATACTGGCAGACAATTTACATCCTTTTGTTCTACCATGGGAGTGCAACTTACTCATGGTCTGCCTTACAACCCTCAAGGACAAGGCATTGTTGAGCGTGCTCATCGCACCTTAAAGGAAACTTTACAAAAACAAAAAGGGGGAATAGGAGCTGAACACACTCCTAAAGAACGCCTGTCCTTAGCTCTCTTTACCATTAATTTTTTAAATTTGGATATTCATGGTCGCTCTGTGGCTGATAGACATGTGTCCCCTCAGCCCTCTGTGATTGGTTATGTTAAGTGGAAGGATGTTCTTACAGGCCAATGGAACGGCCCCGACCCCGTGCTGACATGGGCACGAGGATCTGTATGTGTTTTTCCCCAGGATCGCACGGAGCCGTTGTGGGTCCCTGAACGCCTGACAAGAAGAGTCTTGACATCAACCGACCAGCAACAAGAGATACCACAGCAACCCTGTGATGAGGATCTTCACTCTGCTACGTGCTCTGGTTCTGGTGCTGGTGCCGATGGCACAGACGACACCAATGCAGTGGTGGGCAGTGGCACGGGCTTGGCCAATGCCGATGCCGGTTCATGGTAGTTCTAGTGTCCTCCCCACTCTTTTCTCTACCTCATGTGAGATGTCTGCTCCCTGTGCCTCTCCTAGAGGGGACGTGGAAAGCATTTTTAATCGATCTCAGGTTAATCTCACAGGAGTTTTTTGTTTCAGCCTTGGAAACGCTAATTGCATTAGCCTTAAGACCAAAAATCTGACTAACTGGGAGGACCCATTGCGGTCCAAGCAGGTCTCAGGGAGTATTATTAATGCTGTACTGAGCCAAGTAGTTTCGGGGAAGCAATCAGGTTCAGGGACCCCTGTAAATAGCTCTGCTTTAAACATAACTACCTTGGCTATGATCTCCAAGGTACTAATCCCAGTACCTCCTTCTTTTAATAGTACTTACAATGCCACTCATTTCAAGGCCTCTCCTTACTGTACCCCTAATCTTGGTTTCCCTCCAACATTTACGCCTTGTCAGGATCATTCTTGGGAGAAACTTCAAGTTACTAAGGGTTTCTCCTTTTCCCCCTCTCTTAAGAGGTATGTTTATAATTTTAACCATAGTGCCAACTCCTCTACAGGAGTAGGTTGGTCCTGGTTTCAATGGCTGATTTCCAATGAGAAGGGGGCTTCAGCTGATATTTCTGCATTGGCTCAATTGCTAGGAGCCAAAACCTGGCTGGCTAATGTTTCTGGCACTGTTAGGAAAAGTGAACGAGGTAATAGGCTCACATCTGTTTCGCTCAACTCTTTGCTACATAATGCTACATTGCCTCCTGCAATGGTCTGCGTCCAATCCCCGTTCTTGCTCCTTTTGGCTAACAATACCTCGTCGGGGATGCTGGATTGTTCTAGTGTTACCTGTCTCTTATCTGAGTGTTGGAATGGTTCTTGGACTGTAGCAGTGGTTATGAAAATTCCAACCTTTGTCCCAATCCCAGTCACTGCGGACCCAGATAAATTCCCCATTGTTGAACTACTCAGAGTCCGCAGAGATTTTGGAATTACGGCAGCTATAGTGACAGCTGTGGCAGTGTCTGCTGCTGCAGCAGTTACAGCTGGAGTGGCCATGGCCAGTCAAGTACAAACTGCTGCCACTATTAATCAAGTTGTTCAACAAACTTCCACTATACTTGAATCCCAAAATTCAATTAATCAACATATTTTGTCAGGGATTTTAGCTGCCAACCAAAGGATAGATTTACTCCAAGCTCAGGTAGAAGAATTGGCTGACTTAGTGCTTTTGGGTTGTGTTGACCAACGTGCACATTTATGTATAACCTCTGTCAGATTTAATGATTCCAGAAATGCCTCCCGCATCATCGGGGAATATCTATCCGGAACCTGGTCCATGGAAGCAGAAAACTTGATCCAGTCTCAACTAACTCAGATTGCTGTTTTGAATAGTACCCGTGTCGATCCCGTGACTTTGGGTCAATTCACCAGTTGGCTATCCTCTGCTTTTTCCTTCTTTAAGGAATGGGTGGGAGTGGGCATTTTTGGGGCAATGTGTTGCTTCAGTGTTATACTTTGTTTGTGGTTTCTCTGTCGCCTTAAAACTCGCCATGCACAAGAAAAGGCTATGATCATACAAGCTCTTGCAGCTTTAGAAAATGGCAACTCACCTCAAGTCTGGCTTGCGCATCTTAAACAGTAAACCTTTGTCATGGTCGTTGCACCCCAAGTTATTATAACATTGCACTGGGATCGACATGACTTTCCTTGTTATTCTCTTAGTGTTGGAAAGCCCTTGCACTCTGCTGGTCTTGCTGCCATTGCACGCAGATGGGTTTCCACACTAGTGCTTTACTATCGCTTTAAAGTCCGTGCCTTTCTTTCAGGGTGCTGTCAACTTGTTTGTCATTAATACAGCCACAGTTCAGCCTCAGCTATCCCCCTTCGTCCACCATCGTCACGATACAGGATGCGAGGCAAGGCACTGCACTTGAGTGATCCTTGACGTGGACCTCAAGGAGAGCATGTCCTATTGCATGCGGGTTAGACGCGTCCACGCCCCGCCCCACGAAAAAAGGCGTCGGCTGATATGGCCTCGGATCTGGGGAAGGGCCCTCCTTAGGACTGAGCCATACTATGCAGCCACTTCTGCACAGTGGGATAGGACCTCTACTCTCGCCTGTATTGTTTTAATAAAACAGAAAGGGGGAACTGTGGTGAGCCGCTTCTGCCGTTTCTGCAGACTATGGTCGCCATTACGAGATGGCGCTGGCTCCGCTGTGGTATGTGACAAACAACTCCTTATCTGAGAGAGTTGGCACATGATTTTTCACCACCCTGTGAGAGAGTTCCACGCGGCAGCTTTGCATTGGGGCTTGGGATGCTTTATTAAGGCTGGGAGGGCATCCGGGAGCAAGAGAAGAAGAAAGAATAATAAATATCAAGGGCCCGAATAAAACTACTGAGAGAAGATTTCGGAGTTGCGTCTTCCTTGCGGGCAAGGGGTCGCGACAGCTAACACTTATATAGACAGTGTTTCTAATGTTGTAGGAAACTAACCAAAAACATCGAAAGTTAGTATTTAGGTTTCATATGGAACATAAAGCACCTAGAAGCTTTATTTTTATAGAATGTTTGTGTTTTGAGAGTTCACAGTACTCTTAAGCTGGAAATTGCTAAAAGACTGATCTACCTTTTGGCACTTTTTTTTTTTTAACTTTGGCCTTTCAATACTTAGATATCCTGAACTTTAATGCCTCTGCCATTTGGTAAATTATGGGAAAGTTGTCATCAAAATGTTTTAACTGTATTTGTGAATCAGAATCAGTTTTAATATAAATTTATTCAAACCAAACTTGGAATATGCATTAGTCCATTTTGGTAAACATAGTAATTTCTCAACATCCTTCCCTACATTTCCTAGAATGTAATTTTTTAAATTCAATTTTTTTAAAATTGTAACACTGACTCAATACATTAGTTAAAATGGTTACATTCACATTTATTATTGATGGTCTTCTGTATTAAAGTGTTTCTTCCTTATGAAACATTTATTTTTACTATCTTGTAAAACTGAAGTGTAAATTGTTATTTACAGCCTATTTACAGTATCGTGTGAATATTATAGGATTATTGGGGGAAAATCTATTAATGTTCTTTAAAAATCTATCCAATGTCTTATTTCACTTCAGTATATGTAAGAGTTTAGCATAAACACAATCAATACAAAATTTTGCATTAGTTGTGCTTATATTTTAGGGGCTAAAATAAATTATTAGATAAACTATAGAATAAGGATAGAGTAAATAAATGCATGAATCTAAAATTACTTATTCTTTCATCAGCTTAAAAAAGATAACTCCCCTATATGAGTAAGATATATACCTAAAAATGAATTCAAGGTTAATCTTTACTCCAGATGGATTAAAGGAGGAACAACCTCTTCATGCTGGCACAGACTCTCTGAGCATGTTTGAAGATTTAGAAGTGGGATCCCTGCCCTAAGTAAACACATTTGATAGGTGAGCATGGCCTCTTGGCTTTGGCATGTTCAGCTCATCTGTTAGGTTGGCATCCTTCCTGCTTACAATTTGGTTGGAACTCTGCCCTCAGGCTTAGATGCCAAATGGCAAAAATTTAAATAAGACAGTGCATATAATTTCTCCCTACTCTGGATGGAATAATCCTTATCAAAGCAACAGCATAAGATCTGGGTTTATCATTCATCACTAAAGTTGAGCATGTGCTCAAGATGACATAATTAGCAGATTAAATATGCCAAAATATACTTTTAATAATTTTGTCTATTAGGAAAGCTTGTCCTTTTATGGGAATAATTGTTTTCAAAGTTATATTATTATTATTTTATTTTATTTTTATTATTTTATATTTTACATAGGTAAAGCTTCTAGATAGACCTCTTTAAACATTTTTACAGAAGAAATATAAAACAAGAAAAACAAATATTTTATTCACCTATCTTTGTAGTCATATAAATTTTAAAAATTAAAGAGAAATATTTAAAGACAAGAATGCTTTTAAATCATTGTAATTGAATATTTAAAATCAGTGAGTTTTTATACTACCATATGAGAAAATACTAAGAGACTTGGATATGCACATATAAAGAGAATCTATATTGAAAGATAAACTAGAAGTATTAATAGAAGAAAGTAATCACATCAAAATTTTTGTACTTAATTATATCAACATAACTGATATTACAAATTCTTCTTCCAATTTTTCATAAAATAAGTGTATGACTTATCAATGGTAACAATTCAAATAAATGGCTTTAGTAAGAAATTGAGGGAATAGCTGCAAAATTATGTTGTGCTAGAATAACATAGAAAACTTAATTGGTATGCCAAAGTCAGAACCAAAATTCTTGCTAAAATAATTAATTATTAAAAAGCAACTTAGGAGACAGAAGTCATTTTAAATTGAAAATAACTGTAAGCAGAGTTACCTAACATTAGATATGGATTATTGGTATAAATGTTTAAGACATTAAAATTGTAAACATATTGTCCACGGATTTAAAGTATTTTGAGGGTCATAAATAAGCTATGTTTATGACTATAAATAAATTTAGGAAACTATAAATATATTGAGAATTCCTATCTTTGGCAGGAATATGGTTTAATTAGAAAATACTTTGCCTTTCTTCTCCTCAAAAGAGATAACTATAGCTCTAAACCTTATGAACTGGCTAGTTTACAGTTACATTGGGAAAGATATAAAAAACAAAAACCTTACTTGTTACATGTTGTTTTAGAACTGAATCTATATTTTCTACTTCATTTTTAGTTCATAGGTTTGTTTATCTGAACAAACATTTTCAAATCACATTATAATGCATTATTTTATATTGTTTCCATTTAATCAAAGTAAACAAAATGAGAAAAAAAATTAAACACATCTTAGAGCATATAATCAATAAATAATACTAGAATAAATATACTAGAAGGACTACAGTAAGCATTAGTACAAATGTTGTTCAAAAACAATTTTAATTGTCTGTAAACAACACAATAAAAAGAAATTACTATTTTCATCCTTGCCAAAAGCCCATCATATGCATATTGGACAATGTAATAAGATTATATATATATATATATATATATATATATATATATATATATATATATATATATATATATCCTCCCAAAAGTTAAAATTGCAAATTAACATCAAGGAATATAATTTAGTTAAACATGAATTATAAGGAAAAATCACATCAAATTTAAATTTACTTATTTGGTCATAAGACAAGATTCCTTTTTGAGTAAAATGTGTAACTCATATTCACTGTTCTTGAAGCCAAACCAACTTATAGGTGCGATATAACATGGCACAACTTCAACATACAGTGGGAGTGAACTTAATGGAATGAAACTTTTACTAGAGAACTTAATAATAGGAATACCTTAACAAAGATACTATTTATACAATGCCTTGGAAACATCTGAACTAACTACTCAGCTATTTAAAAAATCAATATATTTTCTATACTTGCTCCAGGTTTTTTAAATGGAAGATCTTAGTCATTTGTTTTTTTGCTGCCATTTGCTTAATAGGTGACATCAAACTACAAATGTATGAAAGTTATAAATTGAAGAAAATTCCATTGTTTCCACTTGGATTTGGTGGATGGATACACCACTGACAAGTGTAAAGATAATGAAGCAAGAATTGGGAGAAAGGATGATGGGTTTCTTTTCTTTCTGTGGTGCTGGCATGGAACTCAGGAGCTCCCAAGGCATTCTAGATGCTAGGAAAGTGCTGTACCATTGAGCTACACTACACCCCCAGTGCCCTGGTGAATTCCTTTTTAAGTATGTTGAGTTCCAGTTATTTGGAGCATAGTCAACCGATACCTGGCCATGGAGAGAACATAAGATCTGAGAACATTTGACACTTTTTTAAATTTCTTTTTTCCTTGCAAACTCAATTTCCAATGTTCTAAATCTATGATTTGATAAAATTTTCCACTGAACCCAGATATTCCTTTGTACAACACATGCTCCATATGGGATTCAAGTTGGACTTTACTAGGATTTAGAAGGCAAAGAAAAAGGAATGGAAATGGAGTACCATTGACAGAGTGGTTACAATAGGAGAAAAATGAGGTTATTGTAAAAATGGGACCCTGGGGAGGCTTTGCTTCTGTTCTGTGTTCCACCTGCCTGTGCCATGCTCTATGTGCTCCCAATGCTACCCTTCTGGTAGCACCCTTTCTAACCTGTATTAGGTCATTTGCTGCTTATTTCAACACTTCCAATGGGTCTCAGCATGTTTTAGTAATCTTTCTCACAGCTGTGACTAAAAAATCTGACAAGAACAATTTTAAAGAAGGAAAAGTTTATTTTGGGCTAAGAGGTTTCAGTCCATAGACAATAAACTTCATTCTTTGGGGCCTGAGGTGAGGCACAGCATAATGGTGAAGAGCTTGGTGAAGGAAAGCAGCTCAGGAAATGACAACAAGGAACAGAGAGAGCTCCTTGCAGTAACAACAAAATATATACCCTAAAGGCAAATCCCCAGTGATCTGCTTCATCCTGCCACACCCTACCTGCTCACTGTTACCACACAGGGAATACGTGAGAGTGGATTAATGGACTGATCAGGTCAAGATTCTCATAACCCAATCATTTCACCTGTAAAATTTCTTGCATTTTTCTCACTCATGAGCTTTGGGGGAAAATTCATATCTAAACCATCATGTAGCACCACTGTGAAAATAGTTTCAAAAGCATTAGGATTATGTCTCTGTCTTATATAAAATCTGTCATTTTGTCTCCTTTACCTAAACAACCCAGGACACTTCAGTTTCACCTTTCCTTGGCTCACCTCCTGTCCTCTCCTCTTATCTACCTGCTTTGAGCCTTTCATCCAGGGTGTATAATAGCATTAGACCACTGCTGCTGCTTCAAATCCCCCTTTCCATTAGATGTCTGTGAAACTCCCACAGGCTTAAGACAGATTCCCGTTCATCCTAGTCTAAAATAAATCTGTTCACTTTTTAGTTTCTGAAGCATTGTTAAGTATAACTGCTAGATATTTTAAATACTAATATTTAACCCATTTAAATCCTGTTAGGCATGACCATTTCCATTTTGCAAATAAAAATGATAATATTCTCAAATATTCAGTAGCTTTACATAAATGACACAATCTATATTTGACAGAATGGAGGGCAGAATCCAGGTTTTCCTTGTTCTTGTTCTCCTAAAATAAAGAAGGAAAGCTCAGTTGAGAAAGGAGATGCTTTTATTTTTTTTCTGATTTTTAGTATTGCTCTTACAAGTAATCTATTTAGAGGTCTCAGTAATCATTTTTTAATTAATTGAACATTTTTACATAAGTGATTTGGGATAGAAAAACACTCAGTTTATGTATTTTTGTGTTCACCAGAGTACACACAGCATGCAATACACATTGAATAAATAATAAATCTTAAAAGATTTTTATCCATAATAATTCAATACAGAATTAAGATATTATCTAGTACATATTCTTTTTTTATGAGGGCATATTTATTTTTAAGGAATGCTGAGTATTTTCTACTTAAAAAAGTATTGACTTTGTGTAGGATTAGAAATAAAATAAAGCAGAGTTATTTCCTTAAAATTGAGAATTGGTATTACAATATATTTTCAGACTCTTATCAGTGTATTTTAAATGCTGAAGTTTGAAAAGTGATTATGTATCAGCATTCTACATCTGTATTTAAAACATACTCATATCTATATTAAATTATCTAAATCTTATTCCTGCAGCTATTAGTGTTCTCCATAATATACTGTGCAACTGTTTTAATGGAAAGTGGATAATGGTATTAATAGTGCAAATACAAAAGTAGGATTGTATTTGGGGAGACATACTGCTACATGGGACCTGAGCATTTGGTATTTGACTAAAAATAAAACGGTAGCCACTCAATGACGCAGTATTGTTTCCTGAGGATGGACTAGGCATGGGTTTAGAAAAGTATTTGCATAAAGTAGGATTTATGAAATTTAATCAAGACTCTCTGTAGTGACCCTTAAATTTAATTTGTGGTTAAAATGTTTTAATGCCTGTCATATCAGCTTAGATTGCTCTAACAAAATATGATAGTTTATATGATTCAAACAATGGAAATGTTTAAGGTTCCCAATTTGGTTGAGTTCTAGTGGAGATTGATTCCATCTTTCAGATTGTGACTTTCTTGTATCCTTCCATGACAGAGGCAGAAAAAGAGGAGCAGTGTTCTGGTATCCTATTTATGAAGACCCTAATCCCATCATAAAGACTTGCTACCTGTCACAGTCTCACCTATTTTTTTTTTCATTTTTTATAGGTACAGGCATTTAAGCTAGGGGCATGCTAACACTGAGTGACAGTCATAGACAATTTTTATTTTTAAATTTGAGATAAGGTCAAAGTATGTTCTCAGAACTGACCTCAAATTTGAATCCCTCCTGCCTCTGCCTCCAGAGTAGCTAGGATTTTAGAGGTACAATTTTGTGCCCTATTAACCTCATCCTGATTGCCTTGCATACCTCCTGAAGACTTCACCTCCAAACACCATTGCATTTTATCTTGGGTTTCAACAGAGGGAACACATATAATGAGTGCATAACAATGGCTGGTCTCCTATGGAAAGGCCTGCTCAATTTCAATGTATTTAAGAAAAGTGCTCTTTTCTTAATCCTAGGTTTAAAGTCACCATGTGTTTACATTCCAAAATTTATATTCACATGCTTATTGTCATAGTTTAATCATCACAAGATTTGATTGATGAATAATTTAAAATGAATTTCTTTTAGTAATTAAGTCAAAATTTATCTCACACACCAGCTTAAACCTTTTTTCAATAACTTCAGTATTATTTCTACAACATCCACACTATAAAACTTGTAAGTTTCTTTGTATTTTTAAATGACATCTACTAAATCCTTGGTAATCATCAAGCTTTTTTAGTTTTCATTTTATTTTTATTTTATTAAAATACACTTTGCCTTTCTTCTATCTTGTTTATACTTAGGAGTCCCTAATTCTAGGCATCCTGTTGTGATTACTTCTCTAGGCAGATTTTCTGGATATGAATTGTTGGTCTCATTACCCACGTTCTAAGTGACAAGATATGTGGGGTGCCTTCTGAACACCTTTTCTCCATTTTACTTCCCTATGATTTATTTTATGCCCACAGATTCAATGGAATAGTGAATTCAAAGTTCCAGCCAAAGTATTTTCAGTGGACAGCAGAAGGGAAATAAATGAAATACAGAAAAACCTGCTTGATCACTTCCATGGAAATACAACAGTCTTCTCAAATTTATCATGTCCAAAACTGAATTCACTATCTTCCTGACATTCACCTCCTTTATCTCCAGTGCTCCCTATTTTTCTGCACAAAATAGAGCATAGTGATTGATAGGTCTTTCTTACTTTCTTACAGGACACAACAATTCCATCACCAAGTCTTGCTAATTCAACCTCCAAAGTATCTTTTGGATGTACTTTAATCTTGTACCACTTTGTCCTATTCCAATGATGTTGTAAAGTAAGATGTATTCATGACTGCAAGTTAGCATCCTAACTAATTTCTCCACTGTCCCTATTGTTCACCTGTCACAAATTGAACTTTGTTTGTTCATTCAAAAATGCTTATGGCACCAGCAGTGAAGATCCTGGATTCAGACTGCAGAATTTGAAACCAGCTGTTATTTACATGCCTCTTAATTTTGGTGAGTGACTTTATCTTTAGTACCACAATTTGTTCCAATAAAAGATGGAAAATAATAATTTTGGCAGAATGTTATTATGAGGAAAAATGAGTGAGTCAATAAAGATACTTTGAATAATTCCTAGCCCTCATTTAATTTTCTGTACACATTGGCTGACACTATAGTTCATTTGTTTTCAGTTAATGCCAACTAAGTGGAAGATATTTCACTAGAACATATGACTAAGCAAACATGCAGAATTGTTCCTCCTTCCTCTAGGATGATTGGAATGTCAGGCACAGCAGGACAATTACTGCAAGCTGTAGGTAGATACAGGTTGTGTAGAAGACCACATTTCTTAGACACCCTCAACTAGACAATGCATCAATGCATATCCTGTCTTTTCTTAAACAGGGTCCTTCCCTGACAGCTGCAAGTATGTGAGTTCTGTACCCTTAGGATGAAACTTGAGCACTTTAAGCAGCTTCAGTGTCACTTTGTTTACTAGTCTTTAGCCTGGCAGCCTCATGAGCTAATCTGACTGACTTATTGTCAGAATGGAAAGGAATTTCTCTTTGAAGGAGAGAAGTGAAGACAGTGGATTAGTATTAGCTTGTTCAAGATTGATCCCCAACATTTTAGCTTCTCAAGAAAAATGTTGGTCTCTGGTACAAAGACTGGATTTGATGAAATTAATGTCACTAAACTTCAAGGACACTGTCCCCATGACAATAGGAGAAAAGTTGAAGCTTCTGTATCCTGATGCCAGAATAGGAAATTTGATCCCCATTGTGCCAGATCACATAGCAACAAACACAAGCCCTGGCCTACAGTGTTAGGTCACACAAAAGAAGTAATTGGTGGTACACCTGATTTCTAATTATGGGATGCAGGGGAGGGTTAAGCAGAGATGGTATTTGACTTTTTATTTTTTGGTAGCACACAAGCTGTGCATGATAATTACAGGACAGTATACTGCAGTACACATTCCCCTTCCAGGTACAAATAAATCTTAAATTTTGGTATTCTTCATATTGTAATGTTCCTGTGAAGAAATATACATTAAAAACAAAGCAAAGTGAAGTAAAACTAAAAAAAAAAATCTGGTGGTATTTTATAACATTCATAATTCTCATTGTACCAAAAACTATTAAGTGACTTGACAGCTAGTGTGTGTGTGTGTGTGTGTGTGTGTGTGTGTGTGTGTGTGTGACATTTTAGGGTGATCAATATAGAATTGTTATGCTTGCTTTTATTTACTTGGCATAGCCTCCATTGTTTCCATCAAACACAGGATGTTCTGTAATATAGATTACTATTCTCAACTCTGCAACTCCATGCATTAGAATAGCTGGAAAGTTTTTAAAAAGCATTAATACTAAACCCTGCCTTCAGAGATTCTGATATAATTGGTCTGGGGTTGGGTCAGGGCAAAAGTACTTTTTATGTTGCTTTTTATATGATTCCATTGTGCAGCAAGACAATGGAATTGCTGACACAGACTGTAGGATTCTCAAAACGTAATGTGTGAGCACTAAGTGCTCCTTATTAGAGTGAGTTTTGAGAGTTTCTGTGAAGTTTTGTATTATGATTATGCTGTATTGAGAAGAAGATGTGAAAGAGCTTTGGTATGGTAAAATACAAAATGATTTTTTGCCCCCAGATATTATGTTTCAGTGAGATCATAGCTTACATCAAAACAACAATCTCTTTTTAATTAGCTAGAGACTATTTCATAGAACACAATCACCTTAACTTCTTCTAAATAATCACTGTTTATGTGAAAGTGGTTAAAAAGATTGCAGGATGACTAGAGTTTCTGACAGAAAATAAATCTATGTCTACATCTGAAAGCCAGAGGACATCCACATGACTCCAAATTGGAGTGGGGGAAGCAGAGACAGAAACAGCTTTCTAAGCATCTTTTAAATGAAATCATTGACAGAGTAATGTTTCATATGTGGATTTTTTGAGAAGAGTGAATTTATTTTAATGCAGTAGTTCTACTTTTGAATTCGAATTTAGAAAGTATCTTTTTATACTATTATCTTTTGGCTTTGGAGAGAGAGTGCTAAAACTTGATAAATTTAAGCTCTCAGATCTGAGCATCTAACTTTGGCAGAAAAACCAGAGTGAGCACATGTAGCACCAGCATTGGATCAAACAAAGCTCGAGTTCTGGTGCCAACCGCAAGTGCACATTTCATGTCCTATCCTGGGAGCTGGCACGTCATTTCATAAACCCTTCGCCCTCCGTCTGTGTATTGTCATTCAGAGCCCCAGTCAAGCAGTAGGTACAGCTTCAATGACACAAATGATGTCCTGTGTCCTCTTATAATTTATTACTCTTTGAATTTTCAGAACAAAGGCCATGTTCAGTGTGGACCTGTAGCGGCTTTCTTTCTTTTGCTTTCCCTTTTCCTCATTATGCTTGACTTTTTCTTTACTCTTGGGACTCAGCTTTTGCTTAGACTTGGAAATAAATCTTTTTTTGTTTCCTATTTCTTCTCAGTTTGCCCTTGACTGCTATGGGAACCAAAAAAGAGCTATAGAAATCCTGGAAATTGATTTTTATTCCTTGGATGGAGGATGAGGGAATAACTGAATGTCTTTTAAATCCCAATGCAGGTTTAAAAGGCAAAAAGAAAAAGAAAAGAAATTGAAAGGAAATATAGTCTCTATTGAATGGAATCCAAATTGTTTTATCTGCCACAAACACAGGAAAATAAAGAGAAAGAAAAACCGACAACATTTGTCTTTCAAATGTGGGTACAAATATCCTACACTAATTGCAATGAGCAAAAAGAAAGAAAAGAAATAAAATTTAGAAAGACACAAGATGTTATCTAAATAAACAGAAAAAAAGGACAATTCACTTGGTATCTTTTAAATTCCCAAATATATTATTGCTCTTTTCTCAGAAAATGCTCACTTTCAATGTCAGACACCAGGTTCTTCATTTTAGTTTTTTCACTTACTGTGAAATGTTACAAAGTCGCCTTTTGCTGTCAATAATACTATAAGCTTTCCGTATCCCATTGTGAAAAAAGAAGCCAGTGTGGAGGAATTATTGTGGAATGTGGATAATCATACAAACTTTGTTGTTGTTTTGTCCAACGAAACTGTAGCAACACTCTGTGCCATGTGTGAGCCACAGAGGGCCACTGGTAACCTCTGCATGTCTGATTATTAAGACATGGGTCATCAAAGATTTTTCTACCACTGGATGTTAGAAGCAGAAGTAAAATACTATGAAAATCAAACTTTCACTTAAGGAAAATTAAATAAATTTTCAGTTTATCATTATCTTCTGTTTTTACAGATATATAGACTTCAAAGTTTTTCCTTCAGCAAATGATGACTATTGTTCCCCTTGAAATTAACACAGCATTTTTGTATTCAGATAAGTTAGCTCATACTTTTCATCTTCATCTTTTCATCCTATGTAATATGACTTTATTAAATAATTTGTATCTGTTCACACATTAAATTCTTATGTCAAATCTACACTATAGTTACTGTTATCAGGTTAGAGATTAAAATACTAAACCATAGAGAAGTAAAGAGCTGAGATTCACATCCAGTGTCCTTGGACCATTACCCAAAGCCTTATTCTGACTGTGTAAATCATGGGGGTCAGTCATTCAGTCACTTTTTAAAGATCTTCCTGTAATGGATGCTGTAATAAGAATTCAGCAAGACCCACATAAAATTAATGTGCAGTAAGTTTTTACTTTGATGGGTAGAGAATGGCACATGCTCTGTTCATTTCTTCCTCAGGACCTTTTAAAATGTTATTACCTTTGTTTGGAATGCCTATGAATTCAAAGAATCCTGTTGTCAACCTACTACTACTGTACCAAATCCTAATCCCATTTCTTATATTTCATATCTGTCTTTCCTTGTTTTCTCAAATAACTGCCATTTGATAAAAAAAAAAAAAAAAAAAAAAAAAAAAAAAAAAAAAAAAAAAAAAAAAAAAACCATTCTTTGTGCCTCTGAGGTTGTGTTGCAATTGATCTATGAAATTTTTGCAAATCATCACTTTAAGTTTTGATCATATTTTCACATTTGTAATAAAAAATATTAATAGTGAAATAAATGGCCCAATTTCAGTCTCCTCCACAAAAAGAAAAGGGAATTCTTGGTAGAACCAAGACTGTTTGTGATTTTCAGATAGTAGAATTGCAAATTAACAAATGAATAAACATAGAAGTATAGAGCTATCACCCTGAATAAATGATCAAATATTTCATGGGGCATCTTATTGGCAATCTCTAGTACTCATTATTAAGTAGCCCTAATTATATGTTCCTGAAAGATATTGTGAGCACTAAGAAATACTTTTACAAAATTGTTTTAAAATCAAACAAGATACAAATGACTAAGTAATAAAATAATCAGAGATTTTGACAAATATATCAGAAAAAGTGTTAAGCACCAAAGAACAAAGACAGAAATGAGCATACTGATGATCTTAGTCTACTTCCTGCAAAAGGCAGTTATTGAGTGCTTACCACACACTATGTGGTGTGCTTAATGGTTTGAGTGCTCAAGGATATGGAGGCTTAGGAAGGAAGATTTCTTCTTCTGCTGCTGACACATTAAAAAAGTAGATTAAAGGTCTGTTGAACTCAGTTCCTGTGTTTTCAACCAAAACCCACAAGTGCCTTATCCCTCATTTTTGTAGATATTCCCAGCGGATACAAACTAACATCAATGTTGAACTATATTATTCAGAATTTATTGAATGAGGATTAGATTATTTCAGGTGGATTTTGGAAGAAGGTAAGTATTTATTGAATGAGTAAAACAGAATGCAGTTAGCAAGAAATCACTAATCTTGAGTTTCTCACTTTCAGAGGTACTCTGTGAAGCTCTCTTCAATTTCTTTTTTGGACCAGGAGAGATCTGAAGACACCTTGGAGTTGGAGTCCAATCTATGGAGTCCTCGGGTATTCCAAAAAGAGCTACATTGACTGAAACTTGTCTCTTTTGTATGGTGCAGTTCCAAAGATATTACTGAATTTTCTAGTTCTTTCCAGCATTCTTTATATTGATTCAATTTAAGCTGGGTTTTTTAGAACCAAGAATCATTAATCCAAATATTGTACTGAATAAACAAACCTTCAGAGAAAGATGTAACTTTTCTCTGAATGTTATTTCATAAATAAAAAATAATAATGACAGTTTGTGAAATATCTATCCAATAAAAAACACCATGATAACAATGTGTAAATCTATAGTTAAGACTAAACTTCCTTTTGCACACACGTTCCTCCATTTAATTAAATGTCATAAAACAGTGAATTCAGTAAGTACAACTAGCTTTGAAGTGTATGTACTAATATAATTCTTTAGCATTAGAATGGACACTCACAATGTGACTAAATTTAATTTAAATACCTCTATGAGGCTTGTGACTACCATATTGGACTGAGAGATTAAAAAGTGTCACTTTGTAATGCCATCAGTTTTACGTACAAGTATCATTCTTATTCTTACCACCTCTTGTAGGTTTTCAGATTTTCCTTCATCTCAGTTGCCCTGGCTTTATAATCTAACACATTTATTTTATATATGCTTTATGAAATTCATGCAATCTTTTACTTTTTTGGTTCTCAATCATTGTGCTGGGGAAAAATAATTATATTTAAAATCTACATTTATTTACTTCCTGGAGGACTATGTGTATTGATTATCTGCTATTTGGGAAGCAGAGCTGAGACATGTAGTCAAACTGACAACTGACAGCAGTAAGTAAATGTTTCTGTGCATTCCTTACTGTCCCAAAAAAGTATTAGAAAGTGAAAATAAAAAGTTTCTGACACAAGAAAGCCTACAACAACAATGACTGAACCATATTATATCAATGTTCCCAAGTATATTATAGATCTTGGTATATGAATCTTTGTTGTGAATAGAATCACTTTGGTCTTCACTAGAGACCACTTCCTTCATATCAAATCCCTGAGACATAAGTATTGGTATATATATTAAGTTTAAATATGTGGTGTTTTAAATGTTTTTGATCAGTAGACCATAATCTCCTCCTTGATACATATAAATAAAGTTAATATACGTAATTTCCTCTCTACATTTTTTTTGTCTTTCTAACCAGTCTAGCTATTGAAGATTTCAGAAACATACTTCATGAGAAAAAATTTGAAGTAAACAATAGCTTCCCCTCTGTATGGTGAGAAGCAGAATTTTATTAGTTGAGTTCATCAACTACATTCAAAATGTGCTTGCAAAATTCATACATGTGTTCATTCATTTAACAGATATTTACATAAATACTGAGACTAAATAATGTGATCATTTCTCAGTATGGACTTAAAAATCTACTGCATCAAGTAGCAAACAAATTTAAAGAAAATAAACTAGAAATATTTTTTGTTTCCTTTCATTTTCTTTCTTCTATCCTCTCACTTTTCTTTTATTCCTGTCCTTTCTTTTTCTCCTAATTTTTTCTCTCTTCTCTTCATCCTTACATTCTCTCTTTTACTCTTTTTAAAATTTTACTTTATGTTTTTCTCATATGCATTCTTACCTTTCTTTCTATTTATGATCCCATCATGGTTTGTATTAAATTATTCATTTTTTTCTGTGTATTCACATTTATTTGTGAATTAACACACAGGATTATCACAATTATGTCTAAAGTGTGTGCAACTGGTACAGAGTAGGTGAATGCATTGGTGGTGTCTATACTGCTATCCATAATTCTTTCCAGTAGTTTCCTCCTGACAAGATATTCTTTAAATGGTTGCTATGATTTTACCAATAAGGAAACAATAAGAAATATTGTATAGGTTTCTCACTACTTAACTGAAACCTCATAATTAGAAGCAAATAATTTAATTTTCTTTGTGAGTCCAAGTCCTGGAATATAATAAATGAAAAATACTACATGGTGAAGACAAAAAAAAGAACTCAACATCAATAAAAAATCAATTTCTCTAAATATATTGATGAATTATGAGTAGACAATAGAAATATAAGTATTATAGGGGCTATATCAGTTCAAAATATAATATTCAGTTTTTAATTTTCATATAAAATACAACTTTCTAGTCAAGTGTGGGGGCTTATGCCTATAATCCAAGTAGCTTGGGAGGCTGAGGCAGCAGGATTATGAGTTCAAAGTCAGCGTCAGCAACAGCAAGGTGCTAAGTAACTTGGTGGAGACCCTGTCTCTACATAAAATACAAATAGGTCTGGGGATGTGGCTCAGTGGCTAAGTGCTCCTGAGTTTAATCCCCAGAACCATATATATATATATATATATATATATATATATATATATATATATATATATGTGTGTGTGTGTGTGTGTGTGTGAGTGTGAGTGTATGTTTGTATGATTTATATATTATTTATAAAAATCACCATACTACCATAAGCACCATTACAGATTTAATGCAATACTAATCAAAATCCCAATGGCATTCCTCATAGAAATAGAAAAAGATGTCAGGAAATTCATATGAAAAAATAAGAGACCCGGAATAGCTAAAGTTATCCTTAGCAGGAAGAGTGAAGCAGGTGGCATCACTATACCAGACCTTAAACTATACTTCTGAGCAACAGTAACAAAACAGCATGGTATTGGCACCAAAACAGACAAGTAAACCAATGTTACAGAATAGAGGACACAGAGACTAATCCACAAAATTACAATTATCTTATATTAGACAAAGGCACCATAAACATGCATTGAAGAAAAGAGAGCCTCTTCAACAAATGGTGCTGAAAAAACTGTAAATCCATATGCAACAAAATGAAATTAAAACATTATCTCTCATCATGCACAAAACTCAACTCAAAATGGATCAAGGACCTAGGAATAAAACCAGTGAACCTGTGTCTAACAGAAGAAAAGGTAGGTCCTAAGCTCCAACATGTCAGATTAGGCCCCAAATTCCTTAATAAGACTCCTGTGGTGCAAGAAATAAAATCAAAATTCAATAAACAAATGAATTCAAACTAAAAACTTTCTTCTCAGCAAAAGAAACAATCTGTGGGGTGAATCAAAAGTCTGCATCTAGGGAGCAAATTTTTACCTCTCACACATCAGATAGAGCACTAATCTCTAGGGCATATAAAGAACTCAAAAAGCTCAACGCCAAAATAAAATAAAATAAAATAACCCAAGTAATAAATGGGCCAAGGACCTGAACAGACACTTCTCAGAAGATGATATACAATCAATCAACAAATATATGAAAAAATGTTCATCATCGCTAGCAATTAGAGAAATGCAAATCCAAACTACTCTAAGATTTCATCTCACTCCAGTCAGAGTGGCACCTATTATGAATACAAACAACAATAAGTGTTGGCAAGGATATGGGGAAAAAGGTACACTCATACATTGCTGGTGGGACTGCAAATTGGCGCAGACAATTTGAGAAGCAGTATGGAGATTCCTTGGAAAACTGGGATGGAACCACCATTTGACTCAGCTATCCCTCTCCTCGGTCTATACCCAAATGACTTAAATACAGCATACTACAGGGACATAGCCACATCAATGTTTATAGCAGCACAGTTCACAATAGTTAAATTGTGGATCCAACCTAGATATTCTTGAGTAGATGAATAAATAAAAAAAAAAGTGGCATTTATACACAGTAGAATATTACTCTGCAATAAAAAGAATAAAATCATGGTATTTGCAGGTAAATAGATGGAGTTGGAGAATATAATGCTAAGTGAAGTTAGGCAATACCCAAAAACCAAATGCCGAATGTTTTCTCTGATATAAGGAGGCTGATTCATAGTGAGGTGGGGAAGGGGAGCATGGGAGGAACAGACAAACTCTAGATAGGGCACAGGGGTTGGAGGGATAGGGAGGAGGCATGGGGTCACAAATGATGGTGGAATGTAATGGTCATCATTATCCAAAGTATATGTATGAAGACACAAATTGATGTGACTATACTTCGTATACAACTAGAGATATGAATAATTGTGATGTATATGTTTAATATGAATTCTAATGCATTCTGCTGTTATATATATATATATATATATATATATATATATATATATATATATATATATAATGATAAATCCCTGAGATTTAAAATTATACAATACATACATGTAACATAATATTATATAGTATCCTTTTATATGCACAATTTTACATTTTTCTGTATCTGTTAAAAATAAGCAACTTAAATTGAAAATAATTAAATAAATAAAATAGCATACACATTATGTCCTTTAGATGTACATATCATCAGTATCATTGTATATAAACAGGTCAGGCAATACACACAGTGACAGGAAGTCTGGTTTTGAATTAATCACTTTGTGTGATAGTATAACACAGCTTACTCCATAACAAACTCATAGTCCTCTATTCAATTTCAGCACATTTTTCAATATTTGCTTCCAATACAATTTTGATATTGCATTGAAAATGGAATTTCATGCAAAATATTTATCCCTATCAGACAATAATTCATCTCTTTAAACTTGCAACTTATTTACTTCTGCATTGCTATTTTTGTTTCAAGTAAGACATTTCATTATAAACTTAATTTCAAAAAATAATTGAGAAGAGATATTTGCAACAGTGTTTTAGTACAAAATGATCAGCTTGCTTGGTTCACTTGAGGTTAATTCTTTACATATTACAGGCACATTCCTGATATATTAGCTAATTGTAGGCTGTCAAAGTGAAAGTTGACCGTTTGCTGAGCTGTCTCAAGCTTTCATGTCTGGAATCATAAAAAAAAAAAAATTAAAGTCTATGCCATTGTAGAAGTATTTAATAAATCCAGAAAGACAGTTGTTGAACAGAGAATAATTTTGTGGAGCTGTATTTGAAGAGTAGCTGATACATCTACAGTGAGTGAAAGAAAATGTTTGCCATGAGTTGGAAGATACCATAGTAAGTACATCACAATGTACAGAACACTATTTCCTTTATGTCCTTTGCAACATATAAATGTGGAAGACTGAAAGAAAATTTTAAATTGAAGTTTCAGACTTTATAAATTTGTTTTAATATTTCTAATAAATGACATATGTATTGTTAAAAATCTATGATTCAGAAGACTTATATATCAGCCTCCTTATATCAGAATTAAAGTTCACATTTACCACCATACGCTATATGAGCATCCCAATAGTGAATGTGATTTTTTTAAAAGCTTCTATTTTGGTCAATATTCATTTTTCTTCCTTCTTAAAAAAGTGAGAACATGATAAACTTTTTTTCTGAGATCACCAACTCTTAATCTGGCTGAAGAAAGGGGATCCTTTCCTCAGTCAATTTTGTTAATAGATGGCTATCTTTACTTTGAGGGCACATCATCCAGGGACGATAAAAGCAGCCTTGTGTGGTTTAGTATACAGAAATTTTTATGTGCAAAGATCAAATCATTTATGCAAAAAAACTTAAAATAGTACTGGAGATAGCTATCTACCTATTTATTATCTGTGTATCTATTTTGCAGTGCCGGGGATGAAACCTAGGTCCTTGCACATGCTAGGCACGTATGGGATGATGGAGTTAAATCTCCAACCCAGCTAGAATTTAAACTCAGGTGTGGTAATTCCTAAGCATTTTGACATCAGTAAGGCCAAACACATGTGCTGTGGAGTGTGATTCTAGCTCTTCATTGCAGTTGAACTGAATGAAAACCCTTCACAATCACAGATAGTTAGATCTTAGCATAGGTTTGAATCTGAGAATAGGACCACTTGGCTTTCAATGTCTTAGGTGTCCTATGCAACCTGAGGCTTTTCTAGTCAAAATCCAATAAACAAGGGTTGAGAAAACATTCTAAAATATAAAAAAGAACACCAAGGAAAATTATCAGACCTTAATTACCCAGCACTATCCAGAAATCTTGATCCACTAAGGACCTTACAGACAGGACTGTGAATACTGCCAATTGGCTGAATGTCAATAATGGTTCTTTCAGAAAAAGAACATTGTGTTCCTACTCTATGTTTTCCTGATGTTCTCCGTAAACTGGCTGTTACCAAAGAATATTAAATTCAAGGGCATTCCTAATGAATGTGTTTAAAAAACTTCAACGTTGATGTCTTGAATAAAACTTATAGGAGAACTGTAAAATTTGTATCAGCTCTCAAACACAGAAGGGTATCAAAAACTTATAGTTGTTTTCTTCTAATACATATCCTTCCTTTTTCTTGTAAAGTTATGTGGAATAATTCCTAACAGTGACAAATGTCAACTTCATATTCTATTTAGTGGCTATCATATTTTCAACATCAAAACATATATGTAACAGAATGCTATGGCCACATCAAAAAGCTATAAAACCTTTTTTTCTTATTTTATAATATGACACAGTTAAAAATTGTATACTCAAACATATACGCATACCAAAGAAATATTCCATGAAAATGTGAGTAGATATATTTTCTTTAAGTTAATTATAAATACAAAATGGCAAATGGAATAAAGAAATACATATTCAGATACATGAATGCATTCTAAAAATTACTACATGTGCTGATGTAGGAAATTTTCTAAAAAACAGATCCAATGTGCTGTTATAAAAGGTAGTCAATAAAAATGTAAAACTAAGACTATGGATACTCTGTTAAAAATGAATATGAGAAAATCAACCATAAATTATTCCTGGCCATTGAAGATCAGTACAAGGAAAGGAGAAAGAAAGAGGAGTGAGCCTGCTAGCCCTGGGTTGTGACCCCAATCACTGAAGCTAAATTGGCCTCCTCTATGGATCCTGAAAAAAAACAAGGTAATATGATGGAACAGTTGCAACTCGTTCCAATATCTGAATTCCATAAAGTATCTCAAGTGTTTTTATTGTTTTCTCTCAGCAAAAGTTGGACTGTGGCTTCTAATGATTGATGGCTAAAGGCACAAAGTAGATATCTTTGCAAAATGAGGGGAGAAATAGCACAAAGGAAATAGCTAGATCTAAAATATAGCATCTCTTAGAAATATATTTGTCAATTTAATAGTATCTTGATGGATGGGCTGAAAGTATGTTAGAAATTAATCTTTGAACTTGTTTTGCACCACAGCTAAATCCAGAGATTCTGAAGTAAGGCGAATCTGGGTTCAAATTCTTTGTCAAGAATCCAGTTATACGACTTCAGGAAGGTATTTAAGCATTCTAAACTTTAATTTCTTCATCTAAAAACCTGAATAATAACACATATCTCAGTGCTTGACAAATAAATTACGGATTTATTTTAAAAAGACAGGGTTGTTATGTTAAACTTTTAGGTAGCTGTCTGATGCATAGTAAACTTTTTTTTTTTTTTGTACTTGGGATTGAACTTAGGGACACTTAACTGAGGCATATCCCCAGCCCTATTTTGTATTTTATTTAGATACAGGGTCTCACTAAGTTGCTAAGCAAACTCACACTGTTGCTGAGGCTGGCTTTGAACTTGTGATCCTCCTGAATCAGGCTTCCATGCTGCTGGGATTATAGGCATGAGGCACAGTGCCTGGCTATATAGTAAACTCTTAATAAATGCCAATTTAGGTTCTTAAATACAGTGCTATCTTTATGTAATACATAGTGCCTCGTTTGTACCCAAAACATGAGAACAGCCTTGAAGAGAGAGAAATGATAAGTACTCAACATATAACAATTAATTGACAACTTAAAATATTGTATAATAAATCAATATACATTTTTATTTTGTCTATATGGAATAGTCTCTACTTCCCCTCCAATTTCTGATGTATTACACAAACCTATCTACTCTCTAAGATAATAGAAATGAGACTATTTTCAAACAAAATTCAAAATTGAGTAAGAGAAAGATAAAAGTTAACCTCAAAAAAATGCAAAAGGTTATGCTCATCAGCTTGTAAACCTAACTATAGAAACTCTTCTACACCAACTGTCTGAATTATTTATATATTCACGCCAATGAGACATTTTATAGGATGAACTATTTGCCTTCCTCAAATTTATACATAGAGAAACTTTAAATCTCAATATCCCAGAATATATTGTACTTGAAAAAAAAGAAGAAAAGAGATGAAAACAAAAGGTTTAAAGAAGTGAATATGGTAAAATAAGATCCTTAGGGTTGGGCAAGTGACATAAAGAAGAGATTGAGATGCACAGAGAGACCTGAGGTCCAGAGGCACAGAGAAAAGTCCCTGCAAAGATAACTGAGAAGGCAGACACCTGCAAGCTAAGGAGAGAGGCCTCCGGAACTCTAAATTTGACAGCACTTGGATTTCCTGTCTCCAGAATAGAGAGAAAATAAATTTATTTTTCTTATGCCATTCAAGCCATGAACGATGTTATAGCTGCCATAGCAGACAAATATGTAGCCCATCCAAACAGTATCAAAACTCAGACTTAGCTGGATTTTGCTGGGCAGAAACTATGTTGGAACCAGGAAGTCAGTAATGTAGGGAAAGTGGGAGAATTGTCTAAGGATGGAAGGATCATGGTAAATATCAATTTAAATTGTATCTGCCTATTTGCCTACAGCTCCAAAGCCTCCTCTTTCTGTTTATATATTTTCTGCAACATGTACATTTTTCAACATATTATATAATTAACTTTTTAATCTTTATTACCTCCCCACATTCTATAAGATGGAGAGTATTGGTTTTAATTTTTTTGTGTGTATGTGTTCCAGTTTTCAATGATATATTCAGTGATATATTTCAGCCCTAGAAAATGTCTAGCACTTCACAGAAAGGCAAAAGAGGAAAGAGAATAAGTGAAAGCATCAGGGGAGAAGAAACAGCTCACTGGATGACCCTGAGAGTCAGCCAATAGTTGGTCTAACTATATATGTCGGAGAAATTAACTATTTAATAGAGGGAGACACTGTTCAACAGTGTCAATTCAGGACAGACATTTTCTTTCACAGTTAAGAATAGTAATTATTGTAGATTCTATATAAGAGATGCCAGTTATAGTAATGCATTATAGGAAGACCAATAAGAAAGTTTTGCATGATCAAAAGAAGGGGTGTCATAGAAATGAGCAAGCATAGAAATCATCACCCTTTATGAAAATGTACAGGTGAGAAATGGAGCTTGAATTTTAGGGGCAAGATCAGAAATACCTAGTCAGGGAAGTAATAAGAGGACTGTTCCAGGATATTATCAGGAATAAGTTATGAAAACAAAACACTTCAAACAACAGTGGTTTTACTCTGTTTTTCAAACTAAAGGCCAGTCTTATGTGCATTACTATGATGTAAATCATATTCTGATAGCAGTTTTGTCTGTTCTTTTTTCTACTGCTTTGAACACACTCGTAACAAATTTCCTTTCATTTTTTGTTCTTCTGCAAGTCATTCAGTTCCTTCACTATGAGTATTATGGTGCCTATTAAATCTTCATCCCAAAAGAGACTCTTCTATTGATAACTAGGAGTGTTAGCAGGACCATATTATTGGAAAGTAGGTGTAGGTAGACACAGGTTGTTTGCCATACCTTGTATTCTAGACACAAACTATCTGAAAATCCTTTCTGAAAATATTTTCTTTTCTACATTTTTAGTTGGATTAATCTTTTCCTATATTATTGCTAATTTTCTAAGTGACCTTTGACCTTAAGTATTGTCTTACAAGAAAAATATATTTATGTGTGTGCTGTTTTTCTGTTTGGATATTCTGAGTTAGCGCTGTTGGGTCAATTTAGAGAACAGAATGTTCAAAACAAAATTATATTTAAACATCAGTCATTTAAGTGCTTTAAAAATTAAAGCTTAGGCATAATTTGTAACTATCCATATGTTATGGGAACATGCTGAGCATATATCAAAGAAACAATTTTTCCAGAAATGTTTTTCATAGCTTTCAAAGGCTGACAGAATCCCCTGCTTCATTTGGAAATGGCTAAAGAGATTTTTCAGAATCATCACAATATGGACTATGTGGTATTTATGTTTTGTTTTGTTTCTCAGTTTCTCAGCTCCTTTTAGTATCAACAAGGATGGAGGATAGTTTATAGCTATCAAATGGCATAAAATGCTTAATTTGCTATTGTATCACAATGCTCTTTTGCTTGTATCTTTAATTTGCTGTCATACTGAAATGCCTTCTTGGGAATAATTTTCCCCCTAAAGAAAAATGAAAAGTAAAATGTTGTTAAAAATATGTTGACTAACCACATAATTACAGAATGTAATTTGTAATAATAGAAATACACTTGTGAAAATAGTAAATGACATGAAAATGTACAAGTGCTGTGAAAAAAAAGTTAATGAATATTTTACATATCTCAATAGTGAAATCACCCCATGTGTGTCCCTCTGTGATAAACTTACTTCACTTAGCAAACTGCTTGTGTGGCTTTCGTGAAGATTGAAACCATAATTATATGTATACTGAAGATCCTTGACTTAAGGTATTTCAACTTACTGTTTTTTACAGCTTTTTAAGCATTTTACAATGATGTGAAAATAACATGCATTCAATAGATACCACACTTCTAATTCTGGAGTTTTGATTTTCTTCAGGAAAGGAAACCAGTGTGAATTGCAATATCCTTTCATGAGGTTGGGCAGAAGCAGGGAGCCTCGGCCCTCAGTAAGTTGTGTAATCAGGAGGATAAACAGTGTACTGTATTGCTCAGCTATGATGCTAGTAAGACCAGGTGCACGGAATGCACTTTTTTACTTAGAATACATTCAAGTAACGTTGGGTTTATCAGAAATTAGACTTATTGTACATTAAGAGATATCTGTATACCACAATTTCTTTACCCATTTTTCTATTGCTGGGCATTAACTATTGTAATGGTGCAATAAGCATGAGTATATAGATACCTCTTTGTGTTTTTGATTTCAGTTTTTTTCATTATATATGTCGAAGTGGATTTCTGGATCATGTGGTATTTTTACTGGAAATTGCTTAAAAACTTCCATAGGATTCTTCATAGTGGTTGCATCTCATATTCTTTTTCAGAAGTACAAAGAGCAGATATTTGAATACTTTCAATATTATGTAGTTGACTATATTAAATAGTGGCATAGTTTCTTATTGGTAAATTAATATTCACTCTATTAGGGATGTTTTGGATTTTTTTTAACCATGAAATCCAGAACACACTAAAAGTTTTAAATCACATGCTATGGATATTTATAAGCCAGAGAATTCCTGATGATCAGTGTATGCTAGACAAATCAGACAGAACAAATGCCAAGAGTCCTTATGAAAAACCCGAGAGACTGTCCTTAGTTGTTCTGAATAAACCTGATCCAAGAGCTCTGAGCCCCAGTACCTACCACTCTCTCCCTGAAAACTGATGCAAAATAATTTCCAAAACATTCCTGACAAGCACTGTGTCAGCATGAGAATCAATGGACCTCTTTAGGCTAAGCTGGCAGGCTTTTGAGAATCCCAGTACTAACTAGGATCCTGGGTTTTGCAGGATAAGCAACAAAATAATTTGTTTCCACTTTCTTCCTAATGCAGAAAGGAAAATCCTATGTCTTACAAGGTTTTTCAATTTTGCCTTGCTGACAATCACTTAATCAACCTACATGCACAAAAGATCATGATGGTATATTTTAGACAAATGGAGAAAAAATTCTTTTAATCTCTTCTCTCTCACTCTAATAAAAATCTTGATATTAACATTGCAGAAACATAACCATAGTTATGACTATGTAGCAGAAATGATCAATCTTTGGATATTTAATTTATACTTGAGTTGCACATTTTTTCCAAGGGGAAAATACAGCAGAAACAGGCATTCAGAATTTCATATATTCTTCTCTAATGAATTCACCTATGCAGATATGACATTTAATGTTTCTATCAAAATGATGATCAAAAAAGACATTCAGGGCTGGGACTGTAGCTTAGTGTAAAGTGCCGGTCTCGCATGTGTAAGGCACTAGGTTCGATCATAAAAATAAATAAATATTAAAGAAAAAAATAAAAAGAGAGACAATCACACAGTGATGATATGTTGACAATCATAAGAAACACACACACACACACATACACATACACACACACACATACACATACACACACATAAATATATGTTCATGGAAGATCTAATGGGCACAGGAGGTGACAAGGTACCTCACTACACTGTGCTCAAATAATCAAGATACAGTAGGCCATGTGTGGGAATGCCTTGACATGAAAATAGTGTGGCTTATAAAAAAGAAGAAAATAGGGTCATGCACAGTAAAATGGGTGAAACTGGATAGTATCATGTTAGACCATGCAAGTCAGATTCAGAGAGAGAAGTACTCTGCATGTTCTTTCATACATGGAAGCTAATGGAAAAAATTAAAGAAAATCACATAATTAGAAGGGGGGCAGACAATATAAAAGAAGGGAATTATGGGGAGAACAGGGAGGAAGAGCAGGTAGGGGGTCACATATGGTTATGAAATTTTTTGAACTATGCTATATGCATGTGTCAATATACCACAATGAAACCTACTCTTCTGTATAATTAATATGTACCGATTAAAGAAAATGGATAGTTTGATTTGAAAGTTGTTTGATGACTCATAATATGTGAACTTCTATAATCAAATTATTTTTCACTTGGTAAATCAGTAAGTTCCACATTTGACAGCTCAATAACTTATTTATAAAACTATGCAACGTGTTTTAGAAGAATAATTACAAGTTTGAAAATAAAGAACAAAAAGACATAAACCTGTCATCTAAAAGTAAAGTCAGACTCGAATGTCCCTTCTTCATTTCCCTTTACATCAATATCATATTTTAGATTTATATAAAATTTGATAATGCAAATTCAAAACACATGTTTATTCAAAGAATATGTTTCAGAACACTTGGACTTGTTTATTTCTGGCATGTCACTGAATATACAAATATACTTATTTATTTCTTATTAATTAAAAGTGGTTCCCCAATTATCTGGACTAAAAAGTTTTCTAACATACATACAAATTGGGGTTATGGTGCTATTTAAGATGGGGTGTTCAATAATAGGTTCTTCTTAGTCACTGGTAAGCCCCTGGTAAGCTATTGCTTAGCCATTGTTAAGACAATAATGGGGTGTTATTAGCTATTGCTCATCAAATTCTGATAATTATTTAGGTATAAAAAAGATGAACTGGGCTGGGGATGTGGCTCAAGCGGTAGTATGATCGCTGGCATGCATGTGGCCCAGGTTCAATCCTCAGCACCACATACAAACAAAGATGTTGTGTCCCCCGAAAACTAAAAAAATAAAATAAAATAAATATTAAAGCTTCTCTCTCTCTCTCTCTCTCTCTCTCTCTCTCTCTCTCTCTCTCTCTCTTCATAAAAAAGATGAACCTAGTTCACATGCATCAATTTTTTAATACATGCAGGTTTTTAAAAAATTAACTACAGAATTTTAATATTTGAATCCAAATAGCTAGCCTTAGAAGCTCAAAGATGATTTTATAAATTGTTAATTCATGTAAGCATGTAAACCTGAAGATATTAACTAAAGCAACTGGGGACATGGTTTAGAAATATTCTATTTAGATCAATTTTGATGTATTTTCTAGACTTGTCACACAGAAAGATAATTCAAGTCATTGAATTTAAATTTGTGAATTTAATTTTTTATAAATGTAAAATGGATCAAATGAATTGTGCTGGTATATTTTAGAAATTATATTGAAAACATCTATTATTTTAATCTGCATTCAATATTTTAAAATTTTATGCAATAGTTTGCATTCTTGTTTTTATTTAAAGTTTTCAAAAATCCATGCACCTTTGACATTTAGGGTAAATTTCAATCTGAATATTGAATTTTCAAATTATAGGAAAATAATGCAATCATGCTTAACAAAGATAAATCTCACATTATTGCACTCCATAAAATATTATTTAAATGCATTAAAGTTTAACATTAATTTCCTCAGTAGTACTAACTTGTTTCACATGTTTAATAATCACATATACCTACTAGCTACCAAACAAGCATTATAGGTTTAAATCGGTTTACAGATCAGGATAGTTTAGTCAATTTATTTAACAATTTATCATTTTTAGTAAATTATAGCTATAAATAAAGTATTTCTCTGTGTATAAATTATATAGCCTTTTAAAACAATTGCTTCTTCAGGAATGATCTCAAAATGTGTAAGTATTTACTATGAAATGGAATAATAGTCACACAATAACATCACAACCTTTCATTCTTTCTGAAAATGTATATAGATATACAATTTACATTTTTGAAATGACTAATTTAAGTATCTGTGAATAACTTTAGTTTAATTTTTATTAATACATTATTCAGAGATACAATCTATAAAATGGTCACGTTTGAGGAGCAACAGAGCCCAATTTCAATACTACTCTATCACAGGAGCAGAGACTATAACCAAGACTCTTGCTTTGTATAACCAAAAGATTAGCAGATTCTCAGAAGGGAAAAGCATGGCAGCTAGCATGAAAAGCAATTAAACTAACCATACCACATTCCCTGATCATTGCATCCCTGTTTCACTAGAACAATACATCATCTGATATGAACTCTGCACTTGAAGGAAGAACTAATACAAAGATCAAGGAAACAGAAAACTAAGAATCAAATAAATGAACATTAAAGTAGTTTTATTTGCTCTTTTATCATTAATTGTTCTTAATTCTTAAATCACCATAGCTTTTTGTCAAAGATACAACATTGATGATAGAGTATGAAATTAATTTAATTCCATGTAACAAAAAGAAATATGATATAGGATAAATTTCAAGAGGAAGTAATGGAAATGAGTTACTCAGAATCAAGACAGAATTAATAAAAAATATGAATGAATATATGCAGTTATATCTCTTCTCAGAAATTGAATAACATGTAGAAAAAACAATGTGGGGATAGAATTTTACACTATTTAATGTAATCACTGAAAAGTTGTTCAATCTCTCTGAACCTCAATTTCTTTTCTTTAAATAAAATAAATTAGAGGTTAATTTCAGAAGTGGAAATAATATGGAGACTAACATTAATAGATATGAAATAAATATTAGATGTTTTCCTACTGTAATATTATATTTTAATAAAGACAGAGATACCAATTATCAGGTACTGATTATATAGTCTTAATTACATGCAGACCCCTTATCTTTAAATATCTTTAAATATCTTTAAATATCTCAGGAGAATGAAATCGTTTTTCTCATTTGACACATAAAAATTTATCCTAAAGATACTAAGTAACAAACAAGGTATCTAACACGTATGTTGTATAATAGATATTCCATCACTTGCAAACTGGAAATCTTGCTCTGAGACACACATCATGCTGTCACAATCCAATCCAGACTCATATTCATACATCCACAAGCAATATTCCATTTCATATTTTAATGATCAAATTCTACCAGTCATAGCATAGAATTGTTTCATCAAAGAAACCGTACTCAATCAGTGATTAAAGATAGAGAGCTGGAGGTCAGTATATAATGATATGTGGGTAATTCAGATATTCAGGTAGATCTGCATAGGAGCTCTATTTATGATTTATGGTCATGACAGTATAAGCAATATTTATCAAGCAAATTTTATATTGACATCAATTTTAGAAAAGATGTGCATTATGTTTTAAAATTACTTATAGATTTAAATAACATATTACCTTACTCTGGGAGTAGTCATAATTACTCACGTTCATAAAGAAACTGTTGAACTGTAGTGTTTGATACCAGTAAAAATTGTTTTCTAGAAATACAGATCTAATTGAAAATAGTAAAGCTACTTTTTTACTTATTAGATTTTATCGAAAAATAATGTAAAATCACAATTATTCAATTTATTTTTGGTAAGCTTTTATTAGTTCTTATTAGTTTTGATAAAGTGCTAGTAATATTATACAAATTATGTATTGAAGCAAGTTACAAATGTAGCATGGGTAAAGATTGCCTAAGCAGAGCAAACATAAAGATATTGGAGGTTAGAATGCCAAAGTATGGAAACTGTGATTGCAGGTCATTTTGCATGAATTTTTTTTTGAAGGTGGGTATCATGGATGGAACTCAGGGGCACTCGACCACTGAGCCACATCCCAAGCCCTATTTTGTATTTTATTTATTTATTTATCTATTTATTTATTTATTTATTTATTTATTTATTTATTTATTTAGGAAACAGGGATCAAACCCAGGGCGACATCCTCAGCCATTTTTTTAATATATATTTTATTTAGAGATGGAGTCTCACTGAATTGCTTAGAGCCTTGGTAATTTGCCAAGGCTGGCTTTGAACTGAGTATCTTCCTTCCTCAGCCTCCCAAGTTGCTGGGATTACAGGTGTGCACCACCACATTTGGCTTACATGAGCATTTAAATTAATTCACTTATGCATTCAATGTACTCAGCAAATAACTTCTCTCCACTGAGCATAGTACTAGTACTATGTAATAGTACTACTACATAGTACTTTATAAATCAGATATAGTCTGTCTAGAAGCAGGCTAGATTCCCATTCTAAAACATAGGTGAATGATGTCATTTTGTGGAACATAGGTGAATAATTACATTTTTTCCATAGAGGAAATGACAACCTTTGAAGAATTCAAAGAAGAAGTATTATTCAAAATGAAGCACTATTTTATTTTCTAACATTTGACATTTCAGTTTTTATTTTGGCCATTTTGGGTGTTCAACCCAGGACATTGCATATGCTACAAAACCACTCTACTACTGACTTATACACCCAGCCCCAGTCAACATTTTAATATTCTAACATTTTTCATGTTAGAAAGCCTGTGAGAATACTTCGGCAGCAAATCAATATAGTTAATTATATAAACATGATATTTTAAAACAAAATTGTGTTGGTTGATGCGTACAAGGTCAGTTATACATGATATAAACTATAATATTGATGATACAAAATATGGGCATGTTTGTTTCAGTAGTCCCAGAATTTTTTTAACCTTGCTATTTACAAATATTCAAGGTGGGTTTGATTTATTCAACACTCAGCAATTTTGACTTGCTCAGGTTTATTTCTATATCTATCTTGATCTTTTTCTCCACATAACCACTGCCTCTAAAGTCATTCCACATAGTTGATTCAAGTCAACAGGCCCCAAACCAAGCCTTTTATATTATTAGTGCCCAGAAGTTGCTTTCCTGCAAATCAGTACTTCTGTTCAAAAAAAAAAAAAAAAAAAAAAAAACAATCCAAAGGAAAAACAAAAAATAGCCAAAAAAAAATCAAATTGATTTTCCCATCATCTACACTGAAATTGAAATTTCTTTCTTGTCACTGTATCTATTCAAACACCACCTTTTTCTTCATTCATGCTGACTTAAATTACGCAACTCCTGAATTTATTTATGTTTCCCAACAAAATGTCATGATAAATTCTGAGAAAAAAAATTGTGATTTCGAATTTTGTGATTTCGAATTTTATGCATGATTATGAATAGCAAATTATTTATCTAGGGCAGCATGATGTAAACTATTGTCTAGATATAGTATTGGAGGGATGTTGCTAAAAAAGCAAACTTTATTTATGAATTTTCTGATTCAGAATATACTTATACCTATAATGAAGTGGTATAGTAAAGGAGCTCTAATTAATTACATATGTTATATGTAATTAATTACATATGTTTATCATGAAATTTATTTAAAAATTTATGTTATGTATATTATTGCCTACAGAGAATGCAGTGCTTATAGAATTTGTTACTCAACATCATGTAAATGGTAATTTTCAAATTTTATCTTACACTACAACCTGAGTTTTCTATATGTAGAAGGACAGATGTTTAAACACTCTCTAATTCTGGCTCTGTTTCCTAAACATGGTTTCTCAATGTTTATGTGTCAAATTATAAATCTCTCTTTCCCTGTTTTTCAAAATAACCTCCTCCTCTTCTCTTCATTTCTCACATAAAGGATCTATAGAATTACTACCCAATTGATCAAATTATGAACTGGAATACCCCCTTATTTACTTTTCTTCATATCCTATATGATTCTTCATCATGTTCTGATCAATTTATTCATGAAATCTCCACCATACCTCTCCTCTACCCTCTTTGCTAAGATTTAGCTTAAACTACCATCATTTTGTAATCGCATTATTCCATTAACTTCATTGGTCTACATTCTTCCAATAATTTACATGAAATTAATTTACACATTTGCCAGAATGATATTTAAAAGTATAAATTTAGTTATTTAAAAATTAAATTATTTGAAATTATTATATTTTAATTTATAATACAAGTAATATTTACAATGATAAATGTTGGGGCATTTAATTATATTAATAGTAAAATGTCACACCCTCTGTTTTGCAGCTGTGCCTTCTGATCTGGCTCTTCCTACTTCCACCCGTTCACCTGAATTTCCTCTTTTTAATCACTGCAAATGTTCTACTCTTAGGAGCTTTCTGTTCCTAGAACATGCTAAGCTCTGCCTTATAACATTTTCATTGACTTTTTAGGACTGCACAGAACTTTCCCAGAATTTCTATGCACAGAGTATTCTCAACCCTTTGAATATCATGATGTGTTGTCTATTCAAGAAAATCTTACCAGCCTAATCTTGCTAAACTAATTACCTTGGCACACTACATATTTACTTCACAGAATATAACTCAATGTGAAATGAACTTTTGCTTGCCCTACTGGTGTAATGCAAACACTAGATCCACTTCATCATCTTTTATCCTTCGAGCAGTGACACAGTGCCTCTGCATCAATACTAGTCAGATTCACATATTAAAGGTAATTTTAGTACAAAAGTGGGATTTTCTTTTGTATGGGGAGGTAAAAAGTTACAAACATAAACACCACCAAAGTATTGGTGAATATAGAGGGCTACACTGTAATTGTAATTCTCACAACTGGGTTATTATTTTTATTTGATATTTTCAAATAGAGTAACATATTCACAAATAAATCATATAGTTTATTTAGCTAACCTTGTGAGTACTGAACTTAATTATATATTTGAAATCAATATCTCATCTATTATCAAATCAAGTAACTAATACATATTAAGTTTGGGCAAGGGCATATGAAAGAAACAAATGCTTAGGCAATCATGAATGTGATTTTTCAGTTACTTAACATTCACACACAGTCTTCCATTATCTGATTCACATTTCAGCAACTCTAATGAAAAGTGCTTTCTAAATGTACTCCTAAGGGAAAGGGTCATTTATTTGATTTTCTAAACCTCACCCAATATTTTAAAATGATTTCTCGGGGAATTCACCTACATTAATATTTTATCATTTTGGATAATTTAAAATGCCATGCAATGACACCACATTAGGAAAGCAGAGTCAAAATGTAAGTAACTAATTTCAATGAAGTTGGGTTTCTAAAATGTATCAAAATACTTAGTGCCAGAAATGATTTTGAAAAGTTTTAATTTATCCAAAAACTGTGTTGTAAAACTCACACTCATTTTGTTTTTATACATTTGTACACTCATTTATTGCTTCCTGAAGTGAAAGAATTGAAAATCGTCTGTTTTTTTTCAAAAAAGACAGATATTAAATTTAATAAAAACACTTTATACAGATATATTTGAATATACACATAAACACACAGACCTTGTATAGTGATCTGAAGTTCAATACAGATTTTTTTAGTATTTGTTAATTTTGTTTCAAAATATTTCTATTATAATGTTGCTTTTGAAATTCCTAGTAAATGCAGAAAAAGGTCTATTTATTTATGTAACAAATGTCTGTTATATGCATGGCTTCCTTTCCCAATAATGGTTATAATATAACCTGATATAAAATAAAACATATAAAAGAGAAAAACAAAGAGCTTTGTAGAGAATTGTTTTACAAATAACTGATCAATAAAATAAAAAGCTATATTATAAAAGAAAAATGAAATATAATTCAAATGAAGAAAAATTAATCGAGCAAAGAAACAAAACAATGTCCTTTAAGGAATTCAGTAAAAAGTATTAGTAACAAAATCTAAACTAAAAGTAAAAGATATCAGGCCACCTCTTTACTAAGGCTGTCACAAAGGAGAGTTACTTTTTAAATTAGAAATTTGGAATTTATTTTCATGTGCTTATTATATCAGTTTTTTTAAATCAAAACTGTTATATGAAAATCATCAGAGATAAACAATTCAATTAAAAAGTCAAAAAGCCAAACAAAAAAGTAGAATAATAATAACTGATTATTTTAAAAAGTATCAATGACCAACAATTGAATGAAGGGAAAAAGAAAGCACTATTATTGATAGCATTTTATACCTATATGATAATATGTTTTCAAGAATGATCAAACTACAAAATTTTCTGGTGCAAGTGTAAGATGGGAGAAAGGCTGTTCTTCTCACAGATACACCTGTTCAATGACAATAAACAAATGAGTTTTCTTAATGAGAAACACAGAAAAGACTTCAGAGATTAACACACTAAAAGAGTGCAAAACCCAATGCTAGGAAACAGGTTGGAATATTCCAGGCAACTTAATTTATGCCCTGTTCTAGTACAGTAGTATACTATAGGGATGAAATCAATTATTCTTATGTGAAAGAAAGAGCTAAACTATGGCTAACCATTCACATATTTTCCAGAACTACCTAAAATATTTGCTTCTCCCTTCTCTGTCTCAGAACTCTAATGGGACCCTACATACACTAGATACCTGAAGGCTACAAAACAAAACAAAACAAAACAAAAAAACAGCAAGGGGACCACTGTGGACATAGACTTTAGCTCTTACTCCCAGCTTTCATTAATTGAAAAAAAAAAAAAGAAAGAAAAAACCCTATTTTACTTTTTTTTTCCCCAGAGGAGGGAATTATTTAGAATATACAACCAATTCTTCAACTTTTTGAAGTGCTACATTTAAGCACATAATTTGTTCTGACCTATCTATCCCAGAGTGATGATGAGCTCTGGCACATCTAGACTCCTGGGTGTTGCTAAGAAAAAAAATCACAGTGTTTGCATCAACAAGATGACTTCAGAGGCTCCCAGAATCTCTGGCTGGGCTAGTTGGTGGGAGACTTCTGTATGAAAACAATCAGGGAAGACTAGAAGAGGTGAATGTTTTTTTCTAATGCACAGATAATAACTCAAAGGGTCATAGAAAATGAATACACATAAATTCAATGCATCAAAAGGAACAAGATAAAACTAAATGAGACAGTCAGTGAAAGTTAGTGAAATTAAGAAGTTTAAATACAGAATAGAGAATGCAAAATAACTGTAATAATAATATGCAGTAAGCTCAAGGAAAAAAAATGAATGGACAAAATTAAATATGAATGAAGAGATGAGCAAAATTTCAAAGAACCAAAAAGAAATCTCTGATTGCCAAAACAAGAATAAGTATTTTTAAAAACATCAGTGAATGATTCAATAGTAGACTAGACCAAATAAAATAAAGTTTAGCAACTCAAATATAGGTCATTTGAAATTATGAAATCAGTAAAGCAAAATTTAAAAAAAAGAGACTTGAAACAGCCTAAAGAAACTATAATATGCAACCAAGAAGATAGATATATGCATATATACATTTAAGTATATAATATTTATATGCATATTCATATATATTGGGAGTTTTAGAAATGAAGTAGAGAAAAACTATAAACCTTATTCCAAAAAAATAAATGGGTGAGAAATTCCCAATTCTTAGGAAGGAAATGTACATGTAGGAAGACCATAGAACCCTTCAAACATGGCAGTGAAACCAATGGAATTCGAATTGTGGCACAATCAAATTGTTCAAGTCAAAGATAAAGAGCAAATTTTGAATGCAGCAAAAGAGAATTCTTACATACAAGGAAGCATTCACAATAACATCAGTGTGTTTTTTAGTGGAAACTTTTGAAGCTAGAAGGGACTGTGATGACATATTCAAAGTACAGAAAGGAAAATCTTGGCTATTAGATTTTCTTTATATACGAACAATCTTATATGCAGAAAACTATCATTTGAAAATGAGAAATGATAAAGACTTTCTTAGACAAACAGAAGTTGGCAAGAGAGGAAAAGGAGAATACAGAAGGACATAAGGACTAAAAGAATAAAGTCTGCACATTTTTCTCAAAAGACAGTAAATAAATGGTCAGCAGGTAAATGAAAATGTGCTCAGCACATTTAAAGGAACACAAATCAAAGCCATAAAGAAAGCACCATTTTGCATTTATTAGGATAGCTCTTATTCAAAAACAAAAACTGAAGCAAAAATAAGTGTTGGTGAGGATATGAAAAAATTGGAGCCCATGCAACTCTTAGCAGAAATACAAATTGATGCATCCATTGTATAGGAAAATTTAGAGATTTCACAGCAATTTAAAAGTAGAACTACCATATGATTTAATAGCCCTACTTTTGAGTACTCATCAATAAGAATTGAAATGAAGATCTTGAAGAGAAATCATGATGCATATAATAACCCTATTCATAAGTCTTGAACAAACAAACCAAGCAAACTAAATGTGCATCAATGGATGAATTAATAATGAAAATGTGGCATCTATTTACAATGAGATATTATTCAGTTTTGAAAAATAAGGAAATCCTATAGTACACAGCAACATGGAGAAGTATTGAAGACATGCAAAGTGAAATGGGCAAAACAAAATAAATGATATGATAAAAACATTGCATAATTTCATCTTTTAGGAAAAAAGTTATATTTCTGAGTTTTCAAAAATCTCATGGAAGTATGTTATATACAAAAAAAATTGAAGTGAAAAAAGAAAATTGTTGTAAAAACATGTACAATTAATAGATAGTTCCTATGTTCAGAAAGATAATACTACTTATGGAAAAATAAAAATATTTCATTTAAAGTGCATAAATCAAAAAGAAGAAAGCTTGACACAGTTAGTTGTACATATAGTCATAAAATTATGCACTAGGAAAAAAAATGCCTCAACATAAATATAGACCAAAAACTTGGAGATATAATACTAGATCACTTGGTAAAATATTCTAGAATAAAAGACTGGTATGAAATAAAATTCTATATTCACTCAAATCTTGGTATAGGGTAACATGATCACAATGTTCACAGCATAAGAAAACTTAAAGTAATATTGAGGTGTGTCTTATATCATGTATTAAATAATTCTATGGTCACTTAAAGGAAGTCAGATTATTAAGCTTACAGAAGAAGTGTAAAAACTATACATATTTTTCTTGAATGTACATATTATATTATATAGATACACTTGGGTAAAGCACTATACTAGAGAAGAATTATATGCAAAATTTTTAAATATTAGCTTCCAAAACTCAACATTCAATGAGATCCTCTGAAGCATGTGAATAAGAATCACCTGTTTAAATACATGAGCGCAAAATCCATAGCTAAACATCTTGAAAATAGAAATATATATTAAATTTGCATAACTTTTTTCTTCCATGCTGTAATGTGGTGATAGTTTGTAAATTTGAGGTATACTTAATAACATAAGTGGGTTTTTTTCTGTAGGAAATGTAGTACAACTATAATATAAATGCCATAAACTTAGATTTTCTTTGCAATAATGATCAGATTTTTCCTAAGCATTTATTTCCAAGTAATTCTTTATTAATTTCATTTTGCTTATTACTAATCACAAAATTTAGGAATAAAATATGTTTAGTTCAGTGAAGATAGAAAATGATACGACTCTTAAAACTAAACTATATTTATAAGAGTAACAGAATTTTATGACTCCCTACAACCCATGGTCATTATTCTACAACCAGAATTAGAATGTTTTAAATGAGGATAAGACCACATTTTGATGTTTAGAAATAACAAATGAAGGAAAGAATGTCTTAAAAATTAAAATACACAGTATGCAGTTCATTTGGTCCAATGGGTGGGTGCAGGGTAATTCTCTGCCTTGAAGTTGAAGAAAGTTGACCACTGTGAAGGCTGCTTCCTTTACTGTCCTAAGTTCATATGCAATTATGCTACACTGTGTTACCAATTGCTATGTTCCTGTACCTGAGAAATAAATGCCAATGCTGACCCCTCATATTAATACCCTTTATCTGAGTACACACTAGGAATCTCTCAGAGACAGATAGCAAAGCTATATACCTCACCTGCATGCAGGAGGGGAAATTGCATTTGCTAGCAAAAACATTGTATTAAGTCTTAATTTTACCTAGAAATTTTGAGACTAGTTGAATTTTTAATTGATAGAAATTCATTCTGTCATATGATAGATATGTCCAGAAGAAAGACTCCGAATATGATATTAGAAATACAGGCCTTTGGAAAGTGATTAGGTCATTAAAGCAAAAGCCCATTAATGGAATTAATGCCCTTACAGAGGAGTCCTCAAAGTGGGTATGTTCGCTTACTTTCTATTTCTTTCTCTCTAACATGTGAGAAGGTAAAGTCCACAGTCTGGAGCCTAGAAGAGGCACTCACCAGAAATCAATGACCCTGTCACTACTAGAACCCTGATTTTAGAATCCCAGCTTCTCAAACAGTTAAAAATAACTTTTTGTTGTTTATAAGCCATCCACCCTGTGGTACTTTGTCATAACAGGCAGAACCATGATCTATCTATCTATCTATCTATCTATCTATCTATCTATATCTATATAACATGTGTAATATATATATATATATATACATATATGTATATATATATTACATGTGTATGCACATTATATATTTAATTTAAATATGTATATTTATATTATATATTTATATTTATATTATATTAAGGCTTTCTATGATGTAACTACACCCATGACTTACATTCTAAATTCACAATTTCACTCATTATTATTGTTCTTTCCTTACATATTGATTTCTTGGAAAAAATGTTGTAGGTTAATTTCTTTCTGAGAAGAGATTATTAAACAAACACTTCTCTGGTAATAAATTTTTATTTACCCAAAAGCAACAACTATTTTCTCTATTTATTTTGTTTCTTGTTTTTTTTAAATACTCTTAGAATAATGTTCAACATTAACTAACACAGAAGTTTATGTAAATCTATACTTCCTGCCTCCAGTGGCTGCATTTTGTTTAATTAACTTTACAACACTTGTATTGGCCATAAAATTACGGAATGTCATGTGATTCCTTTGAACATCTTGTTAACAGTCTTGAATTTCAATATACTAAATTCACTGACACTCCCTGCCTGAAGCAAAAGTTAGTTAATGGCTTCCCAGAATCTTTTTTTTTTAAACCATTTTAACACTTCCTCTTTGTAAAAGTCAAATTCCCTTACTAGAAGTAACAAGAGCTTAAGACTTATTCTTTATAGAAGACCTAAGTGAAACAAAAAATAGAAATGCTCCAACAAGTGTAAAATCAATGTATTTCAACTTTATGTGCTGTTATATATTTGATAGTTATATGTTAAAGTACTAAAAAGAAGACAACTCAAGTTTTTGTTTATTCTCTTGGGAGATGTATTGTAAAAAATAGAACTTTTACTAACAAATCCCTGTAAAATGACACTCAGATATAATTCCTCAATGGACAAGTAAAACTTGTCCTTGTAGTATTATCATTTCAAAAATATAAATGATATCTTTTATATTCTGAACTAGTCTTAATCATAAACTAAAGTCAAAATTGCTTTAGATCTCTTTCTACATGCCACTTACACAATCTACTATAAACTCTTCAATCTTTTCATTCCTTATAAAATTCTTGGATTATTTCCTGACTTCTTAAAAATGAACATATTAATACAGAATTATAATAACATTTACTGCTTTTTCCCTAAAAGAAATAAGTCAGCAAAATAAATTACTTTATATAATATCTTTAATTTTTAGAGATGCCAATGGCCTTTTCCTGAAATCTGAAATTCTGATGTCTTGAAATTTATTCTATAAATTAAGTACTTCGCTAAAAGTTCATATTTTTTTTCCCTCAGGAATGATGCATGAATTTTCTTCTTTTAAATGGTATTTGACAAGCAATAATAAGAAATGTACAACTATTGACTTTTAAATGCTGTGATTTAGAATTTTTTCACTGCTTAATAAGAAATATGAAGAAATATGAAAAGAAAATACAAAAAAGTAAGAAATATGGAGAAAATTATTTCTGTTTAATATTCTCACCTAGACTCAGGCCCTTTTAAGGGACGTGTGCTACCATCTAAGGGTCATGGATTTTGATTCAATTTCCGTTATTAGATGGGCACAAGATCACTGAAGCAGCTTCATGTACCATAAATAGTTCCAGGAGCAGGAACCAAGAAGGATGGCCAGCTTAAAGGTCTCTTACTTATCCTTATCAGATAAATAACCTCATTCCAAGAAATCCTCCCAAACATCCTCCCTGACTAGAACAGGAGCATATGCCCAATGTTCACTACAAAGGCTGAGAAATTAATAACTGGTAGTATTTATTTATAGTATTTACACACTTCAGGTGAAAGGAGCAGTGGGACAAGGGGGTAAGGTGTCACTAGAAGGTGGCACTCTGCACTGTCAATCACAGTAAAGTCATTCTCAAAAGACTTGGGGTATTTAGGAGTAAGTGCTGAAAAGAATGTTAATATAGAAGAGTACTAAATATAAAATTAAGTTATATGAAAGACTATCCTGATGTTTATGTATTTTATTATACTATTTTAAAAACTGTCAGTTTTCTAAAAATCTAAGACCAACAAGGTAAAAGAAGGGAATGAGAGGGGTGAAGAAGGAGAGGGAAAGAAGTAGTACTGTGGATTGAAATGAAGCAAACTGTTACAAGCATTTATCAATATTTTAAAATGAATCCCACTATTTTTTATAAGTATAATGACTAATAAGTGGAATATAAGTATTTTGGTGGCATTTAGATTGCAAAAGCTGTATAACTATATGTTACTATCAGTAGTCTTAGAGATGTTACCTTTGTTGAAAAAAAAAGTTAAAAGTGAATGTGTTTTATTTAAATCAAACAAATATTGTAGTCCTGGAATAATTTGAAATAATGTAATAGAATGAATACAAGCAAAGAGCACATCTCTGTGTATACACACACACACACATATTCTTATAAGTATAAATACAAATATGTGTCTACACACAAATATATACCAAAAAAGTGTAAAAGTTCCAACAAAACTACTGCACTGATAGAATCGTGGTCATCTGTTTGAATCCTCTACACACCTATTAGAAATGTATTTTATTTGGTTTTGTAGTATGAGAACCTTTGAAATATCATCAGAAGAATTCGGCTTTTAGCCATGATAGACTACAGATTTTAAGGCCATAATAGATATGATTTTCGCAACAATGGGTTTTGTCTTATGTGTATATGTACATATATATATATATATATATATATATATATATATATTTAAATGTATGTTTCATAATGTGTTGCTATAAAGATGTATATATTAAAAAACTTTCTTTACCCTAAATGTAGCAAGAACAACAAAAACAACAAAAGATATTTGATTGTAAGATACCATATCACATAGGTAGATCTTCACATCCTCACCATCAACATGACTCTCCTCTCCAGTTTCAGGAGACAAGTTTTATTCCACACAAGATTTATACACAAAGAATTCTGAACTTGGAAACACTGAGCACAGGTAAAAGGAATAGTGATTTTACAAATTAAAAATATAGAGACAGAGTGGAAGTCAATAGAATGAATATTGCTGCATGTTGAAATGGACCAAACCGTTACAAGCATTTATCAATATGTCAAAATGAATCCCACTATTATTTATAACTATAATTGCTAATAAATATCAAAAATCAAAAGAAAATATTTTTTAATTGGAACATAAGACCCTTCTCCAGTTCCATTCTGGAAATCCCACCTGCAAAGGTATACCCATCAGGCAGGAACTGAATGATCCTTTAATTCAGATGCTTAACACTTGTGAGGAAAGATTAATAACACTGATAATCCAAGATTCCAACAAAATGCCTATTTTGCTACCTTATCCCCATACAGTATATGTCGCCAATTAACCATCTCCCGGCTATACTTTTATGGGTACACACACACACACACACACACACACACTCAGTCACAACCTGTAATAAGAATATTTAAATGATTTCATTCAATTGAAATAGCCAAAAAATTGCCAAGTACCTGTGGAAAATTACCATCATCAAGGTCAATAAGCAAATTAAAAAAAAAACACAAAATACAATAAAGACAAAAGATCAATAATGATAGTAAAATATCAGAGCAAATATAAGTACTCTATACTCCAAGGCATGTGCGAAGACAAGTTATCTATAAAATAAGAATGATAATCTGAGGAAACTAATATTTTCAAAACTATGTCAGTAAAGAACTTGAAAAACGAATATCTTCAGAAATCAGATAATAAAAATGTATGATAACTTTAATACACAAGAAAATTAGAAATTCAACTCAGGAGGACTACAAATAAGACCACTAGTAGAAGTTCTAGTAAAAGAAGATAGTGAGCTGGGCTGTGGCTCAGTGGCAGAGCATCTGCCTCTCCCATGTAAGGCACTAGATTTGATCCTTAGCACCACATAAAAATAAACAAAATAAGGATATTGTGTCCTTGTAAAACTAAATAAAAACTTTTGAAAAAAGAGAGGAAAAATGTGGCAATAGACGAGGTCTAAACAGTAACACAATTTTTTTTTTTTTTTTTTCAGAATTCAGATACCACATTCTTTGTTAAGGCTAATTACTCTGTAATTTCAAAACCAAAGTAATAAAAGAGTTTCTAATAGACAATTCTGAGTGAAAGAAATCTGTTCTCATCTGGAATATAAATGGCATATGTATTTCTACCAGCCACTGTCATGCACATGAGAAAGCACAAAGACATTTCAGAACTATAGAGGTTCAAATTATCTCTTTGTTCCTTTTCCAGGAAAAATACTGTAAATTCTGCTTCATCTAAATGAGAAAGTAAACCAAGATGAAGGACAACGTGGGTCTCAGACACTACAAAAAGAACAGGAAGAAGGAACAGGGAAGTCTCAGCAAATATGAACTCCAGTTTTATACACTGCAGATGGCACATTGACTGTTTGGTCCCACCTGGAGCAGGATGTGGAAGAGCACTGGAAGGGATGTCCCTAGATGCACATGTGAGGACTGAAAATGTAAGAATGTCTAACAATTTTCACTGTCTATAAAGTGCACTGAGATATATCATACAAATTAAAGAAGTTGAAAGACTAATATTTAAAAATAAGTCCAATATTATCTCCAGAAAAAAAAGAAAAGAAAAAATACAGGAATAGAATGATAAAATAGAAAACACTTATACAGTAATGTAAATTTAACCTCAAATATACATTGAACCAAATGTTATAAGAAGAATATTAGAGGGCTGGGGAAGTGGCTAAAGTGGTAACATGCTTGCCTGGCATGCGCTCAGTGCTGGGTTCCATCCTCAGCACCACAAAAAATAAAATAAAGATGTTGTGTCCACCAAAATCCGAAAAATAAATATTAAAAAAAATTCTCTCTCTCTCCTCTCTCTTCTCTCTCTCTCTCTTTAAAAAAAAAAGAAGAAGAATATTAAAGCTGGAGGTATGTTGAGGGCCACAGCCATGTAGGGATGAAGCATGGCATTTTGCCAGAAGGGAGTGGTTGATAGGTGACCCCAGTGAGCCATTGAGATGATGATAGTTATGTTAAGCTGTGTATTCAGTTTTATATAGACCTTTGCTGTCCAGAAATAGGGCGGCTCTTGCGGCCTTGGGTGCCTGCTACTTTGGAGTTCCCATTAAGTTCTCCTGCGGGGGTTCTGAGAGAGTGTGCTGCGCAGAGCCTGGTAGAGGGTCAGAGTGTTCCCGGGGAGCATGTGTGGAGTGCCGGTGAGAGTTCGGGAATAAAGTGTTGCTGTTTGAACCTACAAGTGCTTCGTGGCAGCTTAGTTGTTTGTGCCCAGCCAGACTATGGCATTTGGTGGCCTGTATGGGGAAAGCCTGAAGCTTAGAGGTAAGTGAAATTGCTCGCCCCTGCCCTGAGGGAGGGCGAGAGAATGGGTGACCATTTCAAAAAACAATGTGTTCTTGTTTTGATTTGTTTTGTTTTTGTTTCAAGCTGCCTGTCCCTAGAACTTTCTCAGGCAAACTGGGAAAAATGGTTGGCTCAGGGTTTGAAGTTGTTTGGCCCTGAGGAAGAGATAGAGATAGACCACAAATGCACATGTCAAGAAAATAGAAAAACTGATACAACAATTTTTTGTTCGATTTTGCTTCAGTTTTGTTTTGTGTTATCTTGTTGGGTTGCATTATCTTTATAGTAGATCAGAAATTAGTAAAAAACAAACTGAAAGAGTGTTAAGTCAATTGTTAGAGGTTCAGACTATGGTAGAAGACATTTTAAATCAAGTAAAAGAGAACATCTCTTGAGCTAGTCAGAGAGAGGAAGAAAATTTAAAGGAAGAAGGGCCATCAGGAGGAAAAAAGTTACAACAGGAGGCTGCTACTAACACCTTTCTATCACCAGAGGGTGTAAGTGTCCAACCAACAGCTCCACCTATAGAGACAACATATGCTGGGGGGCCCCAACCCCCATAGTTGATAGATGTGATCCTGAGACAGGACCTCAAAGATTAGCATGCCCTGTACTTGAGCAGGCAGGAGGGCAGCAAATTCACCTTGCTCTAGATTTCAAAACAGTGAAGCAGCTGAAAGAGGCTATAACAACCTATGGTCCCCAAGCACCCTTCACTGTAAGCATGGTCGAATCCATTACCAGCTTGGACATGATGCCAGCAGATTGGACTAGCATGTGTAAAGCTGTGCTAAATGGAGGGCAATATTTGTTAAGGAAAATTGCTAATGAGGAATTCTGCACGAAGACGGCTAGGCGATATGCAGCAGCTGGTTATCCTCAGAGAAATCTAGATATGTTGTTAGGAAAAGGACCTTATGAGGGTCAGCTGCAACAAATTATATATTACTCATTAGTTGGTAAATTAGAGTAGAACAGACATAAGATTGTATCAATGAAAATTCGAATTTGTTGAACATTTTAATTTAGTATTCCCTATGAAACATTTTTTCATATTCAAATTTATAACTCATAAGGGCAATCAATTAAATTTATGACAAATATTTTGATATAATGTAAAAAATGGCCCTCAACCTATCAGTTTTATTTGTACTCAATTCTAAAAATTTGCCTATGATTTAGAATAATGGCACATTGAAGAAAAAAGCACTATTGAAATCATCTAGTTTAATTTTTAAAAGAAAAAAATGTCTTTTAAGTCAACTGGGACTATATAATAAACAGGACATATCATCATGAAAGGACCATTTTACTCACATGGATATTCATAAAATGGAATGAAAATGCCTTTTATTTAAAACTGGTATGGTACACAATAATGAATATATAATTCAAACCAATATAAAAGTATAAGGAAGAATTCTAAGACTTTTTTGTACATAGTTCCTATGAATTCAGAGAAATCTTCATAAATGATCAAAATTTCTAAGACTTTGTTTTCAACAGATATTTTAAGGATCAGCTATACTTATTCTTCCTGATACTTGCTGAATTTTGTTGAGCTCTGATGTGTGTGGTTGGTATAATTGATTAGCTATTAAGGGTACAATGAATATTGTTCTAAATTCCATTGTTTATTGTTGTTCTAAATATTGTTCAAAGTTCCAGTTATTATTGTTGTCTGAGCACTATTATAGGCACTTTAAGCACAATCTAATTTAATTATCTCACAAATGCAACAAGATATAATCTATGAATCTGCATTTTCTAGAACAGGAAGATGAGGTTTAATGCTATTCCACAGAAAGCATTTGCACCCTCTTCATTCTGTTGCATGTAAGTGAGAATAATTTATGCTTATATTCTAAGTTATGTATGCTGTGAATGGAACAAGATTAGAGCACACCTTCTAGGCTGCTACTCGAAATGCAAATGGTATTAGAAATTTGAGTTGAACTTAATATTTAATACAAAAATTTAAGACATTAAAAATCAATCTATGGCAACAACTATGAAGCCATTATGTTATAGTGGACATTTCTGAGAAATCAGAAGCTTGAATCCTCTCTACTGTCTCAGAAAAGGTCTAAATGAGTCCATGGCAGTAAATCTCTAGGTGCATCTCCTGACAACATCAAATAAAGAAAATTCAGGATAAAATTTATAATATAAAGATTTTATAATGTGTAGTACTGTCCTAGCTTATTTGGATGAATGATAAATACAGAACTGGTAATACAATGAAAAGTATGTGTTATAACATATTAATAATGCCTCAAAATATTACTGAGGAAGAAAAAATGAATTCTTACAGATTTGGTGGGACTCAGGTCCATGGGGGGGGAAACATTATTAAAATAAGATTAGTTTGAAATGTTCATGGATTACAATATGGAATCAGTATGTAGAGAGATAACTTGAACAGGAGTGAGGATGCAGCAATTGGGGGAAAAAAAAAACAAGGCACACTTAAGGCAGAATAATTTTTTTCATCTGAAGTTTCTTGTAAAATATAAATGATGGGGAGGGAGGAAGATAGACTGGACAAGGAGTTTATTGATGGAAAGTGAACTGGTACAGAAGGTTGTATCTGGAAGATAGTAAAATATGAAGGTTATTGAGCTACTGTCACTTTTTAAAAATAAAATAAACACCTATATATTTTAATTGGGGCAGAAGGAACCTACATTGAAGAAAAGGTACATTTAATATTAATGATTATGTTTACTCAATATAGTGAAGAGAGCAGTAATCTAAAGACTGTACCTACTAACATTTCCCCTTGCATTGATTTATTTTGAGGACAGAATAATATAAAGGGTAATAAGAAACGGGGGTCATAAAAACATGTGCCTATATAGATCCCAAGATTTCCAATTTTGAATATATTTTTTTCTTTTTTTTTGGGGGGGTGCTGTTGAATCTAATTTTCATAGAGAAATTCAACAAGAAATTGGCTTTAAAAATAACATCATGACATATCACTTGGCAAAACCACCCCTCAGTTGCAAATATTTTTCTTTCCCATTTCCTTCTGACTTTCTCAAATTGTATAAGATAAAAGGAAAACGTACAAGAACTAAAATTTCAAAAATCCTTCAGGTTCTTTCTAAAGAATTTAATCCTCATCTTTGAACATGAACATAACAATAGACTCCAAAACAATTTCAAAAGAAATATTCTCAAAAAAGTAAAAATTTAAACACTGCTTTGGTTCCAATATCTCCGCAAAAACTCACACTGAATTTTAATCTATTTGTGAGTGTGATGTATGAACTTTGAGAGGTCATTAGGTCATTAAGTGTCTGACCTAATGGCTAATTAATGGCATTCTCATGAATATAGATTAATTATCTTGGTAGTGGGCTGCTGATAAAGCTACACATTTGCTTCCCCCACCCTCTTTCTCTCTCTCTTACACTATAATCATGTGATGCCATTCACCATGTTATGAAGCAGCAATAATACCAGGCCAGATGCAATATGAAATGGGAGTTTTTAGCCCACCATAACCATAGCCAAATAAATGTCTACTGTTTAAAATTTATTGAATACATTATATTCTATTATAACATTAGAAAATGAAGTGAGGCAAATGCCTTCATGAAGATTAAACAGGTGTCTGTTATATTATTATTTTTATTTTTGTCCATTTTTCAAATTTCTCAAGGGAAGCCCCTAATCAGTTTCAAATGATGGAAATGTGGCTGCGTTGTACAAATGGGTGGCAAACAAATCCCAGAAAAACAAAAACAAAACAAAACAACAAAAAAGAAGTTGGTTTATTTTTCTTAATATTATATAACATTATACACTCATTTCATGTTTGATTTTGTTTGTTTTAATATTAGGAAAAAGCCAAACACACCATCCCTTGAAATTTTGAACATATGAAGTCATCCTCCTTTCTTCCCCTACTGAACTTAAGTAAAACAGTCTCATAATGAGGTACTTTCACAATAAATCATGTCAATAGATTGAGGGAAGAAAGGCAATTTGAAGATGCAACTCTGTGGTTCTGGAATAGAATTCATCTCCATTACTGTGTATAGGATTATTACTAAATAATAATATGGCTCAAAACAGTATTGAGTTATAATTGCAAAACTCAGTCCCTTGCCAACTTAGTTCTCTCCACTTTCTACCCTCTATTCTTTTTACTTTTGTTCCTCTCAAGCTCACTATCATTGCTCCATTACTTTCAAAATGTAGATTCACAAATTTTGCTATCTTTTAAAAAGTAATTTGACTATAAATTTGTAACTTGAATAAATCTATTGAGACATGTAATAAATTGAAATATTTTAGAGATTCTAAAATCTGTATTCAGAAATACAATATTTATATCACTTTGAAGTTATAATTTAATTAAACAAAATTTGTGAGTTTTCTAATTACACAATTATCAATCTACTTTTTCACCCAGTGTGCTTTCATACAGAGCATATATAAGCATAATAGATCACAAATAATCTGTCTTATTCAGTCCCTCTTTTGCTGCTTTACCTAGGCATTCTTTCTCAAATGTAGGGGACATAAAGCAAGAGAAGGAAATGGAATGAATTTCCTTAAAAGTGCAAACTCCAGTAATTTTCTCACCATACAAATGGTAACAGGAAATTCCTCAAAGAGAGTTATGCATATTGCTACTTAGTAGAGACAGAATCTTCTATCATTTTCCCAAGGGAGAAGCCTATAAAATATTGACATTCTGTATGGGAGTATAAAATAACATAACACTCCTCCGTTCCTTCACTGATTGCTCTGCTTCCCTTTCTGAGCATGTTCTCATCCAATCTCCCTCCTCAGGGGAAACACTGCTATTCTCTTTTGCCCATGCAAGTTTCCTATAAAATTTCTTAGAAGACAGCCTTTCTGAGTGGTAGAAAAACTATTCTGCCTCTTCCCCATACCTCTTCTACCCAGAGGGATTTGATTTCAGTAGAAGGAGAAAAAAATGTATCAAATAAGTTACCAGGCTTTTTACATTGTTGTTTAAGAAAAGAGAATGTGCAGAGAAAGAGGGAATAGAAACATTCCTTAGTTCTAGAAGAACAAACACAATGCATACTCTATTTTCACAGGATAGAAGAGGAGCATATATTTTAGAATCTCTAATTTTACCAACTAAATTATTTAATCCACTAAAGGGAATCTTTTATATAAATGAAAATCTAGTAGCTATGTGTAGTCATTTCTGAGCTGAATTATTTCAAGTGTACTCACAGGCTATCCCTTTTCCTTTACTGTGTTTGAAACTCCTTACAAACCTTAAAAATATATGAGTGGAAACACAAGGAAGATGTCAATTTTCAAATGTTGCTGTCAGTATGATATGCCAAAGACAGGAAGATTCAGCTATTTTGAGAAAATATGAACTGTTGTTTATATAATATTAACACAATATATTTTTTCAGTAAATAGCAATCATTAAAGTCAAAAGAAATGGCACTTTGCATTGCCCTAGGTCAGAATATAATTGTGTAAAAAATAATTTATTACACTATGATTCTAAATAAAGTGTAATATGTGAAATACTTATAAAAATAATAATAGGAATTTTTTTCAGCAAAGTAATTTGACAGGGAATTGATGCTCAGTCCAAAGAAATCTTTTGGTTCATAAATATTTTTGATGTGAGTATATTTCAGAAAGAATGCAATATTTGTATAATTTTATTTCCCCCAATTTTTTCTTCAGAAATTGATTATTTCAAATATAATAATTCTTAAGTGAAGAACAGAAACAACTTGAGGCCCAAAAATATTTCAAGACTCTTTATAAATATATTTTGGTTGTATTCATAAGAAAAATGCTGCCCTATTGCAGTCAATAGATTGGCTTTCTAATCAGAATTATTCTTTTCATTTTAATCCTATAATTTTAGTTCAAAATTAGACATATAAAAAGTTAGGTACATAAAGAAAGAATATAATCTTTATTATTTTATATAACATTAAAGTTTTGGGGTACTTATATTAATAAACATAAGCTCATGATTTTTGAGAAGGCATTGAAGGAATCATCCCTCTTTATAGTTGGGTAAACTGAAATTAAGGTTGTTCAAGTGGACAAGCTGTGGTCATGAAGCTCTGAGATCGCAGATATTGATTTCAATCTTACATATTGTTCTCAAGTCACAGGTGGTAGCCAGAAAGGCACATCCCACTTATGATTCAATGGCCTTGTTAGTTGCTTACCATCTGTCTACTTTGCATTTCTCACATGTAAAAATATCTCCCTGTAAACCAAATATGTTTCATGTCACATACATGTAAAGAAGCTAGATACTACTTCCATCTTAATATTAATGGGATACTTCATCTTTGTTCATTTTTATTGTTTAGAGAATTAAAGCCTCAAGCTAAACAGATGGTGAGCCAAAAGTGAATATAAAATCAACATGTAGAATCAGCATTCAAAGTATGAAAGAAGATTCTCTATGGATTTAACCCTACAACACAGAAACACTTTGAATATTTAATTCGTTTTCCTCTGTTGGTTTATAATTTAAACCTTTTACTTTTGCACTGTATTAACAATGCATCCATCTAAAGAAAACATGGAAGTCTTTAGTGTTATAAATACTATATGAAGAAATGCTATTTATATTTTAAATGTTTTTGAAGAAAGATAATAGTTTATCCATTTATTTTTCCTAATATGTTTTATATTTATGAATTAACCTTGTTTGAAGGGAAAGCATGACATTTGACAATTTTTATGTACACACTGTGGTTATTTTCTTAAATATTATAGTTAAGTGAACTGTTACAATTCTTAAAGAATAATGTGTTGGAGCAAAAGAGGTTGCTGATTATTACTCTGAATAGAATTTTCTCTACAAGCAAAAAGTGTATGTAAGTGGGTTGAAATTTAAATCAAAAATATTTCTTGTAATTGATTTTAAAATAATGAACCTCTTCCCATAACGAAAAACCACCAGCTCTTTGGTTATAAAACTAAGGTTCTCCCATCAGACTATGTACAATTAAGCAGAAATCTCATCCCACATACCCCAATAAGTTAGATGCCTAGCTAGAGACAACCAAACCAAGTGATTCTCTATTTTACTTCTGTGATCAGCTGATAGAAGCACTTTGCTCCTTGTGCCTGGCTGTTGATCTCTGAACGTCTAAGTGCTGCCCAATTCATGACTGTTTTTTGCTCAAATAAACTCTGTTAAATTTAATTTGTCTAAAGGTCTCCTTTTGTTTAAAATTGATTTGCTGCACTCCAATGAGAAAGAGGCACATAGAAAAAGCTAGCACAACATAAATAACTGAGGTAGAAAGTGCCCTTGATTTGTTTTATTTAAACTTAACAATGGCCCTAGAAAGTGTTCTGTGTTTTTCCTATTTTATTTTCCAAAACAAAATGGATGCTTTTAAAGTTTAATTGTAACTCTTGTGACCATTAACCTACTAAATGACAGAAACTAGCTTAAAATTAGGCACAATGACTTAAAAATCTTGCTGTAATGCTGTAATGTTGTGGAATACATTCTGGCTTCATTGAGCATGCAAAATTTCCCTAGTGATTATTGAACCATATGCAAAGAAAAAAGATAGAGTTTTAGAGATGATTAGTTAAGGCATGAGTGCCATAATTACTAGCACTTGTTTTTGCTAAGCTACTAATTATTATTCTTCAGTGTTTGATCTCATTCAAAGTCTAATATCAATCTGACATTGAGAATGAGGGAAACTGTTGTAAGCAAACATTAAAGTCAAAGTGGTCTGTAACACATTTGGACTTGGAACCATGAGAAAGCTGGGAATGCCCAATGAATTTAGATTAAATACAGCAGTTGTGATAAGTATATATTCAGCTCTTTTATAAGGAAATGTCATGTTAAGGCACTGTAACAAATATTGCAGAAATGTATTTTTTCCCCACATCAGGAGAGTAGAATTTATAGATCAAGATGTCAATAAGGTTGGTTTCATTATAAAGCCTTTCTCTTTTGCTTGAGAGAATAGCCTTCTCTTTTTATTTTCACATAGAATTTTCTTCCTGTGTACTGTGTTCTTACCTCCTCTTTGTATAAGAGCACAATTTAAACTGGGTTAAAATCTAATAAAATGATTCTACTTTAAAACAAATAATTCTGGGCTGGGGATGTGGCTCAAGCCATGGCGCGCTCGCCTGGCATGCGTGCGGCCTGGGTTCGATTCTCAGCACCACGTACAAAGATGTTGTGTCCGCCGAAAACTAAAAAATAAATATTAAAAAAAATCTCTCTTTCTCTCTCTCCCTCTGTCTCTCTCTCTCTTTTTTTAAAAAAATAAATTAAATAAAATAAATAATTCTTTAATGGTCTTATCACCAACATACTTATATTCAGAGGTGCTGTAAAAGGGCTTGTGTTCATTCACTTTCCATTGGCATAGCAAAACACCTGATCAGATCTTTTATAAAGAAAAATATATTTATTTAGCTCACAGTTCTGAGGGCTAAAAGCACAAAGAGCATAATGTAGGAGTTCTGGTATGGGTTGCTGACCTTCACATGATAATGGATGGCATCATGGTAGAAACATGTTGAAAAGAAATACATTACGTGTTGAAAGAAGCGGGAAACCAGAGACAGATTGAAGGGTATCAGTCTTGTTGTTTTGAAACAATCCTCTGTCAAGAATTAAGCAGATCTCACTAGCACTGACTCAATCTCTTCTGAGGAAAGGGCTTCAGGACACTTTTTACTAGTCTCCCCTCTTAAAGGGGACACAGCCCCTCACATTAGTACAATGGGGACCAAGGCTCCAGCACATGAACATTTGTTGGACAAACCACATTCAAACTACAATACAGTTAAAAATTTTGCCTAATTTGTGCTGAATTAACTGTTATTTTGTTGAGCTCCATATTTAATACAAAGATGAGTTGAAATGTGCCTTCATGATGCATGCAGCCTTCTGAGGGAATTAAGGTCGCTTAAAAATTATTATCTCAGCCAGGCACATTGGCCAATACTTATAATCCCAGTGACCTAGGAGGCTGAGACAGGAGAATCATAAGTTCAAGGTCATTCTGTAAAAATTAGTGAAACCCTATATAGTCCTACAGCTTAATGGCTAAATAAATGCTTCCCTGCAACAAAGAACATCATTCCCTTGGTACTATGTCAGTGTCTGAAACTTTTTAAATCAATACTATCCATTAGTATTTCAAGAACACTGAACAAGTTATTTCCAGTCTGCACTAGGTTTTCTGAAATGCCTGTCTCCATTCTTCAGTATGGAATAGGCTGCTAGGTGGTCTACACAACTATAATTTTATTTTCTTAAGATTTTAGTCCCTAAATTTTCTTCCAAATATATATAAACACATGACTGATACTATTCAGGGAAAAGAACTTCAATTGATGTGGGAGATTTCCGAGATGGAGCTATTTAAGAAAAAAAGTGCTTTTTCTTCTGCCAGTCAGGTGCAAACAGTAAGGACCTGAGGAATGGGTCTGAGTCTTTGAATTATTCAAGGTGGAACCTCACCTAATACCCTAGTACAACCCAAGAAAACTCTACATAAGTGAGCATAATACTTCCAGGGGTTGTCAGGGATTACATGTCTCAGTCTATTAGTTAATTCATCCTAGTCTACTAAAGAAATATTTCCAAATATTGAAATTTTATTTGTATTTAAAGAATTAACTCATTCCTTATTTCTATGTTAAGTTTTATTTCAAGTTTCTCTCTTCTGTACACAAACCAGGTATATCTAGAAAGGAGTATTAGGTGAGAAACATTGCAAAGAAAACATCAATGGGATTTGAAGATGAATTGAATAGTTTGTAACAACAAGCAATGGATTGTATAGGAATGGAAAAAAACACATTTTAATAGGTTTTTATGTTTAAGTCATCAGGGAGATATTTGAGTAATAGAGCTGTTGGCTAAAGCTTTGGCCTATTAAGTTTCAAATAGCAAATGCAATTACATATATCTGCCTAGTATTTACTCGTACAAAAACAGAAAATTTGAAACTAAATATGCATTTCTGATTGGTCTTGGAAAATATTGCCAGGTCTGTCTGAGAAGCTGAAATACTTAAGGGAGAAATGTGGAGGGAAAAGGAATATATCTGCAAATTGGATTTTTAAACATTTCCAGTTTTAGAAAGACAAAGTAATAAAATCTGTTGAAGATGAGCTAAAAACAAACTAGGGTTTTAATAAAAATCTTAATAAAAAATTCTAATATGAGAAAAAATTTTAAAAAGTTCATGGAGGATGAATTAAAACCATCATATCATATGATCATTGATGTGAGAATTAAAGCTCTCTAAGAGAATGAATGGTTTTTGAGCTGCACTATTTCCAGTATTTAGAACAGTGACTGCCATGTACAAAATGGTTTTGGAGTGGAAGGTTAAATCAGTGGATGGAAACCATTCAGAAGCATTCTAGTCTCATTGAATGACTGGAAGTAGATCCAATGATAGGGTTAGGGCAAAAATTTTGATCAAGTATCTTATATGTGCTTGTTAAACTGTGAGTCTAATTATCTGTGAAAAGTTAAGTTTTGATGAGGAGGACATCAGAAAAAATAATTTGCTATATAACAAGTAATGAATGCAATCATTACAATGCACTTTAATAGCAAATTTTAAAAAAATGTTGATGTAGGTTGCTTGATGACTATCCCCATCACCTAGCACTTTTTGGAAAATGAGATTTAATAATTAATTGTTGATGGAAGGGTAAGTTAATGGCATGTAGAAGAACTGCCAATACAACTAGAAATATATTTAATATCCTGCTACTTAACTATTTTTAGACTATTTTGAGTAGGTAATAGATCTAAGATTCTCTGATCAGACCTAGTAGATTCAGACTTTGTTTCATGAAAGAGTAAGTGGGTAGACAATTTTCATGAAATAAAAAAAAAATGTGAAATATGTTAGCTTTTCAGAGAGGCCTCAGCATTCAGGGTACTCACAGTAAGTGTCTTTGTAGAGTATCCTTGTACCCCTTGCTCTCTGAGAATCACAGGTATGTGTCAGGGAGCAACTTGATCTTGTATTAAGCAGTCCAGTGTGAAGAGTTTGTACTGGTCCTGCTAAAGAATTCCATTTCACTGTCCTCCTAAGGATTCTTCAAGAATGTTGTTTTTATAAGAAAGTGTTTTTTTCTTTTCTTTTCTTCTTCTTTTTTTTTTTTTTTTTGCCTTAAACAAGCCAGATTGAATTCTGTTGCAGATAAATAAGACTGTATCAATGTGTAAAGGCAATTCAGGCATGAAATTGTGAACCCCTGCTCCCACATGAACTCCAATTTATTATAATAGGGTCAGTGTAAACAAAAATGTCACCGTTGTTTATCAAATGTCTTTAAAATGGCCTCAATGTGTCATCACCTGTTGACATGCCAGATTTTTATGAATTCTACTTCTCTGAGCGAGCAAGCAATTACCTAATCTTGTTCTATTTTGTGTCTCCAGGGTTTGTATCCTCAGGACTAAGAAAATAACCTGATACATAAAAAGCAGCATGCTTCATGAATGAAAAATTTAATGAATGGGTATTTTCAAAATTCACATTCATCAGGCACACCCTGTGGCAGAATTACTTTATAATTAAACCATCATTTTCTATATCCATGTCTCTAGTCTTGCAAACTCACAAACATAGGTGTGACTAATGTCGGTTGTATATCCGGTATTGTTACACAGACTCACAAGTCAAAGAGACTGCCTGGAATAAGCTATGGAAATTTTATTGAAGAAAATCTTGTGTATCACAGTACAAATTTTCACAGTCTTCCTGGATGCTGTGGAACCAACATAGATACCCTTCAATAGATGAATGGATAGAGAAACTGTGGTACATATACACAATGGAATTTTACTCAGCATTAAGAGAGAATAAAATTATAGCACTGCAGGTAAATGGAGGAAGTTGGAGAACACCATGCTAAGTAAAATAAGCCAATTCCTATAAAACAGGGCAGAATGTTTGCTCCAATAAATGAATGCTAATCCAAAATGGGGGGGATGGGATGAGTGGAGGTACTTTGGATGGGGCAAAGGGCTGGGGTAGGAGACAAGTGGGTAGAAAAGATGGTGGAATGAGATAGACATCATCACCCTATGTGTGTGTGTGTGTGTGTGTGTGTGTGTGTGTGTGTATATATATATATATATATATATATATATATATATATATATATATATGATTGCATGAGTCGTATGACTCTACTTCATGTACTAGAGAAACAAAAATTTCTGCTTCATTTGTGTATAATGAATTTAAGAGCTTTCTACCCTCATATATAACTGATTAGAACTAATAAAAAAATTAAACGGCCTAAAATGCTTATCAACTAGAAAAAAATAACTAGCAAAATACAGGTATATCCTGACACCACATTCCCAAATAATGCAAAATAAGTATCAAGTGTAGAAAGCAAGCAAGAAAAATAATGGAAACTTTCTAAGGTACTTAAAAGTCACAAATATGTATAATAGCAATTTCTGAAATTAGTGAAATATATAAAAGCAGAATCCAACAGACAGTTATTGTGGAATTCACTAAGTGATAACTTTAGTGAATTTTTATCAACATTGTCATAACTATGTTAATATTTTCTTTTAGTTAGATCTGATTGAAATATAGGTAAATTTTAAAATACGTAAGATATTATAGGTAGAAGCATGTGATTCACAAGTGACCAAACTAGATTTACATGCTATAAAGTGGCTGGGCATAGAAGGGCATGTCTGTAATCTTAGCAACATGGAAGCCTGGAGCAGGAAGATCGCAAATCCAATGCCAGAATCTGCAACTTATCAAGACCCTTTCACAGTGTAAAAAAGGATTTGGGATGTAGGTCAATGATAGAAAGTCTCTGGGATTTCAATTTCCAGTATCACCCCCAAAATCACATGATTTAAATATTTAATTTTATGTATTTGTTGTGTTAAAATCACCTTTCCCAATCTCTGACAAACTACCATATGCTGTTTAATAAACAAAACTGCAGGCTAAAGGAAGATAAATGATTAGAAACATCCATTTCACTTCACTTCCAGAAAATGAAGTAATGTTTCAAACTGCCAGAAACTCTTGTTAATTGTTTCCATTGATTGTTCCATTATGCTGTGGGGAGTCAGCTTGCCTTGCCATCCCTTCTGCCCTGTAAAGTGAGGTATAAGTTGAAATGGAAACCACACCTCTTCCTATTATGTTCCTGTATATATTCAACAGCATGTCTCTTCTGGGTTTAATCTTCTTTAACTCTTTCACTGTTCCAATGAATATAATTGTGGCTATTATCTTTAAACATCCTCTGTCAGTGAAGCAAAAAACAGTAGATTTTTCATTGCATTCTCATTTGTCCTGAGAACAGATGCCATAAATTTATAAAACTCATAAAGCAAGTCTTCATTAAAAAATATTTTAGAGGGGCTAGGGTTGTAACTCAGTAGTAAAGTTATTTCCTCACATGTGTGAGGCATTGGGTACGATCCTCAGCACCACATAAAAATAAATAAATAAATTCAACAAAAGTATCAGGTCCATCTACAATTAAAATATACACACACACACACACACACATATGCATATATGTATGCATACAAATAGATATAAATAAATATATATGCATATAATACAAATAGATATAAATAAACACATATATGCATAGACATGCATAAATACAAAGACACATTTATTAAATTTTTAATTGAAAATTAACTTGGCTCCGTACAATTTTGCTTCTGGTGATTTCTAGGAATTTGATGGATGTGAAAACTGAGAGAACAAAAACTCCCCAAAACATGTCGGTAATGGAAATGCATATATTTCCTTAGTAACTGATGACAAATTATTATTTAAGAAGAAATACTTGGTTTTGAATTAAAAATTAAAACTTCAATAAATAGTAGCAGAATGACAATGATTTACATTTAAAAAAGCTTAACTGTAGAACAGATAAAAAGCAAATACAGAAAGAAAACTAAATATTTCTAAATAAAAAAGAATCTTTCTTTAGTCTGTTGCTAACCAACTGCTAGATGAACAAAGAAGGTGAAGGGTTCATATGTGATGTTAAGTTGACAATCTAATAATAAATCATTTAGGGAAAAATGACATAATGTTAAATAGCTGAGATAAAGGTGATCACATGAATATATTTATGTTTAATGTAAAAACTTTTTCATCTTGCATTATGTACTTTCTGTAATCTCTATAGCCTCTTGCTTAGATCTTGAGAAGTATTAGTCCTCAATTACTATATTCAACATGATACTGGAAACTAGGCTCTTCTTTTTAGAAAAAGCAACATAATTTAGAAAAATTGTGAACTTTCTTTTATACTACAGAGAAACTGTTTCATGATCAAAGAGAGAAACTTACAGGATTAATAATTGATGACATGCATATTAATGTTCTTATGTATTGGTGTGTGACTTTGTACTTCAGAATAGATAGAATAATTTCTTCCTGGTACTCATTTTGAGTGGTCCCTTGGTTACAATACACAACCTGATATTGTAAAATTCATTGAAATAGAACTGAATTTAAAATATAGTAATTTGAATCCAATGTTCCGTATATGAATAAGCCTAAAGTAAATTAATATTTAACTGCAAGCTATGTAATTGAAAGCTAATCTGAACATCTTTAAAAAGCAAAAAATAACTTTCCTAAATATATATTTTAAATAAAGATAAATTTTATTCAAGCTTTATGGAACAGGATTAATAGAATGAAGTTAGTCATGACCTTAAAGGAAAACTTCTTCATTACTTTAAGACAAATATATAATAAATAAAATAAATATATAATAAATTGTGTGTGTATAATAAATAAACTTATGATAATATGATTTTATTCTGCTACCATGTCAGTCTACTTAACACTTTAGAAAAATTTAAAAGTTGATAAGGCAAAGGCAAATATAAATTTCCTCTGATATATAAATCAATTTTTGACATTATAAAATGAACATATATAATTATTCACAGTGACATGCCTAAAAGTTTTGTTCCTTTTATTGCTACAGTACTGACATCATTATATTAGTAAGTCAAATAGGCTAAAATCATGTATTGATTTATACTTATTATGCATGAAATAACTCCATTTCTTTTTCAAATGAATCAAGGACTAAATTTTGTTTGTGGACATGTTTTCTTGGTCTGATTGAAATATATTGCTGTGTTCTTATGTTGGTGAAAAATTAGCCATTCTTTAAAAAGACAAGTAATGCCTAACAGAATGAGGCAGAAAGTAAATTCATGAAGAGCTTATGCTTCCATGAGAAACTTTTTTGGAGATTGCTTCCAAGTATCCTAAAAATGGAGGTTTAGATTTTTTAACTATTAACCTGGCATAAGCTTTAGGATTCACCTATCAATATCAACAGTCTTCAATGTAAACCCCTGTTTTGATCTGAGTAAGATAGTTATCAATACATTCATACTCATGTAAATGTGTTATAAGATGATATGGAGCAGTTAAGGCACATGATAAATTTGCATAATATCAGAACTTTGAAGCTCAGTACAATAAAGGAGAAGTATGTTGCTCTTGTTTCCTATTTTAATGATTTTCCTGAATAATCATGGTGTAACAGCCTGCTACGTGTATCTTCCATTGCTTTGGGTTGATTTAGACCTGGATCTTTAGCTCTGCCTTTTATCCTAGCCTATTTCGTTAGTTCCACCCACACAGTTTTTCTAGAACAGTCTGCAATTCCCTCCTAAGGATTTACTGAATCTCCACTATAACCTGGATTATATGTGTAAAAACACTGAAAACTAAGGTATGTATATAACTTGTAAAATGAAAATAATGAAATATCTATCAACTCCATTTCTCATTTTTAAAATATTTTTTTAACTCAAATTAGTAGTGCTCAACAAATGTGATGATTCATCAAAACTCTTGATTATGTGAATTTTTTTGAGAGGTCTGTTTAATTGATGAACCAGAAATCCCAAACACCTCTACTGTAATTTCCTCTTTATATTAGCAACATATGCATATTTGGTCAGGAAAAAGATATAGATGGGATGATACTGACAAATAGGATAATTGATTAGCACTTTTGCATCAAACTAAATACCAGTATATTTGTCAGGAGCCAGTAGCTTTACATCAGTAAATCCAACTTTCATAATAATAGGGCAATGGAGAATTGTTGTGCAGAAGTGTAGTTGCCAGATTCCTGAAACTATTTAATAATGTCTTGTTCTTCAACTGTCATAGACATTTGTTTAAAAAGGATTGTTGGATATGTTCTGAATCAAAAGTCTTAAGACATAGTTGATCAGTAATCAGAGTAAGACATAAATATACAAGACACAAACACACACACAGAGTTCTGTAACGTGAGGGGACTGTTATTTTCAAATTATTACTTGCTTTTCCTCATTTATTTAATGTACATTAATTAAAAATTGTTAAATGATTTCATAGCTGTGATCAAGTGGAACCAACAATCTAAAGCATTGTAACAGACTCAACTCCTTTTTTATGCTTGAATTAACTCTAAGCAGCATAATTGTTTTATTGTTAAAACAGTGTTGCTAAAACATAACATGAGACAAAGTCTGTGTTTTTTAATAATGCTGTTGTAAAATTAATCATTCCACATTTCTTGCTTTCTCTGCTGTGAAAATGCACAATGTGTTCAATAATTCTCACATTATTTTCAACCTTGAATATAGTTAGAAATAGTTTGGGGAAGCATATTTGAAAATTACGATATACCTTTGGAAGTACTTCCAAACATATAGATACTTTTATTGAAAGGAAAAAGAGTAGATACTGCCTACATTTTTAAAGTTTTATATTTAGGAATTATTGTAGTTATGTTGCAATAAGAACATATAAGATTTTTTTTCTCTATTTTCCTCATCCATTGTGTTCTACCAGTGAAAATAATGAATTTGTAATTGTGAAATATGAAAATGAGTGAACTACCTACCCTCATAGTAATTTGGTAACTCAATTATCGATTCATGAAGAAAATCAAGTATAGAGATCATGGTATCAGAATAAGATTAATGCGGCCATAATCTGACCATGATAATTCAAGAAAGAAATTGGAGTAAATTGTTTTAAATTGTATTGTGGGGTAAACAAGGGGAAATCTTACAGTTTTTAAACATGCAGTGAGGAGCAATCCATTTTCACTAATACTTGATATTTTCCATTTTATTGGCATCTATAATTTGAGGTAAGCAAGAGGATTTTTTAAAAATCAGATATTCACTTTTACTAATTTCACAGGGATTTGGTTAGAAATACTTCATTGAGACCTCAACATGGCTAAGCACCCTTCAGTGCATGTAAACAAAACAAGTTCCAAAGTCACAGAGTTGGGAAAACATGCAAAGAAGAATAATTAAAATGAAGTTAGGGAAAGGGGAGCATAGCATAGAAAGACTACACTGATTTGCAAAGACAGAGAGCTCTTAAGAGGTTGATCTATCTTATATATTTCCAGAGTTTATTATGTGTGGAATGAATAGAAAAGGTGCTTGGAAACTTAAACAGGATCTATCACAAAATCTCCCAATGCCCACCTGAGGGTGAGTCTGAATAATAGAAAAGCTCTATAATTCTAAACAGGGGACTAACAAGGCTATATTTATTATTAATTTTTTATGCTGTGGCTGGAGCCCATGCCTTACACACACTAGGTGAACACTCTACATTTGGGTAATAACACTAGCCATTTCTAAATTTTATTTTGAGATAGGTTCTTGCTGAGTTACCCACACTGGTGAGAAACTTGAAATTATTCTGCTTCAGGTCCAACATAGGGAGATCACAGGCATGTACCACCATGCCTGTTTAAATTGTATTCTATTCAAGTTGCTTCTCTGTGAAAGTATACAGATGAAACTTTAATATTATCTTCATCTATAGGCTAAAGGAAACTTATGATATCTTTAAAAGCAATTACAGGTATTTGTGTGGAAAGTAGATAATATAATGAATGTGAAAATGGAACAAAACTATAATTAATGTATTTCACAGTTATGTTACTTTAATAATCATTGACATATATGTAATCTAGCGCATTATCAACATTGCTAGTCTGGGTGCTATGTGTTTTCATGTATGTGTGAAATGATACTGAGAGTTTTCTGCATGCATCTGTATGTCTGTTATTTTATTTTAAAGAAGGCATTAGAGCAACACAAAGAAAGCTATTAAAAATTATTAATTTAATATAACAATATGAATTTCAGATGAAAATGAGTCAGATTGTTATAGTAAAATTTTGGTTCCAACCTCAAACCTAGAGTAAAGATAATTCAATGAGTTTAACTTCCTTAACTGTACTCAGTTAATTATTTTCTCAGTTAAATTATTTTAACTTTCTTCAGTTGCAAAATATTAAGAACTATTTTATTTTTATTAGTATTTTGATTACAGGAAAATACATATTGCAAATGAGAAAACTGAAGGATAAATTATTATTGAGACTAGAAAATATAAAATTATGTGTGTCTAGGTTGCTAAATTTCAATACCATTCAATCAATATATTATTATCTGGTGCATAACATGTGTATAACATTAATAAAAATATGACTGATTTGTTTCTTATATGCAATACTAAGGTTCCTACACATAAAAGAATATACATATTTTTGTGCAAATACAAGAACAATAATACTACATATTTATTTATCTTTTAAATTATTTCTTAATTGCTGTCTATTGTTAACTGCATAGTTGATCGCTGTGTGTTCATGATGCATTACTAAAACAGGGAATTCATGACAGGGATCCATGATACTTAATGAGTGAAGAATGGATGTGATACACCTGGCAGCATGGTTTGTTTCTCACAGTGAGAATTTTATTGGCATTCTGGTATTCAGAAGCATAGATGCACTATAAGAATAACTTTAAAATGCTTAACTGTAATCTCCAATACAAAATTACAACTTTAAAACAGAGTCCAATGAGATACACATTTTGATTTATGATAGAAAGTGTAATCAGAACTAATAAAGCAGAGCCCTCTAATTAAATTTCATTAAAAATTATATTTCCTTGGATGGAAAATAATGGAAATCTATGTTTCAGACATGGAATTATTTGTAGACAAGAATTGCATTTCTATCTCTTTCACCTCTAAAGGGGATAATCTCACATTAGATGATACTGAAAGTCTGAATTATGTAGGAAGGCAAGTTGTGTCATAAAAATTAGCAACAGTTTCCTCTTCAATCTTTACAAATTATGGAATAGGAGGAAAGCAAAACAAATAAAATTAAAGTAAGGAAAAAGAAAAAAGAAAAGCACTTGCTTCCTACCAAGGTTTAATTAGTCTAGCAGTTATTGACTGTTGCCAGAAAGGCATCTCACAGAATAAACTTATTATACTCCTGGCATTGCAAACCATATGAGAAATAATGATTTTGCAAAAGAAAAGTGCCAACAATAGATAGACTGGCTGATGAATGTGGACAAATATTCTGACTGAATGGATCAAATATACAGACATTCTTTAAAAAACAACTCATGGGCTCTGTTACACCACCAAAATGGATGCAAATTCTAAAATATATCTTTGCAAATAAAATCATTCAGAAAATAAATATAAAGGACTATTTTAAATGCTTTAGTTTTTCCTTTAATAAAAAAAAACATCATAAATTATAGAACTATGATTGGGAACTACCAAGTTAGACTTAACCATATGGAAGGATTATTTAAAATATCAATGTTGATTCTTAATCATGACAGGCTCCATGGTCACAGTTTCCATAAAAGCTGTACATGTCATCATAGTAGTATATCCTAGACCATTTCAGCATTTTACCTTTTTTTCTTTTGTGGTTCAAGGATATTTAATGATGTCCAAATGCCAGATATGTATCCAGTGTTTTTCTAGAGAGAATGTCTGGTGTCATTATTTGTTTACGTACACAACAGAATTTCTTTGTAGTAACTGATAGTAAAAATTCACAGTAACTCATCTATAATTATTAATTATTCTTAAGAATTATTTCCTAATTCTTAGATATCATTTTTCCATATAATATCATGCATTTATGGAATCTGCCTTTCTTTCTCATATTTTAGTTACTAGGGTTGTGTTTTCTCTATCCCTAGTTGGTGAACATTTTTTAAGCCAAGAATTCTATTGTTGATCTTGAGTGGTTCTTAACAGAGTGAAAATTAATTTGTTACCTCCATCCCTGTCTCTCTCTGATTCTCTCTTGTTTTCTTTTTCTCCCCATAAATAAAAATAATTCAATTGGATTTAATGATGAACTGGTGGAATTATAGGATGTTGTTTCCATTAGTCAATACTAAAGGAGCCTACCAACTTTTTTAGAAGGTGGGAAGTGTTAGAGTTTAATTCCCATCTTGTTATTTCTTCATTTACAGACATTGATTTTCAAATTTGCAAAAAAGGCATTTGGATTATAATTTACATCAAGCTTTTTTCAACTCTAACAATCTTTGTTGCTAGTTCTTTATTTCCACACAATAATTCCTGGGTGCATTATGGTCATTATGGGGAGTTCCTACCCAATGTTTCATTTTGATTGTGCTTGTTGATTTATATGAAAAATAAATATGAATTTCTGAATATTCAGAATAGTCCCTGTAAGAATCTCATATGTATTCTTAGAATCTACACTTATTTATTTAGCTGCTATTCACTCAGAAACTAAAGCTTAAAGGTATCAGAAGATTTAGCAGAAAACCAATAAGCACAATTGGTGTTTATTTGAATGCTATGGTTTTGCTTGTGTGCATTCTTCAATATAAAACCTCAAAATATGAGGCTTAAGCATATATTAAACAAAAAATGCTTCATAGATTTTTAGAAGATTCAATCATTTTATATGTTCTGCTTTTTTATTCTTGAATGAAATGAGACAAATCTTAAAAACTAACATCTCAGTTTCTGTTATGGTCAGGAGACAAAGTAGCAACAACAACAAAGATACTAAAAAAATGATTTAAATAGAAAATGGGAGAACATTTTTAGAATGTAATAAAATTAACACTATGCATCTCAAATAGCTCACATTTATCAGATTTTTAAAAATATATAATATCTATATATTATATATTAATGTATATAAATTATATACATGAACAAGACATATTTTCATCTCACTGAACATGAGTTTATATAAGAACAAATATTTGAGTAATGTGTGACAGGCAGGAGAAGCTTACCCAGATCCCAGATCAAGTTTAACTTTTAAGGAAAATCTACACTTAGGAGCAGGAGGATGACTAATTTTACTAAAAAAAGAAGGCAAGATTATCAGCAGTTTAACATAGGTGGAAACCTTTGTTTGCCAGTATCAGATCCTTTGGAAGAAAATGGCAATAAACAAACATTAAGGAAAGGTCTAGACAATAGTAAATGTCTCTTTGAAGAGAACATTCCTGACAGTAGGCTATAAAAATTTTCCTCCACTCTGTAATTCAAACTTGAAGACAGTTGGCAGAAATGTGCAAATACTAAACAACTTTTTGTATGCTGCTGACAGGTTTAAAACAGGAAGTACAACTGAACATCAAGTATTGAATATCAATTCTGAACTGAACTCAGCAGATGCAAAAAGTACCATCTATGGGTGCATGAAGCATTTTTACTTTTAACTTTATATATTCAAAATTGATGTATACATTTGAGTAAATATGGCCTATTCAGAACAAAATAATATTATTTTTGAAAAAAATATATTTATCTACCCTATCAAGATTGAGAAATTTGTTAAGTAGGTTGACCTGGGACCATTTTAACCTTTATTGCAATGGATTGAGATGCTGAAAGTAAAATCATTCCTTATTCATTCCTTCATAGACCCTGGAATTAACCAGGCATGTATAGATGTGTGTTCAAATAAACCAATTAATGAATGAAAATTCAGTCTCTGATCAGAGCGTTTAAGGCCCACTGAATCTAAAATGAAATATTACCATATTGATTATGTAGACAAAACATATTAAAGCTGTAGCTTATAATCTGCTCTATTAGGTATAGGTAGATATATCAAACTAGTTTTGTCTGTTTATTTTTGTTATATCAGATTATCTAATCCCTGAGAAAAGTGAGAATGAAAGTCTGTCTGTGGTTGGCATTTAGAAAAATATGGAATCCAATGTTCTTTTTTTTTTTTTTACCTCACCATCCACAATTAATATTCAAATTAGGATTATCTGAATAATATCTGTTGTTTTAATCATTTTTCTTCTCAGTGAGACTTAATTTTATATGAAGAAAAGAAACACAAAATAGTCAAAAATTTTGACACTTGATAAAAATGCAATTAGGCTGGCACTATAGCTCAGTGGAGGCGTGCTTGCCTAGCATGTGTGAGGAACTAGGTTTGATCTTCAGCACAGGAAAAAAAATAACTTATTTATTTATTTATTTATTTTACATCTACAAAAAATAATTAAAAATGCGATTAGTCTGTAGTTAATATGGCAGTTAAATGTAAAACTGAATTCTTCCTCTTATGTATTCACAAATATATCAGCCAAAATTTATAGTTGGTTATAAAAATATTATTTATTTATATATAATTATCATTTGCACACAGATGCAGAAGTACTAAACTTTGCTGACCATTTATAGCTTTTTATTGAAGATAAATCAAATCTATATTTTCTTATGCTTTTATGCACTAGTTATAATACAGTAGCAGTTTATGCATTCACACTAGACACTTTCTGTCACTCCAGCCTTCTAAACATAGTCTAGAATTTAAGTAATAGAGGAAATAACTTCCGGGTGACTGAAATAACTGTTATGAAGACTAAACATTAAAACATCATTTAGAGTTCCTTAGTTTGCACACGATTCTAACATTTTTGATTATCTGATTTTTTAAGCACTGCAGATTCAGAAGAGAAAATTAAAAGAGTAAAGACTGCTGAGAATATGCAGGTTGACAGTATATATGTAGTTACAAATTGACATCAAAATGTCAGCATCATACTGAATAATTTGTTTTTTAATAACATTTTGAAGTATAAAGGAAAATTTTGACATTTGTTAAAAATGGCAAGAAAGGCTCTAGTAAAGACTGTTTCAATCGAGGTCAAGAATACTACAGTACAGAGAAACTAAATTCAACTCCAAAACAAGAAGGACGAGTGCAGACCTGTTGTCGACAGGTAAGGGAAAGGAATATATGGAGAACTATTGAGAAACTTCATGAACAAAATGAAGTCTGTGGAACAGAAGGCTCAAATGAGACTGACAAGATCTTCTTCAAGCAGTAAGTCTCTGTCAGCATTCACTAAGATATAGTTCATTTATGATATGTACTCAAGAAAGAGCCAGAATTATTTGCAGCATTAGAGAAAAAAAATATTCAAAATGTTTCTTTGCAATTATCTAAGTAAATAACAGTTTCTCATTATCCAGAAAATGCAGTAATGTAGAATGCTTTATTTCCTGCTGATATATTTCATAATTTATTAATATAGGAAATAAAATCAATGTCTATAACTTTTCTAAATTTGAAAAGTTTCATCTAAAGAGTATCACACAACTTTGGGGTGAGTTGTGCCATAGTCATTGTCTATTCTTCTTTGAAAGAAATCATTAATGTTTTGTGAAACTTCAAATGTTATTGGCAATAAACTAACAAATAGAAAATGAACTCTTGAATGTGTGATGGAGTCTTTCACATACAGACCTCAGAAAATAGAATAAAACTGCTAATGTGGAATTTCCTCCCTAATGCTGAGCACTATTGGATGTTGTACAATTTGCTTTACAGAGTTTAGTTGCATAATTGAAAATTGGTTTATTAAATAAAATTTAGAATCTAGTCTTTGTTACTTGGAACTTGTTTTTCTGCTTTGCATTTTTCTTTTGACTTTCCTTCTGTTTATTGTTTCCTTATTTATTTTCTTCTTTCTCCCATTATCTTTACTTTTTCTGTCTCAATGTCTTTCTCTTTTAGTTTTTTCTTTATTCAACAAATTTATCTACTCTACTACTATTGTTTGAAAGTATCTCCTCCAAAATCCAGATGTCAAAAATTAATGGTCAGCATGACAGTATTAAGAAATGAAGAACATAAGAATAATTTAGGCAAAGAAGACTTCCCACTACCATTATGAAGAGGTTTCATGCAACATCTCGCTCTTTCTAACATTCATGCCTCTGCCATGTCTTGACACCATATATTTCCCTTTGGGTGGTGTCATTTTGGAAAGTGAAAATCTTTGCCCTTATCAGTCAGAAATCCTTCATCTTAGACTTTCCAGCATCCAGGACTATAGGAAATAAATGTTTGCTCCTTAAAAACAACAAATCTCAAACATGTTGCTATAGCAATAGAAATTAACTAAGATACACACTGATTTTACCAAAAACTTTGGCATTCAAATTCCATTTAGTTTAGTTTCATTTTATCAAGTGAAATTTATTTTAACACACAAAAATTTAATTTTATTCATTGTTCTTTTTAGTAGGAGAAACATAACATGTTTAAATGTATCCTTCCACTTACTACTCACATATAAGGTATTCTGAAAGTAATTATGGATGTTTTAGGTTTTTAAAATGTACTTTAAGTTTTATCTTCAATTTATATTATTTTTAAAAATAATCATATAGTAAGATAACAAGGGAAACATACTACACATTAATTTGTGTGAATAATTTTATTGGCCTTGAAATCATTTCCAACCTTCAATAAGTCATGGTTGATTTTTTTTCTTAATGTTTTATGCACCATCTTGAAAATTAATTTTCTAACTTTATGAGGATTTATAAACTATTGCCAAGGAATCCATAAATTTGAAAAATGAACACTGACTGAAAAACATTTTTACCTAGAAAATTAGGTATCTCAGATCATAGAGAATGGACCTATATAAATATATATATATATATATATATATATATGAAAATATATATATTTTATATATATATATATATATATATATATATATATATATATATATATATATATTTGAGGGGATTCTGCCTGACACTTATCAAACACTGTAAATACCCTAATGATTTCTCACTGTCTACCTCCCAGACAGCGGGAAGATAAATGTTTATTTTCATAGAAACATTGCTAGAAAAAGGTATGTGATCCAATACTTTATGATGCAAAAAATTAATTTTTGCTGTAAAAATCTATATGGCCAGAAAAACATAACTGATGAGGTGAGGTACAAATGTTCCTATTTATTTATGTACATATTTTCCTAAGACAACCACATAAAGAAATATAAAGCTCAAAGAAAGAAAAAACAAAAACAATAACAAAAGGTAAAAATTCTCTATGTGTAGAATTAGAAATCATTTCAAGACTCTAGGGAAATACACTTCACAGAGTTTGAGACAATAAATGTACTTATTACACAGTAGAAATCCAAGTCAGTTCCTAAAAATTATATTACTGTAGGATCAATTCTGATTAATATTTTCAGCATGTTAAACAGGGCTATACTATGCATTTTATTTATTATTTTAAGAATGTTAAATTTTCCATAGAGAAAAGACAACAAAAGTCTGGATGAGAGAAGACTTTTGAATAATTAAGCTTATGTCAAAAGAAATCTAGTATCTTCTAGAAAAGGGTTAAAATGCATTTAATATGCTAATTATATACAATGAGTAAATAAGGAGATAGTGAAATAGGAAGAATTTTATAATATTAATTATATACATTAAATAAAATTAAAATTAAAAATAAATCAAACTTAAAAATTATAATCTGACAGTAAGAGGAGTGAAAAGACCAAGTCATGATAATGTCATTGGTAACTGTCACCCATACACCAGTCACTCATTTGGTGAATCTAGCTGTGGCCTGGTGTGATATTGCTTGTCTATTTCCAGTAAGTTAGGTGCATGTCCTTAGTCCTGGGGCCACTTACATAAACCATGCAGGATCACCCTGTAAACACTGCATCAGTGTTGAAGCTGAGGTGTTAGAAAAGAAACAGGATGCATTGGTATCATAGGCCAGGACTCCAGAGTGTGGCCTTTCTGCTCACATCTGTCCCACCTATCTTAACCCACCTGTTCTCTTCTTTCAAAATGTATGTTTTAAATTGATCTCGTTTGGGCATGAAATTTGATTTGTGAGGCTTTCAGTTTCTGTTTACTGACATTTGAGATAGTTTGCCTGGGAGATAAAGAAGAACTTGCTCTGAAGGATTACAAAGAGTCTGGGACTTCACTCTCATTGGTAGCTTTCAAACTAGCTTGTTATTATTCCATGGATGCTGACAGAGGTGTCAGACTCCTGGGTCAAAGACAGTGTAGTTCACTACACATAGGGGAAGTAATAGCCAGAGATTTTTATTAACATGTGCTTCCTCCCAAGCATCCATTGAGCAACACAGGCCCATGATAGATGTCTGCACATTGTTTCATTACTGGACAGCAACATTGGACGTTTGGAACTCACTTCTTTTAGAGCAAACAGAAATAAGACCACTTTTAGACCGGACCAAGGAAGTTGCATTATCCCTCAGTATTGCTGGCTACAAACCCAGGTACATAGTTATTCCAGTACCCAGGTACATAGTTATTCTAGTTAAGTAGTGATAAGAGCTATGATTTCTTGATATGCCCAGAAGGAATATGCAAAGTACACACCAGGCTCATTATTTGTTCTTTAATGCAAGCCAAGGCTCATTTAATCACTCAATTTCCAAAATCACAAACAATGACTGGTATGGAAGCCACAATAAATAAATTTTCCAAATTCAAATAATTGAGAAAGAGTTGTTGGACTTTTTACTTTCTGCAGGACTAGGAGTTACATATGGCCCTTATTGAGTTAGAGAATGTGGATTTAGTTGAGAAAAATCACTGAAGGCTACAGAGAAATGAGGACATGGTCAGATTTGTAATTTGGAGCAATCACTTTCCTCTCAATATGATGACAGATTTAAGGAGAGCAAGACCTAGACTGGGAGACAAATTAAAAAGCTATTACTACAGAAGGAAGAGAGGTTGATAAGGCTCTAAACTAGGGAATTAGTAGGCAGGACAACATGCAAAGTGATTTGAGAACATTTAGAGAACAATCTGCAAGATAAAATGTTTAATATAATGAAAAGAAAGGCTAGAGAGTAAGATGATGCATACTCTCTTAGCAAGACAGATCAATGTGCTTACACAGCAGTCAGGTATTCAGAAGTAGTGCTTCTCTCTCTCTCTCTCTTTCTCTCTCTCTCTCATAATTAGGTACATTCAAATTAAACTGTTTACTTTGTAAAACACATTCTATTTTAGTTTCCCAGTAGAATTCATATATATGCATTTTCACATCTGTAACTACCGAAATTAAACTTTTAAGTGTTTTCATCATAAATATCTTTATACAAAGCAATAGTTTTTATCTTTCTCAGACCGCCTTAATTTTTGCAATTTTCTGTTGTTTAACACAGACATGGCTTCCAACCGTGTACATTTCATGGAATTAACATACCGATACATTTGATGGCTTATAAGAAAACATAACAGTAATTTTTATATTATAAATAATTTATTTTTTATAAAAGTATTGCTCAATTAATTTCTTACAAGTTGGAAAATATAGAGGAGGGATTTGGGAGAAAAGGTTTGGTCTTCAAATTAATTCTTCTATATTTTTTAAAATCCTGAAAGTAAATGTTATTTATTTATTTATTTATTTTTAGGTTAGGCTCCTTGGGCTGAAGTATTTCACAAACCATATAACAGTGTGTGATTAAGCTACAATTCAAGTCTTAAGATCCATAACTAAGATTTCTCAACCATTAGAGTATCAATTACAAGCAAATTATGTTTCAAAGTTACATATATCTATAGTGTAGGCTTGAATATGGTGATCTTAACATCTTTAATATTTCCCTTGTTCTGAAATAAATTTCACCTAAGAAATTCTGAATAAAAAATCATTTGAACTATGCTTAGATTTTATCAGATTTTGTCTGCTGAGGAATGGCACATAAACAGATTTCCAAAATTGTGCTTCTTGATATAATTCCTTGTCTTTGTGAAAATATACAGCTTAGTTTGCTTTGAACTGACATTATTTATTGAATTAACAAATTCAATCCAAGTGATTTTGTCATAAAGGCAAATAGAGGTTATTCATGAAAATCTAAATGTCCCATTCTCAACAAAATCAAAACCACTTGGGAACATGCTAAATGATGTTAGATATGATTTGATTTCTCTGTGGGCATAAATATTAAACCCCAAATCTTCCTACTTCAATGGACCCTGAAGACCCCGTGGCATCTTCAATCACAATGGTGCATGTCTAAATTAATATGTCCTTACTCTTTCTGGTCATCTGGACAGGAGGATAAGGAAAGGCATTCTAAATCAAGACATTACTTAAAAATCTAGTTTACTAAGAAGAAGACTCCTTAATAATATTATTCTTTTCAAATTATAATACAAGATACTTGATACAACAGAAAATCACAAAAACCAGTAGATAAGTTACACACAGCTGCTGACATTTTATTAATTCCTTCTACTATATGCATAAAATAATTATTAAGAAGCATTTTTATACTGGAACTCATAAAAATATTTAATCTAATTTTTTTCCCTGAGGAATACACTCACTTTATTGAAAACAGAATATAAATATATATATATATATATATATTGCATATATAGTACATTCACATGGTGTAACATTTGAAAGCATTTCAGTTGAATAGGGCAGCAGGGAAGGTGCCAATTTCTTTCCCTGGAGACATTGTTATAAGATTTCCTTTTCTTCCAGACAGAATCAATGTGTACAAAAATAAATTTCTGCATATGCTACCTAAACAAATGGTTCTCAAGCTTGGCTGTATGTTCAAATCCCCTGGGGAGATTTTAAGCTATATACATTGGTGCCAAGGTTTTGTCTCCAGAGATTCCAGTTTAATTGATCTTGGTAGCAGCTAGGGTACTTTAAAAAGTTCTCTAGATAATTCTAATGTGTTATAGAAATGGGAAGCCACACACTTACATTAAACTGTAATTTGCTTCTTTCCACTTGAAAAGGAACATTTCAGATGTTTCCAAATTTCCATTTTCAAAAGGCATACTAAGTACCCCTTTATCATGGTGTCCCTTTCCAAGCTTTCACTTAGTTGTGGCCCACCACAGTGTAAAACTACTAAAAGGAAAATTCCAGAAATAAATAATTAATGTACTTAAATAATTTTCATCAAATATATTCTCATAATCATTCTATTTTTTATTGATTGTTGTTAATTTTTGGTGCATAATTTACAATGTAACCTTTATCATAAGTATGCACATGTACAAAAAAAAACATAGTATGGTTAAGTATTATGCAGAGTTTAAAGTATCCACCTAGGGATCTGCAACATACCCCACCTACATAAGGAGAACTATGCAATGAACAAATTTTCATTGTCTGGATGCACAATGATGTACTCAGTCAGTCTTTTAGATTAGGGAACTTCCTTCATTTTTAGTGTTTTATTTTTCCTTTTAGATTTCATAAAACAATACTGTTATGAAATGCATAATAGCTAATGTAAGTGAAATATACATTCATAGAAGAGAAGCATCAAACATTACAAGAATTTATAAATTTTGTGAATATTCTGAAATTTTTAAAATTTGTCCAAACACCTGCATTGTAGTAGATTGCTTATTTTACCACAGTCTACCAGTACTTCTCAAGCACTATTTAGCACAGGAATCACATGAGAATCATGTTTAAATATAAAGTATGTGGGGCTCAGGGAGTGTCCACGAGTCTGCATTTCCAACATTTCTTCATCTGCTAGTTTCTTAAGATTGTAATTTGCTATTTATTTGATATTTTCTTACTTATATTCAAGTTTTCACATCTATAAGTTTCCTTCTAGGAACAACTGTAGGTTTATTTCATAAGTTTTTGTTTGTTTTATTCATCCTGAAGTATAGAAAATACTTATTTGTTGGCCTTTGGTTATTAAAGCCTAACCTAAGAATTTCCAAAATTACCCTATGGTATTGATTTGTAATTTAACTCATGGCTTTGGAGAATATGCTTTGTATGATTTCAAGTATTTCAAAATCTACTGATTTTTGTTTTATGCCTTATCATGAGATTCTTTAGGACAATGTCCCACATACACTTGGGAAGAATGGGTTTCATCTTGTTATTGGTTTCAGCTTTCTGCAGATGTCTTTTTACTTGGTTTAGTAGAGTTTTAATGCTTTTCAATCTATTCAGTTCGCTTATTGATCTCCTCTCTAGTACTATACATGATTGGCAGGGGAGTCTCAACTACAACTATTGAATTATCAGTTTCTTTTTTCAATTCTTTCCATTTTTGCTTCATGTATTTTGAGACTCACTTATGTCAAAGTATGTTTACAAGAGTGAAATCAATCTAGGAAAAACCTGGGTCTTAAATCATATTTGTCTCTTATTTTTATGCTCATGCCAACTATTCTTTCATTATTTGCATAAAAGAGCATCTAACACACTTATTTTTAAATTATTTTGTTTTTTATTCTAAAGTGTAGCCCTTATAGACAACTTAAAACAATATAACTTAGTTAATATTTTAGTGGAATAGCAAAACTCTGATTTAACTTTTTTTCCCTCCTTAGTATTATTATCGTCATAAAAAGTGCAACTTTATATGTTATAAGAATATTGACCAAACTTCCTAATTATTATGCAGCTGTCATTTAAATGAAATAGGTTAAGAATAGTGCTACAAATTAAAATATGTTGCTTTTAAAATATTTCCCTGTGTAATTTTCATTGTCAGTGTTATTTATTTCATTGGATGAATCTGAATTACTGAATAGGATAATACATGCAAAGAGATAAAAACTTCCATTAATATTTTTATAGAGAAGGGCAGCTAACAGTTGCCTCAGTTTAGTTTATTGGAAGTGTCTTGATTTCCCTTATACTTTGAGGGAGAGTTTTGTTGGATCCTGGATATTTATGGACCTTATTTTTCTTTCAATAAATTGACTAAGTTAAAAATGCAGCTTTGTGATTTTTTGCCAATACTCTCCTTTTAATCTTTGACATGCAAAGTTCTTCCCTATATAATGGTTTGTTTCTCTTGTTCTTTTCAAGATTATCTTGTTGAATATATGCAAATAGACCACAAATTATGCAAAGTTACTATTTTGTGTTCTTTAGTTTCTATTTAGTTTCTACCTCTCCAATTTACCTATCTTTAAGTTCACATTATTGATTGATTGATTGATTGATTGAGGGGAGGGGTCAGTTAAGTTAGTTAAACCTGCTTATGTGCAATTTTAGTGGATTTTACTTTTCTTTTTTTTCTTCAGTTACTCTATTTCTCAACTGAAGAATATCTATTTGGTTCTATATATTTTATCACTAATAATTGGACTTTAAAAAATGTTCATATTTTACTAACTGAACCTTGCTTTAATTATATTTAAATTTGTTTCATGAGATAAATTATCAACTCTAGAAATCACACTCTTCATGGTTAAAGATGATTCTTATACTTGCTGTTGATTCAATTTCTTTACTGACAAACAGAACCTGAATTTCAGCAATAAACCGGACATTAGAGCTTTCCATTTTTTTTTTTTTTTCCTAATCATGGTCACAGTCCTGAGATTGAGTGAGCTTTTATATATTCTGCAGAAATATTTCAGAGGTTTTAAAATCTGCTTTTTTGACTTATTTTCTTCATTTATTTATTTTTTCTTCTTTCAGCAGCTTCTTATGTGCTTCAACTGATACCCTTAACTCACCTAACTGTGATGTTAAACAATTGGATTATTTGTCTTTGAGCATTTTCTTCAAATGTGCTTTGGATGTGTCTTTTCCGAGTGAGCTCAGAGTCAGGTCAGATAGAAAAAAAATCTGTGAGTGGGTTTCCTGGAGAGCATCACACAGGCCAAACAGTGACAATTATCTAGTGATGAGACTATTTGAGATCTCACATCCCCTTCTACTCTGTGCACTGGCCTTTGAGTTGCTATTTTTCACTTTTGACAGAGCTGTGAAGTTCTGCCTATCTAGACTTCACAGAACTGGTTAAAACAGGAATAAGAGTAAGAAGGCCCAACCTTTGCTGCTACTGCTAAATTTCTGTCATTTCCCTTTAATAAGCATTACTTGGATAGTTAATAGAAATCTTTTGTTTATTTTCCGCAGCTCAAAAACTTGATTTTGATGTTTACTCTTTTGGTGTCTCTCATCACTTTGTGGAGAAATAGATTTTGGATGTCTTTACTTTACCATTCTAAAAATGTTTTGAAAATTAACTCCTTTTAGCAAGGGGCGAAATATTTCATGTATTTTTTAAAAAAAGAAATATCAGTAGTCAGTCACTATTTTTAGAGGGGGGGCAGTCCTGGGCAATAATCCCAGAGATGCTTTACCATTGAGCTATATCCCCAGTCCATTTTATTGTTTATTTTGAGACAGGATCTAGCTAAGTTGTTTAGGAGCTCACTAAATTGCTGTGGTTAACCTTGATTTTACAATCTTCCTGCTGAAGCAGGAAGTTACTGGGATTACATGAGTTACTGGGATTACAGTTGCAAGTCACCATGCCCTTCTCACTATGTTCTTGTAACATGCAGAGAATTTGGTATTTTGGCATTCAAATTTATTGGTTTTTCTTTTTATTGTCAAATTGCTTAATCAGAAAGAGAATTTAGATAAACTTTTATCTCTCCAGTTTAATCAATTCTCTTTGTTTTGTTTTCTCTGTGACTTGTGCTTACTTTTAATTTCTTGAATTGTCATGCCTTCTTTCCTTTTCTGGTCCTTTAAATACTGTGGATTCTGACGAGGACTCTTTTCGTGCCACAAGCCACATGGGTAATTCCATTTATGCTTTTATCTTAGATCATAGGATCCAGAATCCTTTACCTAAATTTCCATATATGAATTATTGACTTCTCCTGTGCATGTCATATAACTTCATAACTTTTTTATATCCCAGTGACCCACAGGGTGGATCATATTTGACCATATCAATGCCCAAAGCATAATAAATAGTGATAAACATACATAAATCATTAAGTTCAAGCAATAACCATTAGATTTCCACTCTGAAAGACTCATTAAGTTTGATTGCTTTGCTGAGATATGCGTATAATAATTAAAGGCAGGGAATAGATAACTATATGCACAATTCTTTAAATAAAGACTGTGCTATGGCTTGAATATTGTTATTGTTTGTGGTATTCCTCCAAAGCTCCTGTTAATGCAGAAATGTTCAGGGTAAATTATTGGATTGTGAGAGATATAACCTAATCAATCCATCCTGGTTTGAATGAACTGAGTGGTAATGTAGACATATGGGAAAGGATGAAGGAGGTGAATCACTAGGGGTGTGCTGTGGAAGGATGCTTCTTCCCTGTCATCCTTTCTCCTTCCATATCTTTTTCTGCTTCCTGACCCTTCCATATTTGAGCAATTTGCTCCTTCCCTGGGCCATTCCACAGGATGAGCTGCCTCATCTTATGCTCAGAGGAATTGAGTTGGCCATCTATAGACTGAGACCTCTAAAACTGTAATCCCCAAATAGACTTTTTTCTTCTCTAAGTTATTTGTGTCAGGTATTTTGGTTATAACCACAGAAAAGCTAGCTAAAATAAATATTATAATTTTTCCTTATTTCAAGGTATTTTTTTTTTGCTTTCAAAATTCCTCCTAAAAAGTAAGATTCAGAAAGACTGCAATTTAGTTTATACAGTTTAAAAAAAGGAAAAGAAAAGATTTTGTTTATTTGAATCTTTCAAAAACCCAGGATTATTATGATTTTGATCAAGAACATGTTGATTATAGACAAAATGCTGTAGAGAAGGCTTAGAATTCAGAATGTCCAATAAGTAGCAACTCCCATTTTAGAATATAATCTTAAGAACAAATAAATCTCCAATTTTAAAAATACAAGATAATTCTTACATTCTTATTAATTAATGTGTAAAAGATAATAGTTTTATTTGACTACTGAAAATATCTTGGCTATGACAAGTGGTTAGTTCATATTATGAAAATATTAATAAGAATTCTAATTCAACAAGAATCTGAGGGCTGGCTCTAATTGGGATCACTTGAGAAAAGTTTAATAACATAACTAATCATAAAGGTGTATGAAAGGATAGTGCAGTATCTTGGGAAGATAAATTGTTAAGTTTTTGCTGTCTTAACTACAAAGAATAAGGACAAGTGTTGTTGGAGCCCAGAAGATAGATCTGGATATAGAGATGGCAGTTTCCAGTGAAGTTGCCTATTATTATGAGGTTCAGCCAGCTTGGGATGACATCACTGATAAAGAAACCAGGTAATGCATACAACAGCTTTTTCTCTCTCCTCCTGATATTCTAAAGCTCTCTTTGGGCCAAACTTAGAGGTGTAGTAGACACTGAGCCTAGGAGATCAAGAAGAAAATGTGCAAAACAGAAGTTACCAAAGGAAAGGAAATGTTTAAAATTTTCTATTTCACTCCATTCATTTCTTTACACATATAAAGCATGAAGAAAAAAGTAAAGAGAAATAAAACTACTAATTATCATCTTTGTAACTCTCAAATCAGTGATTTGGGAAAGTTCTGGCTAATTTGTTGAGAAATTGCAGGTTCATATGGCCTGATGTAAAATATTGACTATAATTTAGGCATATGAGTCATATAAATGTGGGGAGATTACATAATACCCACTGTAAATATGGTTACCCTCAGAAGAGTTGACTTTAAGGTATAGTGAGGTATTTAGGTGATTGCAGGTTATGCAAGAAATTCCAAACACTTAAGGAGATCATGGGCCAGAAGATAAGCATACAATCAATAAACAGTGGGTACCATCCAAACATAAATACCTAACTAAAAAATGTAAGAGTAAATTCTCTCCATGGTAGACAGTTGCAAACACATTAAGCAGATCATTATATTTTGCTCATGATGTATTTCTTAATAAGCTATCACAATTTACATAATATGGAAACTAAGCTTCAGAAAAATAAAATTGGCATAAAAATCTAAAATCTAATATTCCTATCAAGAGGAACAAAACTATAAATGGAAGTTTAATAATGAATTGCATATCCATCATATCTTGAATTATATAAAAAAGTGGAAGCATGTTTATTGATATTTAAAATGATTCTTCTTAAAACATGTAAAATGTCATAAATAAACATTATGTTATTTTACAATAATATGTACTGTTCATATGGTGCCTCTTCAATGACAAATTGAATATGTAATAAAATAAAAATGTAATTACTTAGATTATCTGTAGTAGAAAATGCAATAAATGGAAATACAGTAAGTTGTATGATGAATTAGAAATGGATTCTCATGAGAGCTGAGTTTTCAACAATCTCAGGCTGACATTTGCAAATTTATTTGGCTTGACATTTATACATGTTCTACGGAATTATGTGTACATGTTCTAATATTATGCAAAGTAAAATAAATTCATAATGTTTAAATGTTTTAAAATAATAAGACTATTTTAAGAGATTGTGAACAAGTCTACTTTTCTGTGCAGCCAATTTTCAGACTTGGAAAATAAAACAATGACATCCATCTCTATAGTGAGATGCCAAATCAAACAAGGTCAAAAAAACAAATTTTTAAAATAGTGTTACAGGTTCTTATAGTTTAAAACAACACATTAAATTTTTGATTTACACAGTTGAAAAAGGATAATATACCATGATAAAAGAAAATAACAATTTCAGGTAAAGGCATATCAAATTATTGATATATAACAATATAAACGTATAAAAAGATAACTTTAATTGATATAAAATGATAGCTAATATTTATTGAACACTTTCTATTTGACAATGATTCTTCTTATACCTACATGTCTTAATTCATTCAGTCTGCAAAATTATCTAAGAAGCTGGTATCCAGAGGTACCCTCATCTCTCAGATGAACAAATTCACACAATGGTAATAACATACCCAGGACCAAACAGAAATAAGGTCATAACTGAGCTCAGTCAATGTGACTATAATTTTGCTTCGTTATTTTAGATCAAAAGTAAAGACATATGAAGAATCACTGTAAAACAGTAAGAAATAATGAGTGCTTTGATAGAATGGACATGAAAATTAAATAGATGTGGCCAAATAAAGATATTCAAATGCCCCATCATTAAATAAAACTGCTAAATCTCATTAATCACTCTTAGGAATATTCAAATAACATCATAGTGAGATAATAACATAAAAATACATGGAGATAAAATTAAAAAGAAAAACAATGCAAAATGTTCCTGAAATGTGGAACAGCCAAAAATTTAATGTATTATAATTGACAGTGTAAATGTATACAACCACATTTAAAATTATCCAATGCATTTAAATGTACAGAGCTGTGATTCAGCCATCTACGACTAGATTCATGCAATATTGCTTCTAACTATTACATAATCCTATTCCAAAGTACAAAGTAGGGATCTGATTATAGAATTGCTTAAACATTACTAAGATTATGGTATGTTCTGCTTTGAAATCCTATGCTAGCTACTTTTTTAACTTGTTCTAATTAGTTTTATATGCCAGTAGCATGCATTTTGACATACATAAATGAAATATAACTTCTCCTTCTTCTGGTTGTACATGATGTAGAATTGCACTGGTTGTGTAATCATATATATATGTACATATAATAAAAATATCCAATTCAGCCCATTGTTATTCCCACTCCCATATACCCGGTTCCCCTTCCTTAACTCTCATTTGTCTAATTCAAAGTACCTGTATTCTTCCCTAGCCTCCTCCCTTATTATGAATTAACATCAACATATCAGAGAGAACATTCAGGCTTTGCTTCTTTAGGATTGGCTTATTTTGCTTAGCATGATATTCTCCAGCTCTACTCATTTACCAGCAAATGCCATAATTTCATCATCTTTAAGGCTGAAAAATAGTCCACTATGTATACATACCACATTTTCTTTATTCATTCCATCTGTTGAAAGGCACCTAGCTTGGTTGCACGGTTTAGCTATTGTGAATAGAGGTACTATCAACAGTGATATAGCTACATCGCTGTATGTACATTGCTTTTACGTACTTTGTATATAAACCAAGGAGTGGGATAACTTTGAGTATAAACCAAGGAGTGGGATAGTCAAATGATGGTTCCATTCCAAGGGAGGAGTCACCATACTGCTTTCCATAGTGGTTGTATCAATTTGCAGTCCCACAGAAATGTAAAATTTTGAGAAATCTTCTAGTCTCATTTTTGGTAGCAAGCCAGAAGTTTAGCAGTTTATTATACACAGTGCTTTAAGGTAATAAATTTGTGGTGTGAATATAAGATAATTCTGGCTTAAAGACTGAAAACAAAAAAAGTTGGTGAAGAACCTTTAGAAAATATTGACTTTGCCAAGCACTGTGACAGTAAAAAAACAGAATGTGAATGATATACAGAGGATGACTTCCAAAGGGAATATTGGTCTTCTGAAGAAAAACAAGAGTTAAGAAGACATAGTAAATAAATGTTCATCTTCTCACACCAATTACCTGAGAAAATTACTATAAAATTGTTGGAAACTTAGAGAACATGTGCAAGAGCATCTTGAAATTGAAGTTGTAAAGGAAAATTTTAAAATAAGTGTTTTATATCCTAGCAAATCCTATAGTAATTTCAAGTTCTTTAAGAAGGAAATAACCATTACATGTAATATTTGCTTAATAAATGGTGGCTTCTGCTTTATTTTATAAGAGGTTTAACTCATCTTGGTGATCTTTGAGTCCCTGTATTTATTTCTTCTTTTTCACATAACTCTGAGGTTTGCTAAAATCTCCAGGTTTGTTTATAACTCTTTCAATATATATATACACACACACACACACACACACACACACAGTCTCAAACCTAGTCACAATAATAGGTCAATTCCATCCAGGATACAGAGAAACTCTTAAATAACATGATATTCAGAAGCTATGTATTAACATGCTCGGAGATTCCCCCAAGCCTCCTGTTTAGCATTATAATATCTACAGTTAATTTATTTTAGGGTGAGTTCAACTTTCTGTTTTCATTTTCTTTTTTGGGGGGGTGGGGTGGGGTGGGGTGGGGTGGGTGCTGCTGGTCAGTCCCAAGGCCTGGCACAGGATAGGCAAGTACTCTACCACTGAGCAACATCCCCAGTCATTTGAGGACTTCTTTTCAGTACATCCTCTGACTCTTCCTTTGCTCTTGTGTTTAGTAAATCTCTCCTTATTTACCACATAAAATCTCTTTACCTTTGAGCAAGAGAAATCAATTAAGCACAGTATCAATGATCCATTATATGTGCACTTTTATGCTCAGTTCTGGAAATTTCATTCTTTTAAATCTCAGTTTTGAAAATTCTAAGAAAAGTCTTTTCTCTCTCCAAAACTTAGCATTTCTAAATAAATGAAATCAATTTATCATAGAATTTGAGTTTTAACCTAAACTGTGTACAGTAATAATGACCATACTAATATTCATAGTTTTCCTGAGTGCTTACCAAGTGCCTGTCACTGTGAAAAGGCTTTAATTGCCCTAATGACTCATCAAACTCATGTAGGAGGCTGTGATTGTGGGTTGGAGGTAGGCTGCTTCCCTACCATGTATGAGGCACTGGGTCGAATTCTGTCAGAACCACATATAAATAAATGAATAAAATAAAAGTCCATCAACATCTAAAAATATATTAAAAATAAGTAAAAAATGAAACAATCCCATGTAGTATTTGCTTTTATAATAATCTACATTGTGCAGATGAAAAAAAAAAAAAAAAAAAGAACAGTAACTTATCCGATTAGAAGGATTTAACCAAATTGTGAAAGAAGTAATCTGGTTAATGTTGATTGTTCCTGTTTTAGTGTTTCTTATTAGTACATTTTAATTACACACCATAGTGAAGTTCATTGTGACAGTCATACATTCATGTAATATAATTAGTTTCATTTCATTGCCCAGTATGCCCCTTCTCATCTCTTCCCACATATTAATCCTCTGCTTTCCTGGTCTTCCTTCTATTTTTTTTGTTTTTGGTTGTTGCATCATAATTATACCTAAAAGTAGGATTCATCTTGATATATTCATACATGCACATAGCATAATTTGGTTGATTTCATTCCAGAATATCTCACCTTCTTCTCTCTTCCTCCCACTGCGTTTATCCCCTTCCTCTCTTCTATTGTTCTCCCTCTATTTTCATGGGATTACCTATTTTATTCCTTTTTTCCTTTTCTAGCTTTCACATATGAGAGAAAAATTTTGATCCTTGACTTTGAGTTTGTCTTATTTCACTATCAATGATGTTCCACATTTCTACCCATTTGCTAGAAAATGTCATGATTTTTTTTTTATTCTTCATGGCTGAAAAGGATTCCATTGTGCATGTCTACCACATTTTATTTATTCTATTCTTCTAATCAAGGATACTAAGGAAGTTCCATAGCTTGACACTTTGGAATATCACTGCTCTAATGATGAAATGCATGTGTTACTAAAATATGCAGATTTCAGGGTTTTTATTTTTAGATAAATACCCAGGGGTGGAGTTCTTAGATCATATCATAGTTCCATTCCAAGTCTTTGAGGAATCTACAAATTGATTTCTACAGTAGTTCTAATTTTCTTTCCCACCACAATGTTTAAGTGTTCCTGATCTTAAGATTAGGATTGTATTATTCCTGCTTTAGACTCTATTAATGATTTTGAGAGAGAGAGAGAGAGAGAGAGAGAGAGAGAGAGAGAGAGAGAGAGAATTTTAGTATTTATTTTTTAGTTTTTTTTTTTTTTTTGGCGGACACAACATCTTTGTTTGTATGTGGTGCTGAGGATCGAACCCAGGCCGCACACATGCCAGGCGAGTGTGCTACCGCTTGAGCCAAATTCCCAGCCTCTATCAATAAATTTAATATTGTTCTATTTTGCATTTTAAAAGATAATCTTATTGTAGAGTCATGTGATTGAGAGAAAATTTGCTAGGGGTATATTATTTTAAATATAGTTAAGAAAAACATCACTTGTGTTTAACATAGCAAAATAGTTTTCAAAGCATTGGCTTTTGCCAAAAATGTTCACTCATGAATGATTACATTCTTATTTGGATTAATGTTTAATAAAAACAATAGATAAATAAATAATACTTTACAAGCTATGTAATTATGTCAGAAAGTAGACAAAGTTTTAGGATTTGAACTTAAAGGTGAGTTGGAACTTTAATAATGAGCAATGTCATCTATTTTTCAATGCAGACTTCAGTCATTTGAAGGGCCTTATGACATCACAAAGACCAGCCAGAGGATAGATGAAGAGAAAACATCAGCAAATTACAGAATCGAGAAAAACTTTTGAACTATCACCAACCTCTGAAACAAGTCTATGAATCTTGCTGAGCATTTTAAATACATGAAAACCTTGTTTTTCATTGTAGTATTTTATCTTGTTCAAGTTGCATTTTCTCTTGCTTTCCCATAGAGATAAGTGATGCATGTGATACAGAAATACTTCAAGCTTATTAGCAAACACCATATATAGTAGACCAATTTGATAGATATGAATCAACCAATGGGAAAAGGAACAGGCCAATTCTAATTCAAGTATGTGTAAATGAAAAAACACAAGTCTTTCCTATGACTCTATCACAGTGGTGCATGTGAAATTTATGAACAGATGTGTGGCAGTTGTATGCAATGAGGAAGTGCATTTGAATGAATAGAATGTATGTTATGCAAGTATGCACCAGAATTAGACAATGAAGAAAATTCCATAAGCACTTAGCCCTTTGAAATAGGCACTGTTCATTGAGGACTCATATAAAAAGGTTTTGCCTGTCAGCATGCTGTTTTCTATAAAAATTGATATGGTATAGATATCAGATGTTCCCCCAAAACTCATGTGTGAGGCAATGTAAGAGAGCTAAAAGGTGAAATGATTGGGTTATGAAAGGCTTAACATAATCAGTGAATTGATCCCTTGATAGGGATTAACTGGTGGTAATTGTAGCCAGGTTGGTGTTGGCTAGAAGAGGTGGGTCATTAGGGACATGCCTTTGGTTCATATTATATCCATGGTGAAGGTGGTCTCTGCTTCCTGGTGCAATATCCTGAGCTGTTTTTCTCTGTCATGATTTTTGACATAATATTCATCCTCACATGTATCCCAGAGCAATAAATTTGGCCATCTCTGGAATGAGCCTCTGAAGCCCTGAGTGCCAAATAAAATTTTTCCTCTTATAAATTTGCATTTGTGAGGTCTTTTGGTCATAGCAGCAAAAAAAAATGCTGACTAAAACAAAGGTGGTTATTGAAAATTAAAAGGGGCTAAATATGGACATTGAGAATGAAATAAAAAAGTAAAAAAAAATTAAAAACAAAGTAGAAATTCAGACATGAACACAGCAGAGGAGACTTTCATGAAGATAATAATAATGTTCAATTCTTACTTTTAAAAATTCTATGGGTTATCTACATTACAAATTCTGAGGCTGCATTTTGACCCCAAGTGAAAGGAAATATATTTGTGGATTATCAACATTGGGATGATTACTAGAACAGAATGAATAATTCAGAATACCAATGGAGAATGAGAAGATAAGGAGAAGCTGTGCTGAAAATAAAGCCTTGAAAGTGACTATATTGAAAAATAGAGAAGAGAAGAAAATTGTAGAAAGAAGTGAAGAAAAAAAGAAAGGAAGAAGAAAAGTTGATACAATTCAGATTTATGAAAAGTCAAGTATGGAATACCATAAGAGAATAAGAATATGAGAATGGGGAAGAAGACATCTGAGTTTATAATTAGTTGGCTATTGGTGAAAGTTTCCTAGTAATTTCAGTAGAGCAGTAAGGGATTAGTGCAATTCTAGGTATAAAAATGTTGATTAAAGTTGAGAACTAAAAGGAACAGAGGTATTGAGTTAATTGTGATTTTCAAAAACATGTGAATGGTGGTTAGTCATGAGGTTGCCCAAACAGGGTTAGAGGGTAAGGTGATGTTTTACACAAACAAGTTATACCCAGGTATGATACATATAAGAATGAATAGAGGAATCAATGAGGAGGAGGTTACTTAGAGTAAAATAAAAAAGGAAGACCAGTATATAATGGAGAAGGGAAAGATTGAAGTAAGGAATCAGTTACAGTTATTGATAATAACAACAATATAATCTTCAATAAGAGAGACTCTTGCAAACTATGAATAATAACAAAAATTAAGTCTTACCTTTCCTTTTTTATAGAAGACTATAAATATGGCTAAATATAAAAGCATCATTTTATCTCAAAATATTTTATAAGCAACAACCCATATTCTTATAAAAAATGAAGCTTAATTTAAAAAGTTAGCGACATCTTCAAGTTATATTTTTTAATAATTTTGTTAGGTAACCAATACCTTAATTCATATAATGTTGCAAATAATATTACTGATTAGTTTGATATTTAGAAATGGTTTACAGAGAACTGAAACTAAATCAAATATTATAAAGTTCATTTTCATTGAATATATTTTAATCACCATTTGAATCTAGCACTACTGATCAATATATCAACTTTTGGATATCACTGTGTTTATTGAATCTGTATGAACATAATGGTGGTATATTGATCATAAGTGTTTTCTGTGAGAGACTATAATAAGATTTTTAATGTCTTGTATTTTAATTCCATTCAAATTTTGCAACAATATGAATGCAAATATACTCATCATAATTCTAAGAAAATGAAATGCAGAATACAATGTATTAGTATTTGAAGAATTATTGGTTAAAGCAACAATTTAAATATCAATTGTTATTTAATACAGGCAACAACCTATGTGCTATCAGTTGACTGACTCTTTATTACACACTTTCAGTCTATAATTATCCTAGTAAAGGTATAAAAAAAACAGTAGTTTCAGTCATATATGCTGCCCTTGAAAGGGCTGTCTGGTCCCTAATAGGTGTCCATATTGATTGTTCAGAATGGAAGGCAGCTTCCCCGCTTTCTAATCATCCTTACAAATCTATGAACATTTTAAAATCTTCTAAATTAGGCATAATTGCAGTTCTTGCCATTTTCATTATCAGTGAGTAATGATTATCAAGAATGAGAAGTCACTTCCGTGTAATTAGTGAAAGTAAACTGATTTATGTGGCCACAACTTGTACAATGCAGGGGTATAATTGTGCATTACATGATTTCCTTTCTTATTTGAGATTAGAAGGTCTTTATCAGAAAATCAATAAAATCTTGCAGCCTTGAAGCTCTATTTGAATCTGAGTTCCCTGTCACCGTATAAATTATGTATTAGAACATAAAATTGCATCTTAAAGCATGTTTATAGCTAACAATTTATTTTACATAGTTTTAGATAAACACAATTGGCTAAAAGAGCATAATTACAACACAGTTCAGAATGTTGCAGTTCCTTCCATCACTAAATCATCTTTATGTGAAACTCCTTGTAGACAAAGTGAGTCACAGCCACACATTCCACTTTGGTCTAATGCCAGTTATGTACAGACAACCTGATTGTTGTGAGTTGTCTTTTCACCACAAGGAGTGATGCATCATTGGTGACACTAATCTTAATAGAATTTTTCTCCTTGATTATATTCTGAGTGAGGCATTGGGCTTTCATATTTTAGAGGAATGGGCATCTTTGCTAAGCTCTTTCATCATGCCTGTCATCAAGATAGATAATGAGCCAGGCTTATCATTTCAGCCAACTTAAAATCTTAATAGTTTTTACCATTGGTGTAATGGGAAGAGGAATGGATTCTACTCTCCTAGTTCTCATAAAACGATCAGTAAATATTTTAATAAATATTCTGAAGTTATAGCTGGTGAATAAAGGTATTTTTTGTGTTGTTGCATGAAATGGAGAGGGATAATATGAAATGGATAATGACAGAATAGAAGATCACCCAGTACCATTGTATGGACTCAAAACTTTCATCAAAATAAATGAAAAATGAAATGAATGAAAAGAGTGATTATTTGATTTTGTAAATGTATGAGACAATCTGGCTATTCTGCAAAACACTGCAGAATAGATAACAATAACTGTAGAAAACAATATAATTTTTTTAGATCTCTCACTCTAAAGTCAAAATTGCATTCAATATTTTTGTTAGAACCTATGTTTTTCCCTGAAGTTCTAAGAATAATAAAAAAATGTTTGCCAGTATTTGAAAAAAAATATAATAGTAATCAAAAAACCTCTGAAGTCATATATATAGTATAACAAAAATTTTTGCTTAACATCCTACCCATGCATATGTGACTGAAACCACTGTTTTCTTATGTCTTTACTAGTACAATTATAGAATGAAAGCGTATAATAAAGAGTCAAGTCTATTGATAGCACATAGTTTGTTGCCTTTATTAATTAACAATTTATATTTATTTTGTTGCTTTAACTGGTAATTCCTCAAATACTAATGCATTGTATTCTGCCTTTCAGAATGGCAAAATTGAGAAGATTCTTTTTTCATATTTGAATGTAATATTTTCATTCAGAGTTCAAGGTATAACACTTAAAAGTAAGTATTGAGGAAAATAATGTTATGGCTGTAAAATGGAGAACAAAAAAAAGTGAGATTTGTTTTAGGAATAAAAAAATTTAAAAATTGCCAAGAGACTTTGGCAGTTGTTCAGTTGGATAAATCAGTAAATTGGACTATGGAAATTGCATCAGGAATGAACAAAATGAGCAGAATTCATGAGGACCTAGGTGTTAAAATGACATTTACTGTAATGTAAGATCTTTTTACCACTCTACCAAGAACACTGGCCATACTTATTGAGTGAATTAATTAATGAATCAAGTAGTCAATGAGTATGTAATTATATCTTTGAATATGACAGGAGAAAGAAAGAATTGGGAATGATTTACTAATTTTTGGCTTAAAAAACATGTAACTCAAATACTGAAATAGGAATACTAAAAGTTTTCCATGACGGTCTCCAAAGATGTAAATTTGGTGTCAACATACCTTATATATAATCAGAAATATGATAAATTATGGTATAATAGTGTATTAAGAATTATAATGCAAAAATAAATAATACAAAAAAATAAAATAAAAGTTTTCCATGAGAAGGGTTTAATGACTTGAGGTTCTAGTATTATTTATACAGATTTGATTTTTGACACATTTAGGCATTTTCCCTATTTAAAATATTTAAATTTCTTTTCACTTTCAACAAGATCTGAGTATATTTCTCCAGTTGTCATTACAGATGCTGGTTCTGACATTTGTTGGCATCTTTGACTCATCTTTTGATGATACCTTCCACTTCCTTAGAAATAATCAGACAAAGACATCATGTTTTCTCCTTTCCATTAGACATGCTCCTCTGTATTTTTGAAATACAACAGTTTCCAAATAAGCTGATAAATATTTATATATTTTCAAGGTCTCTCCAAAGTTGCTCTCAAAAGAATTTTCTGCATTGCCAACTAAGGACTGGACAATTTCTCCTTTGTAAAATAGCTTCTAACAACCTTCAGAATATAATTTACAGCCCCCGTGAAACCATGATTTTGTAAGATAATGGTTCTTTCACCTTATATTGAGTAAATATGTCAAAGGTAGATTAGCCGTATAGTCTGACACTACTGAATTTACTATGTCATTATGCAGCTAAGCTGTTTACTCAATAGTTGCGTTAAGTAGGGCCCATATAAAAATAGACTAAACCTAGTAATAAGATATATGGTTGGTTGATAAGTTTAAGACATGTTATTCAAGATGCATTGGAAATTATACTACAATAATCAGACAAGGAATTTTTTAACATTTATTTTTTATTTGTAGCTGGACACAATACTTTATTTTTATTTATTTATTTTTATGTGGTGCTGAGGATCAAACCCAGGTTCTTGCACATGGTAGGCAAGCACTCTACTGCAGAGCCATAACCCCAGCCCTCTGGCAAGGAATTCAGAAATGTTAGAAAGCAGTCAACCTAAAAAGCCATTATTTCCAAATACATTCTATTATCTTGGGTAAAGTCATCTCGGAATTACTATTTTCTACTCTCTTGACAACACAGGCTGTAACAGTAATGTTGGCAACAGAATGGCAGCAGGTAGCAGACAATAACAATGTTGACATTGAACCAAACAAGAAGATATTGAAAAGAAGGTTGAGTGATGGGAAATATTCAAGAGACCTTGTATCCCTAGTCTGAAATGTACATCGTGAACCATTTTCAATTATCACATCATGTTGCTGTTTTGTTTCCTGAGAAAATATATTTATTCTATTCATTTTTATATCTTGATATTTAAAAGACACTCAATATTTTTTAAATACTAAACTAGAAAATATTCTGTAAAATACAATACTTAAAGTGAAAATTAGAAGCATTTATCTTCTTTCCTAGACACTGCCTATATTAAGTGCATTTTTTTTTAATTTTTTATTGTGGGTTGTTCAAAACATTACAAATTTCTTGACATATCATATTCCACACTTTGATTCAAGTGGGTTATGAACTCCCACCTTCACCCCATACACAGATTGCAGAATCACATCAGTTACACATCCATTGATTTACAAATTGCCATACTAGTGTCTGTTGTGCTCCACTGCCTTTCCCATCCTCCACACTCCCCCCTCCCCACCTCTCCCCTCCCCTCCCCTCCTCTCTCTTTACCTCCTCCACTGTATAACCCTGAGGGTCTCCTTCCATTACCATGCAATTTTCCTTCTCTCTCCCTTTCCCTCCCACCTCTCATCCCTGTTAAATGTTAATCTTCTTCTCCTGCTCTTCGTCCCTACACTGTTCTTAGTTACTCTCCTTATATCAAAGAAGACATTTGGCATTTGTTTTTTAGGGATTGGCTAGCTTCACTTAGCATAATCTGCTCTAATGCCATCCATTTCCCTGTAAATTCTATGATTTTGACATTTTTTAATGCAGAGTAATACTCCATTGTGTATAAATGCCACATTTTTTTTATCCATTCGTCTATTAAAGGGCATCTAGGTTGGTTCCACAGTCTTGCTATTGTGAACTGTGCTGCTATGAACATCGATGTAGCAGTGTCCCTGTAGCATGCTCTTTTTAGGTCTTTAGGGAATAGACCAAGAAGGGGAATAGCTGGGTCAAATGGTGGCTCCATTCCCAGCATTCCAAGAAATCTCCATACTGCTTTCCAAATTGGCTGCACCAATCTGCAGTCCCACCAGCAATGTACAAGTGTACCCTTTTCCCCACATCCTCGCCAGCACTTGTTGTTGTTTGACTTCCTAATGGCTGCCAATCTTACTGGAGTGAGATGGTATCTTAGGGTGGTTTTGATTTGCATTTCTCTGACAGCTAGAGATGTTGAGCATTTTTTCATGTACTTGTTGATTGACTGTATGTCCTCCTCTGAGAAGTGTCTGTTCAGGTCCTTGGCCCATTTGTTGATTGGGTTGTTTGTTTTCTTATTGTCTAATTTTTTGAGTTCTTTGTATACTCTGGATATTAGGGCTCTATCTGAAGTGTGAGGAGTAAAGATTTGTTCCCAGGGTGTAGGCTCCCTATTTACCTCTCTTATTGTTTCTTTTGCTGAGAAAAAACTTTTTAGTTTGAGTAAGTCCCATTTGTTGATTCTAGTTATTAACTTTTGTGCTATGGGTGTCCTATTGAGGAATTTGGAGCCCGACCCCACCGACTGTAGATCGTAGCCAACTTTTTCTTCTATCAGACGGCGCGTCTCTGATTTGATATCAAGCTCCTTGATCCATTTTGAATTAACTTTTGTGCATGGCGAGAGAAAGGGATTCAGTTTCATTTTGTTGCATATAGATTTCCAGTTTTCCCAGCACCATTTGTTGAAGATGCTATCCTTCCTCCATTGCATGCTTTTAGCCCCTTTATCAAATATAAGATAGTTGTAGTTTTGTGGATTGGTTTCTGTGTCCTCTATTCTGTACCATTGGTCCACCCGCCTGTTTTGGAACCAGTACCATGCTGTTTTTGTTACTATTGCTCTGTAGTATAGTTTGAAGTCTGGTATCGCTATACTGCCTGATTCACACTTCCTGCTTAGCATTGTTTTTGCTATTCTGGGTCTTTTATTTTTCCATATGAATTTCATGATTGCTTTCTCTATTTCTACAAGAAATGCTGTTGGGATTTTGATTGGCATTGCATTAAACCTATAGAGAACTTTTGGTAATATCGCCATTTTGATGATGTTAGTTCTGCCTATCCATGAACAGGGTATATTTTTCCATCTTCTAACATCTTCTTCTATTTCTCTCTTTACGGTTCTCTAGTTTTCATTGTATAAGTCTTTCACCTCTTTTGTTAGGTTGATTCCCAAGTATTTTATTTTTTTTGAAGATATTGTGAATGGAGTGGTTGTCCTCATTTCCATTTCAGAGGATTTGTCGCTGATATACAGGAATGCCTTTGATTTATGCGTGTTGATTTTATATCCTGCCACTTTGCTGAATTCATTTATTAGCTCTAATAGTTTCTTTGTAGACCCTTTTGGGTCTGCTAGGTATAGAATCATATCATCTGCAAATAGTGATAATTTAAGTTCTTCTTTTCCTATTTTTATGCCTTTAATTTCTTTCGTCTGTCTAATTGCTCTGGACAGTGTTTCGAGAACTATGTTGAACAGAAGTGGAGAGAGAGGGCATCCCTGTCTAGTTCCAGATTTTAGAGGGAATGCCTTCAGTTTTTCTCCATTCAGAATGATGCTAGCCTGAGGCTTAGCATAGATTGCTTTTACAATATTGAGGTATGTTCCTGTTATCCCTAGTTTTTCTAGAGTTTTGAACATAAAGGGATGCTGTACTTTGTCGAATGCTTTTTCCGCATCTATCGAGATGATCATATGGTTCTTATTTTTAAGTCTATTGATGTGGTGAATAACATTTATTGATTTCCGTATATTGAACCAGCCTTGCATCCCAGGGATGAATCCTACTTGATCATGGTGTACAATTTTTTTGATATGTTTTTGTATCCGATTCGCCAGAATTTTATTGAGGATTTTTGCATCTAGGTTCATTAGAGATATTGGTCTGTAGTTTTCTTTCTTTGAAGTGTCTTTGTCTGGTTTAGGTATCAGGGTGATGTTGGCCTCATAGAATGAATTTGGAAGTTCTCCCTCCTTTTCTATTTCCTGAAGTAGCTTGAAAAGTATTGGTATTAGTTCTTCTTTAAAGGTTTTGTAAAATTCTGCTGTATACCCATCTGGACCTGGGCTTTTCTTAGTTGGTAGTCTTTTTATGGTTTCTTCTATTTCCTCAATTGATATTGGTCTGTTTAGGTTTTCTATATCCTCCTGACTCAATCTGGGCAGATCATATGACTTAAGAAATTTATCTATGCCTTCACTATCTTCTAATTTATTGGAGTATAAGGATTCAAAATAGTTTTTGATTATCTTCTGTATTTCTGAAGTGTCTGTTGTGATATTGCCTTTTTCATCCCGTATGCTAGTAATTTGAGTTCTCTCTCTTCTTCTCTTCACTAGCATCGCTAAGGGTCTGTCGATTTTGTTTATTTTTTCAAAGAACCAACTTTTAGTTTTGTCAATTTTTTCAATTGTTTCCTTTGTTTCGATTTCATTAATTTCAGCTCTGATTTTAATTATTTCTTGCCTTCTACTTCTTTTGCTGTTGTTTTGCTCTTCTTTTTGAAGGATTTTGAGATGAAGTATGAGATCATTTATTTGTTGGTTTTTTCTTTTTTTAAGGAATGAACTCCAAGCAATGAATTTTCCTCTTAGAACTGCTTTCAATGTGTCCCATAGATTCCGATATGTTGTGTCTGTGTTTTCATTTATCTCTAAGAATTTTTTGATTTCCTTCTTGATGTCTTCTATAACCCATTGATCATTCAGTAACCTATTGTTCATTCTCCAAGTGATGTATGCTTTTTCCTTCCTTCTTTTATCGTTGATTTTCAGTTTCATTCCATTATGATCAGATAAGATGCATGGTATTATCTCTACCCCTTTATATTGTCTAAGAGTTGCCCTGTGACATAATATATGATCTATTTTTGAAAAGGATCCATGTGCTGCTGAGAAAAAAGTGTAACTGCTTGATGTTGGGTGGTATATTCTATATATGTCAATTAGGTCTAGGTTATTAATAGTGTTATTGAGTTCTATAGTTTCCTTATTCAACTTTTGTTTGGAAGATCTGTCCAGTGGCGAGAGAGGTGTGTTGAAGTCTCCCGTGATTCTGGTATGGTGGTCTATTAGACTCTTGAACTTGAGAAGAGTTTGTTTGACGAACATAGCTGCACCATTGTTTGGGGCATAAATATTTATGATTGTTATGTCTTGTTGGTGTATGGTTCCCTTAAGCAGTATGTAGTGTCCCTCTTTATCTCTTTTGATTAACTTTGGCTTGAAATCTATTTTATTTGATATGAGTATGGACACTCCTGCTTGTTTCCGAAGTCCATATGAGTGATATGATTTTTCCCAACCTTTCACCTTCAGCCTATGTATGTCCTTTCCTATCAAATGCGTCTCCTGTAGGCAGCATATTGTTGGGTCTTGTTTTGTGATCCATTCTACTAGCCTGTGTCTCTTAATTGGTGAGTTTAAGCCATTAACATTTAGGGTTATTATTGAGATATGGGTTGTTGTTCCAGCCATATTTGTTTATTTATGTTACTAAACATGGTTTGTTTTCCTCTTTGATTATTCCCCCCCCCCTTTACTGTCCTACCTCCCACTGTTGGTTTTCATTGTTATTTTCCATTTCCTCTTCCTGTAATGCTTTGGCGAGGATGTTTTGAAGAGATGGTTTTCTAGCTGCGAATTCTTTAAACTTTTGTTTATCGTGGAAGGTTTTAATTTCATCCTCCATCCTGAAGCTTAATTTCGCTGGATACACAATTCTTGGTTGGAACCCATTTTCTTTCAGTGTTTTAAATATGTTATTCCAGGATCTTCTAGCTTTCAGAGTCTGTGTTGAAAGATCAGCTGTTATCCTGATTGGCTTACCCCTAAATGTAATCTGCTTCCTTTCTCTTGTAGCTTTTAAAATTCTCTCCTTATTCTGTATGTTGGGCATCTTCATTATAATGTGTCTAGGTGTGGATCTCTTATGATTTTGCACATTCGGCGTCCTGTAGGCTTCTAGGATTTGGGATTCTGTCTCATTCTTCAAGTCTGGGAAGTTTTCTTGCATTATTTCATTGAATAGACTTCTCATTCCTTTGGTTTGGAGCTCTGTACCTTCCTGTATTCCAATGACTCTTAAGTTTGGTCTCTTAATGTTATCCCATATTTCTTGGATGTTCTGCTCATGGTTTCTTAACAGTCTTGCTGAGCTGTCTATGTTCTTTTCCAGTTGAAATACTTTGTCTTCATTGTCTGATGTTCTATCTTCTAAGTGTTCTACTCTGCTGGTAGTATTCTCCATTGAGTTTTTAAGTTGGTTTATTGCTTCCTGCATTTCTAGGATTTCTGTTTGTTTGTTTTTTATAACCTCTATCTCCCTGTATAGTTGATCCTTTGCTTCCTGGATTTGTTTGCGTAATTCGTTGTCGAAGTGATCTTTCATTGTCTGATTTTGCTGTTTAATGTCTTCCTTGATACTCCAGATCATCTGAAGCATGTATATCCTGAATTCTTTATCTGACATTCCATCTGCTGCAGCTGTTACCTCTTCTAAAGTTGCGTTGACCTGCATTGCTTGTGGTCCTTTCTTTCCTTGTCTTTTCATACTGCTTGCGTATCTTTCCTGCAGGTGCGGGCGGCGGCTCTGCTCTCTCCTTATTCCAATTGGGGTGTCGTGGCTACCACGCCGGAAGGTCACTGGGGCTGTTCTGGGAGCTGGCAGCGGCTCTGTTCTGCCCCTACTCCAATTGGGGTGACGAGTGTACCACGCCGGCAGGCCACCGGGCCTGATCCGCCGGTTGGTTGCAGGTTTGCCTACCCTGTAGGCGTGGGCGGCGGCTCTACTCTGCCCCTACTGCAAATGGGGTGACGTGTCTGTCGTACCGGCAGGCCACTGGGCCTGTCCCGCTGGTCGGTCGCAGATCTGCCCACCTTTCGGGCACGGGTGGAGGCTCTGCTCTGCCCCTACTCCAATTGGGGTGTCGTGACTACCCCGCCTGCAGGACACTGGGCCTGTTCCTGGCACGGGTGGCGACTCTGCTCTGCCACTACTCCAATTAGGGTGGTGTTTGTACCACGCCGGTAGGCTCCTGGGCCTGATCCGCTGGTCTGTTGTAGGTCTGCCTACCTTGGAGGCGCGGGCGGCGGATCTGCCCTGCCCCTTCTACCATGCCTGCGGACCCCTGGGCCTGATCTGCAGGTTGATCACTGGTCTGCTCACCCTGCGGGCACGGGTGGTGGTTCCGCTCCGCCCCCACTCCAATTGGGGTCACGTGGCCACCACACAGGCAGGGCCTGATCCGGGCGTGGGAGAAGGATCTGCTCTGCCCCTACTCCAGTTGGGGTGACGTGTGTACCACACTGGCAGGCCACTGGGCCTGACCCGCCAGGCTGTCACAGGTCTGTTTACCTTGCACGCTCATTCGTCACAGTGCAAACCGCGGCTCTGCCCTGCCCCTCCTACCACGCCCATGTACCACTGGGTCGCGGGTCTGCCCACCTTGCGGTTGCGGGTGGCGGCTCCGCTCCGCCCCCTCTCCAATTGGGGTCACGCGGTCACCACGCTGGCGAGCCGCTGGGCCTGCTCTGGGCGCTGGCGGCGGCCCGGCTCCTTCCCTCTGGCTCGACGACAAATTGAGGAGACTCGGGTGACTGTGCCTCACCCCCCCTACCAGGAGACCAACTGCTTATGTCACCACTGGTATTGATGAAGTTCCCTCCTCCGCCGCTTTCTGCAGACATCAGATCTCTGCCATGTTGGTATCCTATGCGAATGGCAGCATTTCGTTCCCCTTGCCGGGCAACCAAAGCACCGGGTGAGTCCTGACCGGCCCTCAGCAGGACCTGGACCGAGAAGCAGTTTCCGCGGGCTCCTAGCCCCGGGCCAGGGAAGTTCCGGGAGCCGGAACTCAGCCGCTCCGTGCTCGGTGTAAGCTCCTATAGATGTAAGCTCCAAGAAGCAGTCCCAGCGGGCTCAGTTCCGGGAGCCGTAATTCGGCTGCTTAGTGCTTGTTGTATGCTCTGGTAGGAGCAGGGTCCAACAAGCAGCCTCCGCAGGCTCAGCAGCCCTGGGCCAGGGCGGTTCCGGGAGCCGGAACTTGGCCGCCCCGCGCTCGGTATTCACTCCGATAAGATCAGGTTCTAAGAAGCACCCAGGCGCTGAGCCCTAGCAATCTGTCTGCAAGCCGCAGGCGAATTGCAGCCTGAAATTACCTGTTCTATGGCTGAATGAGCTGCGGTCAGTCGAAAACAGGGGTGGTGACGTCAGTTTACCAACATGGTGGCTGCTGGCCTCCTCTGTGGTCTGACCAGTGTGGAGAACCGAGATGGACCGCTTCCTTCCCCCGTCTCGAACCCAGAATTCAGCCCTGAGTACGGTACTTGCGCGGCTGGCAGAAACTGCAGCGCTGTAACCCTGCGTCTCTATCCCAGCGCACGCTGCAGATTCTAGCCGCGGGGCGATTTGCTGAATAAGCAGTGTTACCCTCCGTGCGACAAACCTCTCGCGTTTGAGTCCCCGTAGCTGATCCTCGTGCGATGGAAATCCTTCCTCCAGGTTCCGGAGCACCCCACTATTGCTGGAAATTCCTAACAAGATATCCTTTAGCCGTCCTGACTTGTCATACTCCCACACAGTGAAGCAGCACATGGGGACAATGCACTCCCCTCGCCGCCATCTCATATTAAGTGCATTTTAAAAAATATCCTTCATTCTCCCACCTTTTCACTGAAAGTGCACTTTGCAGTTTTGCTCTAATAAAGGTTCGATTTTATTTATTTGTTTGTTTGTTTGTTTTGTTTTGCTTTGTTTTGTTTTGTTTTCCTTGAGGATACTGTTTCCCCTGCTGAGCTCCCTTGTGGTAGAGGATTTTTTATATGTCTTACTATTATGCTTGATAGTTCTTTTATCACTGAGCCTGAAAGTCCAATGGTATTATTTGCTTTACACTCCTCATTGTTTTTTCCAGTCTGTTCTCCAACCAAAAAAGGGATCTGAATCCCCTGTTATGAGATGTTATCATTCAGTACACTTCATTATTGCATCATCCAATGGTATCTGGAATTCACTTCAATTCTTGATGTTTTTAGCTCCAGCCTCATTATCACTTTTTCTGTCAGAGTTCTGATGGTTTCAATTCTCAGAGTGATCAGGAATCCTACCTACAGTTTGACTTGTCCATTGCTTGAACTACAATGAACTCATCGTACATACTCCCTCATCTATGTGATTCAATACTCATGACCTGGACCTTGTCAATGTCTATAACTGCCACTCCTCCCTAATCTCAATTTCATGCTTCACACTCTGTCAGCTCGACTTCTTGACTTCTTGAGTATACCTTGCCGCCTATAGCAATCCCACTCTGATAAGCATTCATTACACTGGGAAGTGTATTTATTGATCCCACAATATTTTTACTTTCCCTCAGCACATTTATATTTTCATATTTAATCAAAACTGGGTGTGCATTCTATGATCAGTTATTTAAACGACTCCTTTGCATGGACCCTCAACTATACTTCTCTTATTTAATTTCTTCATTCCACATGGATAACCTCGGCTATACTTAAATTGAACTTTTTAACAACCTTTTCTTGATTAAAGAGAAGTTAGACTTGATTAAGGAACACTGACATGGTGAAGAAAAGCAACCGTGCCACCTGATCTCAGTCTAACCTCTCTTTAATCGTTAAGATATTATTTTTCTCTTCTCTTCTCATAGATGACAATTCTGTGTTTTATTTTCCTTCTTCAAACACCCCAACTCTCCACATGCTCTCTTTAAGCTCACTTTCTTTTGCTGAGAAGTAAAGTCCAGTCAGTTGCCCTCACATCAATGTTCCTGAAACCATCTGTACCCACGTACTTAGCCATCAGTGTGTATTACAAGGACCAGCCTCTGTACTTGTGCACTCTTGCCCAAACCCTGCTCCAGGGCCTTAATCTTTATACAGCATCTCTATACAAAGAAGAGCCTGTCCTCCTTTTGAGAAGACTCAATTTTTGCTAAGGCAAAACCACTGGAGCTACAATATCATTTCCACCTGACCTCAGGATTCAATAAACTATCTTTGAGCTGAACAACTCTTAAGTGTGAGAACCTTCTCTTTCCTGCTTGAAGACATCACTCTGGCAAATCTGCTTTCTATTCTGTAATGCCCTCAATTTCCATTCTCTGATAGACCATTCTTATGTTGTTGTCCCTTTTACCACCAAATATACTTTCACTTGACTCACCTTCTGCTTTCAACTGCCCCATCATTCTTGGCACCTCATTTGCAGCTAAAATCATTGTAAATTAATCTTCACATTCTGTTTACAATTCTGCCCTTCCCTCCTTCTCCTGTATCCATATCAGTGGGCCTTCTCTTCTTCCACTCCACTGAATCTGTTGTTGGTGAGAAGTCATCTCAGCTCCCCAGTGCTAAAGGCAAGGACCATTGTCAGAAGTTATTTATCATAAATAAAACTGAACGCTCTCTTCCTGTGGACTCAACTTTTCTTTTTTTCACTCTAATAATATTTATTGCACTTTATTTTTATTCTAATTAGTTAAACAAGACAGTAGAATGCATTCTGACACATCATACATAAAGAGTATAACTTCTTAGTCTTCTTGTTGTACATAAAATAGGATCCCACTGGTCATGTAGTCATATATATACATAGAGTATTATGGTCTGATTAATTCTACTATATTTCCTATATCAATACTCCCTCCCTTCACTGTACTAACCTCTAAATAATCAAAAGTACCTCTACTTTTCTCTAGCCCCACCTCGACACATTGTGAATTAGCATCCTCATATTAGACAAAACATTAGGCCTTGGGTTTTAGGGTTTGGCTTGTTTCACTTAGCATAATATTTTACAGTTACTTTCATTTAGAGACAAATAACATAATTTAATTATTCTTCAAGGCTGAGTAATATTCTATTGCTTATATATACCACATTTTCTTTATCTGTTCATATGTTGAAAGGCATCTAGGTTGGTTCCATATTTTATTTATTGTGAATTGAGTTGCTATAAATATTGATGGGCCTGCATCATTTTAATATGCTAATTTTAAGTCCTTTGGATATAAACTGAGGAGTGGGATAGCTGGTTTAAATGGTGGTTTCCTTCTAAGTTTTCTGAGTAATCTATGCTTTCCATAGTGGTCACATCAATTTTCAGTTCTATCAGCAATGTATGAGTGTACCTTTTTCCCCACATTCTCGCCAACATTTATTGTTGCTTTTGTTCTTGATAATTGCCATTCTGACTAGAGTAAGAAGAAATTTTCGAGTAGTTTTGATTTTTATCTATCTAATTGTGGGAGATATTGAACATTTTTTCATATATTTTTGACTGATTGTATGTCTTCTTCTGTTAAGTGTGTGTTCAGTTACATATCCCAGTAATTGATTATGCTATTTGCTTTTTGGTATAAAGTTTTTTGAGCACTTATTATATCCTATAGATCAATGTTCTGTCTGAGATTTATGTAGTAGGCATTCTGTAGGCTCAAATGAGGTTATTTATTTTCTCAAAATACTCATTGGTTTTCTGATTCCCTCAAAACATAAAACAAGTCCTCTTAAAAAGTATAGATAGCCTCATTAACTCTAAGACCTAATGTCACTTCTCTTAAACTTGCTGACTCTATTCATTCTTCAATGTCAGACCATAATACTAATTGTTTCTCTTCATTGTTGATGATACTGTTGTACTTCAACTTCTTAAAGATATTTATTAAGATATGGAAATGAAGAAATTACCAAAAAAGTAAAAATCATTCCTGCTCAATATCTCACAATATTGTTAACATCTCAGTGTAAGTCTTTTCAAATTTATTTTTTGTGGATAGCTAATACTATCAAAACATATTTAGTACATTATTTTGTGATAGGTTTTTATACTTAATCTAGTATTACAAGTTTTTCAAATTGTGTAGATAGATTTCTTCAAGTTGTTCTTTTTTATGGTATTACACTGTTTGAATGTTCCATAAGCTAACTAACTCCCTTTTTTGGCATTGGATTTTTCCTATCTTGTTCTTTGTAATATTGTGGCAATTCATACTATTTTTTTTTTTTTTTTTTTTTTGCTTGTAAGCTTGTTGACTTCAACTGCATTTCTTATCTTGAGAACGGAGCTGAATGAGGAGTGCATGCTTGCAATCCCAGGGATAGGAAGATTGCCAATTCAAGGCCAGCCTAGCAATGTGCTGAGACCCTGTCTCAAAATAACAAATGAAAAGAAGGGTGGGAATGTGATTAGTGACAGAGCACCCCTGGGTTCCGTTCCCAGTAGTGCTAAAGAGAAAAAATAAAATAAAATAAAGAGTACATTAATCCTGTTACTATATTCTGAGTTCTTACATGTTTCTCTGGCTTTTTAAAGAAATTCCTGAATTCTATCTTGAAATATGTCAGTGAACAGTTTCAACAACATGCCATGGTATCTTGTTTACTAAATATTCTTTGTCAAAATAGTTTTGTGATTTGTTGTTAATTAAGGTTTTTGTTGATTATTGCTGTTTTGATTATGGTGCCTAGATATCCAATTATCTCACCTTTCTAGATCAGCTGTGTCAGGTAATTTTGTCCTCAAGATTACTTATTGTCTATGTTTTTTTCCTGATTTTCAATTTGCTATTTTGGGCTGGGGGTATAGCTCCATTTTACAGTGCTTGCCTACCATAGGTGAGACCCTGGGTTACATTTTCAGCACAATAAAAAATTATAATATTTTATTAAAAATATTATAAAATTTTCATAATATTTGATTTTAAACATAAAATAATAAAATATTTTCTTCCATTTTTATGTTTTAATTTTTCATTATACAAATATCTCTCCATGTTTCATCAAAGATTCAACTAAACATTTACTGAATTTCTCACAATTGGCCAAGGTAGTTGATATATATATATATATATATATATATTTTTTTTTTTTTTTTCTTCTTACATGCCTTATATAATTTACTGATTTGTAAGTTCTGTTTAGTAGCAAGAATATTATCATTTTGTTTGTGAATATCCCCCACAATCTTTGTGAAAGTGCCATTGTGTTTTCATTGACACCCATTTTGTTTGATGAAATAGGGAACTTACTTTATATGCTGCTCAACATTTCCTTGTCTTATGTTGTGCGTAGGAAGATCTTCAATCCAAGACCTGACTGTAATATTTATATTTTACTTTAGTATACTGATGATTTTATAATTTATTTTATCCAACTAAAATTTGTTTACCTTTGAGGACTAGGTCTTAAGTTAATATATTGTTCAAAAGTTTTAACTCATTTTCCCAGCTGTTGTCATTGATTATCTTAACTCATTGTTGGAAACTCACTATTGATCCTATTTATTTCCTCTAAATTTATTTCCTGCAAATTAAATCTCAGAGCTTTGGTTCCGTTTGCCTTGCATGTGACTCCATGCCTGGCAAAGATCATTTAATCAATTATCATTCCTAGAATATAGGAATCAGCTCTTAAACTATAGTCAAATTATTTAACACTGGCTAGGAAAACTATGGGGCCAAGAGAAACCATTTTACAAGTTGACCTACAGAGAGTAATGAAATAATTTTTTTTTTAAATGCCTATAATGAAGCGGTGAACCTTATACCTGAAGGAGAAAAACGAGTCAGAAAAAGCAGTTGAGAGGGCTGCTGTTGGATCTTCAGCCTATTTGCTGTTTATTGAGAAGTTAGTAGGCAGTGAGTATCAATTAACACAAGGTATGCATTTATTATACCAGTGTTTTCTGCTTTTGTCTTGCCAACAATGTAAATTTATTCATTTAAGACTCAATTTAGGGAAGGGAATGTTGCTCAGTGGTTGAATACTTGCATTCACAGGCTCCGGGTTTAGTGCCCTGGGTTCAATATCCAGTACTGCAACCAAAAAGTCAACATTTCATACTAATGTGTGTCTCTTGGCTGTTTCTTATTTATTATGCTGACTGCATATTCTTATATCAGAACCACACTGATTTCAGTTACATAATTTATACAATATATTTGAACAGTCAATAGAAATTGTCATCATGATTTTTCTGGTCTATGATTAAACATAATTACATGTATGAATGTGTCTGTGTATACTGATTTATTTTTACAAGAACATTCATTTCATTTAATTTTGTTGGAAAATAAACAATGTCCATCCATTGGGGTTCTTTTTGTTTTAGGTGTAAGAGGGTCTCCCTACGATGCCCAGGCTCATTTCAAACTCCTGGGCTCAAGTGATCCTCTTGCCTCAAATTCCCAAGAATCTTGTACTACCATGCCTGGTAGGAATCTGACTGTATTTGAATTCACTGTTTAAAATAATTAGGTAAGATTAAGAATTTTTACAATATTTGATTTTTCACCTAAAATAATAAAATATTTCCTACCATTTTTATATTTTAATTTTTCATTATACAAAAATATCTTCATGTTTCATCAAAGATTCAAATAAACATTTACTGAATTTCTCACAATTGGCCAAGGTAATTGATATATAGGTATGAAAGGACAGACACAACTAGATCCTAGAAAGTTAATGTCAAGTAGGGAATTGTGACCTTTGGCAATCACTAGTAGAAATGAGCCAAATGGAGAATGTAGACATTAAATTATTCTATCCTTAGTAGGTCAAGTTTAAGATTTTGGTGTTTATAACTAGGAAAGCTTTTAGCAGAGATTGTCATGGTCAAATTTGTGCAAGACACATTCATGAATATTTATGTTAGTACTTTTATTTGAGGTATTAAAATTTCAAGTGGTTGGTGTTGACACAAAGTAAAGTTACTGATATTAAAAGATGTATACCCATACATATTCATAGTCATTGTAAATTTTAAAAGTTTTTCATTGTTTATTTTTTTAGTCTAGAAAGATGATACTAAAAATTTATATAAGATATATGGTCTATTTTATAATAGTGAAATGGGCCTCCTTTGATTTTCCCTAATACTATGTTTAGTTTGCCCTTGTTCTTCTGAACACCTCTTGTTTTTGATTATGATATTATTCAGGATTCAATCAGGAGAGAAGAACATGCTTTGGTTATAGCAAATACAGAAGTATGTTTTAGGGGCTTATATAACAATAAGGCAGGTGGAATTATAAAATATCACATAGACTATTTGGAGGAAATTTAGTTTTGCCTGGAATTATGCAATTGTAACAATGGTCCCATCTGCTACAAAGCAAAGTCATATGTCTCAGGGAAGTTCCTCGCTCAAATAACTTCTCGTAACAAAATTCTAAATTTCATTTGGGGAGAAAGCCATTCCTTATTTTTAACCTATCAGTTGAATTAAGCTCCAAATTTCAAATCTGTTTCCAGAAGTGAGGTTGTCACATGTATGGCTTTAGTCACAGTACTGGTTGAGATTTTCTTTTCTGTCTGTCTCTCTCTGTCTCTCTCTCTCTCTCTCTCTTTATATATATATATATATATGTGTGTGTGTGTGTGTGTGTGTGTGTATATATATATATATATATATATATATATATATATATATATATATATATATATATATAGTTTTAGTTGCAGTTGGACAGAATACTTTTATTTTATTTTTATGTGGTGCTGAGGATTAAACCCAGTGCCCCTCATGTGCTAGGTGAACACTCTACCCACTGAGCCACGACCCCAACCCCCGTTTGAGAATTTATCAAAATACCAGTTGGATAAATATTTCCCCTCACGTAGATTTAGCTGAGGTTAATTATTTTCACTGGAGCTACTCATGTAATACAAGGTAATTCTTAGATTGATGCTGGCCATCATGGTCATCACAAAGAAAAACTGTCTAAAAATGAAACTCTCATAAAGGAAATCTGAATATAAAGTGGACAAGAATCAAGGACTTTTTAAAGCCAAGTTTGGAATTGACTATCATAATGTTATTATCCAATTTTGCTTAAGCCAATGGAGTTGTATTTCTTCAACTGTACTAAGGGAGTCCCAATTATTATATCTATTAAATGTGTTTTATGTTATTTTTATATTTGATTTTCTATTATTTTAATTAGAATGTTTGCATTTACATTGCACATTTAGAATATTTTGTGCTGCTTTTTGAAGTGTTACATGATGTTAAAATGATAATATAACAAATTATGAATGATTTTTATTATGTTCTTAAAACTTTTTTGAAATGTTTTCTTTTTGAATATTAAATAATTTTAACACATTAGTGTCTATACCAGGTATCTATTGCAGAGAAGATTACCAGCAATTTTAAATATATAAAAATGTTATCATGTTATCCAGGTTCCTTAATACTTAATGAATCTGTGGAATTTATATTATTGCATATTTTATGTTAATAGAGATTTCCAAATGCTTGAGATTAGTAATTTATTATTTAAATTTCCTTGTGCTATATTTTAAATTAAATTAAAATTGTAAGATGTAAGAATTGTTGGGTAATTTTTCCCTATAATACTCTGTGGATAGTTTTGCAGAAGCAGGAAGGGTATAAGTTAGTATTTGGGGGGAATGGTATTCAGTGAAAATGATAAGAAAAAAAGCATTAACTGCCTCCAACTGAACTATTTCTCCTTCTTGGAATAAAACATAAAAGCTAAGCCTTTAACATAACTGTATGATGGGCAGATGTCAAATGGGAGACTACTGCTAAGGTACGATTCTGACACATGACAATAACACACTGGAAGGTAAGATGGGTAGATAGAAAAAAAATGAATATTTTCCTTTCTTTCTTAGTAGCATCTGCCTATCTCATTCTCTCCATTATTTCAAGCCCCAGGCATATTATGACTATAGTTATTAATTTTTCTTTGTTTTCTCTTTCCTGACATGTCTGTTTCCATTCTCTATCTACCTTTTCACCAATGTGTTAAAATTGACTGCTGGCATGAATTAATAAAAACTTTTATTGTGTGGGTTTTTCATTCAAAATGACAAGTGTGTAATGGTGACTGGCCATCCAAAATGTTAACGTTTTCTAACAAAGAGAAGAGGAGCCCCATTATCTTTCTGGAATCTGATACTGGACATTGATTAAATTCAATATGGTAAGGAATATTGCCTCCTTACTGCATAGAATGAAGAATAAAGGCCAGTGATTGCACAGGTCATCACATCTGCACAATGTCAAGTCCATAGTGAAGGAACATTTATGTGAGAGACACTTAAAATAGTTCTATATAACAAAGTTCTAAATTTATAATTTCAAACATATAAAATAATTTTAATTTTAAAAACATACTCAGTCTTGTTATGTCTCTGAGTCAATTTGTTCTATAGTCTCTATTAGAATGTGGAAAGCCCAAGATTTTCCAAGAATCTTCGCTTTCAGATTGCTGCAATAAATACTAGCATTTTCTTATTATACATAATTTTGAAAAAAAAAATGGAAATTAGAATAAAGTAATAACTAGTTTTAAAAAAGTCTCTCAAAGTATAGGGAATTTGAAAGATATGTATATATGGAATTTTTTCTCATTACAATTACTGCGTAATTGCTTTATTTTCTTTGTTCTATTAACTAGAATGCAAACATCTTACAAGTACTTGCTCAGTACTATTTTCAAAAAATATTTCTTAAACTCTTGAGAGAATGATTACATTGACTTAATTTTTTTTTGATAATTTTGTTACATATGTCTTTTTTATTATTTAAATTATTATATTAACTGCATCATATTTTAAATCAATACACACTATATTTTTTGATATAAGTTGGTAATATTTTTAAAGAGTAAAAATTTTCATGTGGTTTTGATCTCTTCTGTGCTGGTCAATTTGAGACATTCTCATGATTTTAAAATTGTTGCCTTATTTTAAAATATCTAATTTTATATGTTCACATATTTTACAAGAAAGAAATAATTAATCTTTCTTCAAATATAAATATATAAACACAAAAGCTAGTCACATATAATCAGAAATTTATTACTATTACCATGAATATTGGCAAATTATGGAACACTGATTTTAACAATCACAATTAGATTTTCTATTTTAAATGTTAGTTAATCTGTTAAATACCAAGAAGAAGGCAGCTATGTCTATAATTATGCTATTTTGTATTCTAACCTAAGTTTAGTTGTAAATATAAAGAATGAGCAATATTTTTTTTTATTTTCATCATAGTGTAATATAAGATAATGTGATAAATAATATAATATATAGTGTTTATAAAAATATATTATGAAGATGTTCTGAGTAAATTAAAATATGAAAAACTAAATTTTGTGTATAGAATATATATTTGCTATAAATGTATGCATTCATATGTACATATGTATGTGTAAAAAATTCTTGTGAGGTTGAATAAAATTCAACTAATAATTTTGTTTATTTCAAGTCAACTTTTCCTGGTTTTTTTTCACACATTTTGTCTCAAATTGTTCATTTATATCTGTCGATAGAAATGATGTAGTGTGAAGAATATTTAATGCATTTTTAATTTTAGATATGCTGGTGGAAAACTGTGATTTGTTTCCTCTTTACAAACAACTCTAGGGCTGGGGATGTGGCTCAAGCAGTAGTGTGCTCGTCTGCCATGCGTGAGGCCCTGGTTTGATCCTCAGCACCACATACAAACAAAGATGTTCTGTCCACCGAAAACTAAAAAATAAATATTAAAATTAAAAAAAAAACAACTCTATGTTTTCAGTGATTAATTTGAGGATGAATTTTCGAAAGTAAAATAGTATCTTGAGGAAAGAGATATCAATGTTACTATAAGAAATTATGGAATAATTTCATACTATGCATAGAAGTTATATGAATCTGACATTTAAACTACTGGATATTGGAAACAAATATGAAATATTTTTAAACAAAACAAGGGATGAAATTGACTCTATGGGCCATTTGAGGATCCTCTGACCCCTGAATCTCTACCTCAGCAAAGTGTTTGCTCTTCAGACTGACTGATCCTGATTTACAAGAGGAAGGAAGGTTGGTGCACCACAGCAAACCAAGAGAAGCATATGTCTAGAACCTATGGGAAATTCTGGTGAGGCTTTGTAGTCCCAAGTCCATTTGTATGAGTGATGCCAAATAGACAAGACTGAAAAGGATTGTGACCTGTGAAATTGGAATTTTGAGTCATTTGCTTAAGTCCAAAGTCCTGAGAAGTGTAAGTGATATCTAAGAGCAAAATGAAGACAAATTATATTCTTGTGAACAACAGCATAAATAAGAACTATGGAATATTATGTTTCACTTACATAAATATTAACACACACCTGCATTTATTTGTATGCATGCTACTTTCCTCTTCCCTTATTTTATAGACATTAGATGATGATGGTCCTCTTGATTGTTTAGTGTTCATGTTTCAGTTTATCACAGTGACACTGAACCCAAATCTAAATGAGAATGGGTATTCTATAGAAATAGAAAAAGGGCTGATTAATTTGAACCTACATTTTTTTGACAAGGAGCTAGCATGTTTTTAGTAACCAAATTGATACTTTAGTATATTAAATGGACTGGTATCATATTTCCCATTGCTGTGTTCACATTCAAATATTGTATAAAAGTCCTATGTATTGGTGTGAAATAGTAAAGCCATGTATGGTACCAGATGTTATCTAACAGATTTAGGCAACATTTTCCATTACTATTACATGAGCTTTTGCATTTCATGGGTTGGGGGAGATAAACAAGGAGTTACCTAAATTTTTATTCAAATAACAGTATATATTCAAGATGCTGTCTTGTCACTGAGATGCACTAAGAAGAAAGTTGGAATGATGACAAAGATGCAGAGGATGCTCTTCCTGAAGTGGCTGTGGCCAAGTGTGAGCTGTAGCAGACATGAGAGCACTTGCAGAAAGGGAGCTCACGTTCCTCTGACTACTTAACTGCAAATGCACAGTGGCTCTGGCAGCAGCAGCAACACCGACAGCCTTGGCTTCAGTGTTCCATGGACCTCTGGACTACAAATGTCCTGGCAGAATCTAAAAACAATGGGGCCACAGCAAGTCAGAGCTCCTTTCCTCTAGACCTCCAGGGATTGTGATGCACCTCTCTACTTGATGTTCCATTTTGAACATAAATGAGAAACCCACAGTTTTCAGTTCCTTACACTGTTCTCCTTTTATACAAACCTATTTTTTTCCATATACATATGTCAGTGGGTTTCAAGATTTATTTTTAATTTTTGAGGGAAAATGTTGGTGTTACAGAGCTAGATCAATAACATTTATTTTGAAAATGATAAGACATTTAATTTATTTAGAGAATGAATATACAACTATATAAACATCCACACATGTATTTACATATCTACTTCCAGGTACTATTAAATACATAATCATAAAGTAGTAGAATTTTGAATTTGGAAGTTCAGTATATTTTAATATCACTGTACAGCAATCATATATCAAAAGTTTTATTTTATTTCTAAAGGTGGAAATAGGTAATAAAAGTTCTAGAGTTAATTTAAAATACTACCTAATTTAACTGTTTGAATTGTGTGTTGGGTAATAGACATGAAATTGTGAAGTACATTTCCACACATATATACTATTATTAAATATATCAAACATTAAATGGCATGAAGATAAATAAGCTGTGTTTAATTTTCATGTATTTTCTCAACCTCAGTTCAAGATTCTAATGTCAAAGCTAGGCATAAGGAAATGAAGCAGTCAGCTCAGCTGTTCAATATCTGGAGTTGCCCTTAGGGATGCCATCCCTCTCATGGGCTGATTGGCTGTCCTGCCTGTCATTTCCATTGATGCCATTGGTTTCTTTGTAACTTGAACATCTGAAAATATCATATTTTTTTTTCTTAGAAAAGGGATTATTTTAGTCATTTCAAAGTTCATCAAGTTTGTGTATTTTCAAAAGCTATGACATATATTGAGGAATTCTAAATATTTGATAGGCACACAAAATATTTTATTTACATTTCTTGATGCATATGCATGGCTGATAATTTTGTAGTACATATTGTTTTTCAACCATGTCTACATATACATATATATGATACTATTATCATGTTAAAAGTACTTTCTTCAAGAAGCAGGACTTGAAGTATTTTCCTATATTCTTTAAATATATTTTTTTTGACAAGGTGTGTCAGTCATTCAATGTTCTCAGCATGGTAATACATACAAGTAATTCAGATCCCTTGAATTTTGCTTCATAATTAAGTCTTCAAAATTTGGAGCAAAGATCATATAGAAAGATTTGTAAGGTGATCTTTTGATGGCTTTGCACCTATTAAAACTATTTCTTCCCCAAGGTACTCAAATCAAATAATGTCTATACTGGAGCTAAAACACAATAGTCTTTTTGTTTGTGGTTCTGAGGTCTTGTTATCTTGTTATACAAGGTATAGAAATCTATGTTCCATGCACGTATGTACAACAATGTATACATATTAGTATATTTTAATAATTAAATTAAACTGCACATTACCTTTCATACTTTTATATCTCAACATTACCTTTTGAATGCAAAATTCAGAGTAACTGAAAATTGACTCAACATTCTCCAAATGTGGTTGAGCTCAAGGCAGCCCTCACTTTGCTGGTCAGAATAATGGTTAAGGAAGCAAGTCAGACACCCTGCTGTGCTTTTTGGCAAAGGTGTATGGTGCCCCCATTCTCAATAGGAAAAAAGTAATTAAACATTTTTTAATGATACCATTGAATATTTTATAATAACCTGTGTAGCTTCCAAATACTAATGAAATAACTAGTTTTCAAATTCTTACATGGTTAATTATCATTTATACATAAACTAGAAAAATCTCCTTTCTCTCTGACAGGATGTTAAATGATTAATTATATGCAATTGCTTCTTGCTAAAGAATTCCAAGTCAATAACATTTAGTTAGCCAATAATTTGAACCACCTACCCCAAACAAACCCAGGCCAAGATTTTTTTTTTTTTTAATTATCAAAAAACTGAAAATTCATCTAGGAAATAATGTTCCTAAACCTTATTGGTAATATATTTCAAACTTTTTACATTTTTCTAATAAGTAATAGCTAAAGAGATTCTGTGACTTTCAAGAGAATAGAATGAGAAAATCCTAAGTATTATCTCTAAATCCAATTATATGCCTGTATCAGTTTTACAATTCATCTTTGGAATAAAAAGTTGGAAACCTATACACTGTAAAAGAAAACCTTAGTTAGAAACATTCATAAGTAAGCAGTTGAATGATAAATATAAAGGTGAAATAAAGATATGCTAATAAAGACCTTCAAGCTATGAGTAGACAGAGTAAACTTGTCTTGGACAAGCTGAATAGAAACATAAACATAATGGCTGCCATTCACTTAGAGATTAACAGTCCGGGATTTGAGGTCAAGTTCAGAATCTGTAGGTCAGTGGCTGGTGGACCTGGGGAAATAGTTTTATACTTTGTGACAAATTTTATCCTTTGTGATATGTTATCTATATCCCTAAAACATTTAACACTTTAAATCTCTTACAAGAGTAAATGAGAAATTTTAATTCCTTACATATAGTGAACATACTATAAATTTCAGTTCTTTTCATAATTAACTTCCCTCCAAGAACAATTTTGGGAACACAAGATATTAAATAATGATTTCTCTTTTTAATGAAAAGTAAGTAGATCCTCTCACAAAATTATGTAAGTACTCAAAGTGATAGTTACTTTATTTTCAAGACACAATAATTTGTAAATTTAAATACAGATGCACTTTTAATTTGCACTGAAGGCATACATAACACTTTCACTTTTTCAGCATTCTGTTCTAATTAATATTATACAAAAAATTAATATTCTAAAATATTTCTGGATTTACCCCTTATAATGTTTAATGTACTCTGGGTTTGTTAATAGTCTGAAAAGATTTTAGTTAAAATGAATACTGTGTAAAATCTTCATCATTCTACATGCATTAAATTTCTGAGTTGAATTTGATTGTTTTAGCAAAGAAACCAGGAACTTAACATAATAACACTATAAGTTCAGCAATTCTGAAGTCTCAGGCATGAAAATCACATTGTGTATGTCAAAGTTCTCAAAAGAAACAGAACCAATAAGAAGTGTAGGAGTGTGTATGTAAACATATAAAAAAATACATTTTAAGGAATTGGCTCACATGATTATGGAGAATGATCAAAGTCCAAAATTTGCAGGCAGTCTCACAGGACTGTACCACAGTAAAGGGCAGAAATTACAATTCAGGTCTGAAAATCATCAAGATGTAGACTCAGGAAGGAACCAACATTTTTCAGCCATGTTTAAAGGACATCTGCTCAAAAATTTCATTTTGTTTTAGGGAAGATCAATCTTTTGTCATATCCAGATCTTCAATGGATTTACTCCCACCAGAATTAAAGAGGTCAATCTGCTTAACTCAATTCTTAATTCAAAGGTTCTGAATGCAAACCTCATACAAACACATTCACACAAAAAAATAAAGAATAATGCTTGATTAAATATCTCAACACCATAGTGCATTGAGAATGGTACATAACATTAACCATCACAAAGATACTTCATGTAACAAAACATTGGTCTTTCCTTAAATATTGGAGTCCAGTTGACATAATATCCATTATTGTCCCTGTTCTTTCTAACTTAATTTTTACTGAGTTAATCATATGTACATATTATTTTCTACAATGTAGTCATTGTGTTTTGTGTTCATCCTGTTCTAAGCTTGGATTTCTTTCTGTCATGTAGAAAACAAGATATTTATTTTATAGGTTTGTTTGTTTTTTGTACTGTGGATATTAACATCTCTAGGTCTATTATTATTATTATTATTATTATTATTATTATTATTATTTAGTTGTAGTTGAACACACTAACTTTATTTTATTTATTTATTTTTATGTGGTGCTGAGGGCCTTGCAGGTGCTAGGCCAGTGCTCTACTGCTGAGCCACAACTCAGCCCCTCCCCAGAACTTTTAATTTTTTATTTTGAGACACAGTCTTGCTAAGTTGCTTAGGGCCTCCCTAAATTGCTGAGGTTGACTTTAAACTTGCAATCTTCCTGACTCAGCCTCCCAAATCACTGAGATCACAGGTGTCTCCACCAATTCTGGCTGATAATTTATAAGAAATCATTTGTGTGTTCTGAGAGCCACGGGAAACCTATTTTTTGAGGTTTGGTCTTGTCAAATTGTTTGATTTTTGACCAAAAAAAAAGTAATAAAATATAACCTTATGTAATACACAATGATACAAATTCAATGAATATATCATGTGATTTTTAATTTTTTTTTAGTTGTCGTTCATCTTTATTTTATTTATTATTATGTGGTGCTGAGAATTGAACCCATTATTTCACACATGCTAGGCAAGGGCTCTGAAACGTAACTTTCAGTCAAAAAATTGACTGAATATAGACAAGTTTATTATGCAAAAATTTTATTGATTTTGTTTTTCTAACTAATACTTAAAACACACTTAACAATTAAAATTAATTGGTTTTTGAACTTCTAGAAAAATTGTGGAAAGATTACTACATTATAAAAACCAAGGGTTTATATGAAAAATACAGAATTTCCAGTTATGTGTCATCTCAATATTGTACATATGAAATATCTTTGGTAAAGTTTCACTTTTAGGTTTATTTGGAAATAACTTTGCCTTTCAATTTGACGAAAAAGTTTATTCTTGACACAGCTGTAAGTAATACATCAGTTCATAATCAGAGAAATAAAATTTATGAGAAATATAAAATATTTCTAGCATTTGTAATTATACAAATAATAAGACAGTGATTTCAGAGTATGCAAAATAATGCTAAATATGTCTTTAAATTCATTAAATATCTAGATCCCTCACTTTTCTTTTAAATGTTTATGTAGACATATTCCAATAGCTCACACATGCCTCCATAAATCTTTCTTTGCTCACTGCTGAGAATGATTTGTTTATTTAGAAGACAAAACTTTGAAAAGGACAGATATATGACAGCTCCTAAGAAGGCAAGCTACACTGAGATCAAAGAAATTTAAAACAGGATTAAGTAGACAATAAGTTAAAAACAGAACTGTTTATGCCCTGTACTTTGGGTATTCCTTCCATGTCAAGCAATCATTTGAAATCCATGATTTTTGTCTTGCTGTTTTCTTCCTACTCCTTGGTTCCTATCTGTGTAATAAGTGAAGACCTCTCAAGTGAGAACAAAGGCTATTTTACTCAGAGCTTGCTGCAGTAGAAGAGTCAGGCACATGAATATGAGACATAAATATGGTAGATTTGCAGGAAAGCAGAGGAGTATGAAGGCCTTGAAGTGAAAAAGAAAAGGGTTAAATTATGCTCTGAAGGGAAGGTATAACCAGGTGAACCAGAGTCTAAGTTACAACCGCCTACCATTGGCTACTTTGCTAGAGCAATGCAGTCCAGGAGCACCCGTGGGTATAGAGGAAAGAGATGCCAGTATAAGGAACTGCACCATTAATAAGAAATTGCAAAGGCATCAAATAGAGGGTGAGACATGAGGGTGTGCTATGTAAACTATCTGCAGCCCTGATTCTTGGCCAGAAAAGCCTGCAGAGATGCAGAGAGGGCAGCAGATAGTGACTATGCATCACTGGAGCTTGTTGGATTTAAGGTTTATTTCACTAGAATGCAGATAATATGTGAAAGTACATAGAAATGTTCCAAGCATGACAGCTTGAGCTGCTTCATTTCTTTATACCTTTACACAACTTGGCCTTAATGCCAACCATTTATTTTCTCCACAATATGAATATATGGCCATTCAAAGATTCTGAGAATTCAAACAATTCCACTTTGAAAATCTCTCAGGTAAATTCTCATTCAAAATCAGTATTCTTTCCCTTTTCTCTACTCCTCGCAAATATTTAGGAGATTGTTTGAAATTCGATATTATGTTGTGTAAAGTTTAAACTCCTTCGACTATTCACATGTCTTCTGAACCATGAGATATAAGTTATCCAAAGGAGGAGGGCATATGATTAAAAGTTACAGAAAATTATGCTTAACATATATTCAGGTTGGGATTTTCCTAAAGTTGGCCTCAGAAAAAAAGTGATAATATGGCAATACTGATGACAAACCGTTACTGATGCTGGATACCCCCACTGTTTAATTTCCCCTTTTCCATCTCTTACTTCACCCTGCTCAACCTAAAGAACCCATCTGATTATCACACATACCCAGAGAAACAAGGAGAAATAACAATTTGAGAAAGAAATTTCCCAAGAGACAAGAAAGAGTTTTCAGTAATAGTTGACCTGGTAATAACAAAGACACCATTGACTTAGTAACTACTTCCCTCCCCCCACCTCTCACTGGAGATTGTACCCAGAATCTTGCTTATGCTCAGCTCACATTCTAACAGCCTATTCTCTCTTTAATAGGAGATATCAACATGATGAGGTAAATTGAGACTGTAAGACACATGAGATTTAAATTTTGAGTTTGCAGAAATCAGAATTAAAATAAAATAATTAGAAAATACCAACTAAAAATAAAGCGTATTTGAAAAAATAGCCATGTTATAATTACAAATGCAACTGAAAAAATCTGGCAGAATAGAATATACCTTGAATACACCACAATATAAAAATAACATGGAAAGTACAAAAATGACAGTAACATAGAAAGGACAAATAGAAATCGGTTTCTAAAAAGATAATAATTATGCAAAACAATGAGAGCAAAATGTCCATATATAATTTCTCAAGTTGTGAGAAGAATGGAGTGGGACAGAAAAACATAGAAGCATTCTAAAATAGATATAGATCTGAATATTGAAAAGGCACCTCTTGTAGTAAGAAATCTTAATGTAGAACAATGAACAATGAGACTTGTTCTATTAGTGGATTTTAAGAAGTCAAAAAACATCTGGGCTAAAAAAGCAAATTAATGCTCAAGGGGAAAGTGTTTTCCTTCAGGTTTCTGCAATGCAGTGGTTTAAAGCCCATTGTTTTTATAAAGAATGTGGTGCTCATATTTTAGACTCAGTTATATTGTCTTTCCAACATGAAAAAGTCTGTAGAAAAATTCCCATAGTAACTTTTTAGGAAAAAAATCAGTGTAATAGATATTGCTAACCAAAAAAAAAAAAAAAAGCAAATAAAGAAAACTATAATCCAGAGTAATATATATTATTTATGTATTTATTCCCTGGAAGCATAGAATTGGATATATAGATATCTCAAATATACCCATGATAAAAATTGTGGTACAATACTTAGTAATCTTAATTATTCATGTTAGAAACAAATATAGGAAATATTATTCTAGAGCAAAACATTGCAAGAGTCGCAGATGTTACAAATGTGGTCTTCATACTGTACATGGGTGGCATAGGAAAAACCACTTGTGCTTTTCAATTCAATCTTCTCAATCTTTTAATAAATCTTTTAATAAAAGTTAATCCATACTTGTTATAATGAAGTCACTGTTCTCTGGAGAATTTTTAAAGAGTTGTCTCTCACCTCATGTGAATGGGGCAGGACGGTTGGCAGACAGATAAAGACAATAAACTTGTTATAACAAATAAGTAGTTTATGGTCTATTAAAAGGTGAGAAATCCCTCAGGAAGGGATGGCAGTTGTTAGTGGGAAGGTGGTGAAGGGATTGGCATGGTGGCCCCAAAGAGGTGTTTTATCAACAAAGATATTTTAAGAGCATGAAGAGAATAAACCTTTCAGAAAGTTAGAGGAAAAGATAATGTTAAAAAAGTGCAGCAAACAAAATCAGAGATCATGATGGAATTAGAAGCCAATGAGGCTCATGTGGAATAAATAGGGATTAGTAAAATGACTTGGGAGGTAATAAGATCCAAGTGTTTTTGAACATTATAGCTACTTTTTTTTTTGGGGGGGGGTATATAATGGGGATTTAAACCATGAGGCAATTTACCACTAAGCCACATCCTCAGCCCGTTTTTATTATTTATTTATTTATTTACTTACTTATTTTGAGACAGGATCTTACTAATTTGCTTGGGGTCTCACTAGGTTGCTGAGGTTCCTCTTCAACATAAGACCTTACTGTCTCAGCCTCCTGAGCCACTGGAATTACAGGTATGTGCCATTGTGCCTGGCCCCTTACAGCCATTTTAAGATATTTGATTTTTATCTATTTGTTTGTCAGATAATCAATTAATACTGTACAAATTCAAAATATTTGTAGACAACTAGAAGTGCATTATGTTTACACATAACCTTACCACATGGTAGATCTTTTATCAAATGACGCTTCATAAAATAGATAAAAAAAGAAGAAAGACCCTGGTAAGAATATGCTCTATAAGAGAGTTCATTTAGATATAAAGCCAATATATGCTGTGGTCTAAAATGTAGGTTTCCCTATAAAATTTATTTTGAAATCTAATCATCAATGAAATGGTTTGTGAGGGTAAGACCTTTGAGAGATGATCAAGTCTTGAAGGCTCTGGGACATGTCCCATTAATAAAAGACCCCAAAGAATTACCTTCCCTACTATGATATGAGGACATATCAAGAAAGTACCACTTATGAGTCAGGAAATTAGTCCTTACCAGAGATAAATCTGTTGTCAAATAGATCTCCTGAACTATGAGAGATACCTTTCTTTTCCTTTAATGATTTAGTCTGATATGTTATTAAAGAGGATCAAATGGACTAGGACAATATTCTTATTTAGTTCCATACTTTGTGCATTAGTAAATACTATCTTAATATTCTTAAGATATGAAGGAACTATCAAGTCCATAACTGTCTTTATACCAGCAGTGTAGTGACTTTCTCTCTCTCCCTCTCTTTCTCCTTTATGTATATATCAAAATATATTTTATTTCAGCTAAGTGACCTTCCTTTCATACCAAAGATAATTGACTATATATAGTTTTAGTTTTCTACATATCTGAAGCCTCTTCCCTGTCTCTATTGCAATTCACCTCCTTTCTTTTTCCATATTTTCTGAAAATTGAAAATTATAGTAGTTCTCCACATGTGTGGGAAATGTTTCATGACCCTCAATGGATGCCAAAACTATACATAGAACTCATCTTGGTCCACTCTATGTTGCTATAGCAAAATGCTGAAGGCTTGGTATAATATAAATGAAATATATTTATTCTGGCTCATAATTCTGGAGGCTGGGGAGGCACCAACATAAGTGTAGCTTCTGATGATGGCTTTGTATTGCATCATGCACAGTAGAGAATTAGAAGGGGAGATATGTGGGTATAGGAGAGAATGTGTTGGAAGGGAATGAAGGGAGGCATACTTGATAACAAACTTATCTTACAAAACTATCTTTCTCTTGTGGGATTTACATTAGTTTGTTCTTGAAAGTGAAGCCACCATGACATGATTTCTTGTTGAGAGTCATACCAATTCTAAACACCTTCATGTTAGAGCCTAGCACTTAACATGAATTTTGGCAGGAACAAACCACATCTAAACTATAGAAATATCAAACTTAATATATGTTACATCTTTATATGTATGCAAAGGGATACATACATATTTATGATAAAGTTTAATTAGTTAATTAGGTATGATAAGATATTGACAAAAATAACAAAATAAAATAGAAAAATTATGCAAATATACTGTAATAAAATTGACAAACAATATTCTTGAAGTTTGTGGCAATAATTAATTAAAATAAATGTTACTTGAGCACAAGCACTGTGGGTACCATCATGGTCAATGTAATTACTAAAGCAATTATAAAAAAGACAAAGACTAGGTAGCATATTCCATGGTGAACAAAGGGGATGATTAAGGTCTTTACAAGATTTCATCAGAGTACTCAAAATATTATGAGATTCAAAAGTTATGATTTGTGCATTTTCAGAATTTTCTGTTTACCATTTTTGGACTGTGTTTGACCATAAGTAATTGAGATTGTGTCATGAATGAGCCATAATTAACATAGAGCAAACATGTTTATGTCTTTCCATAATGTCAGAATTTACTCAATTCATAGGTTAAACCACTTTCAGCTTTGACACTTCACTGAATATTTGTGGGTCACCTGATGATCATAAACTGAGCAAACACAATCTCTTTTATTCTAATCTTAATTTCCAATATCTATAGCACTCATATCACACATTGTACATTATGCAATGATAGATATAGGCCATGAAAAGACTAAGAATAGTAAAGCTGGCAGCAGATTTAAAGGACTTTGTTCCAAGAGCTTAGGGAGAGGCAAGGGAGGTATGAATGCAGTCAAACATTGACAAACTTGGAGATACTTCAGAATGTCAGCTTGAAGTGTCATCTTGGAGTGTCAAAGGACCCTGTCAACTAGGAGTGGGCTTTGTGTGGTCCTCACAAGCAGGAGAAACTGCATTCTGCTAGCCCAAGGACAGAGATTTGGAGGTTTGTCACTGTGGTGATTTTCATGGGCAAGGTTTCTGACAAATGATTAGGTGACAGGGTCAGGTGCAAGTATCTAGTTTTGAGGGTTTCTTCTTTTATGGGTCTTAGGTGAGGGAGTGGTGTCTAGTGAGATTGATTAACTCCAGTGTCTGGTGTTCTGGATATGACTTGGGATGTCCATGTGTCCAGGTACTCCGTGATTTAATTTTATATGTTGGCACAAAAGTTTTTTTTTTCTTCCTTTTCTTTTCATTTTTTTAAACCAATTTATTCCTTATGGTTTTGCTGGGCAGATGAAGGTTCTTTAATTGTACAAACAGGGAATAGAGTCATTTTACTTTGGCACTTGTAACTAAAAGGGAGTAGCTCGTGGCAAACTATTGCTTTAAAAAGTAGATTAATTAAGGTTTTGACACAGCCCTACAACTATTTTTTACATCATGAAGTGGCTCTGACAGTGCACAGCCTGTTTTCCACACCATGAGTAACTGAAAGTTCAGAATGTGAAACTGTGAATGTGAAGGCAGGGCTGGGGTGGTCTTCACTTGATGTATGAATAAAGGTACTTATATATTTAAAAAACAGACTGGGTGCCATGGCTCATGAATGTAATCCCAGTGGCTCAGAAGACTAAGGCAGGAAAAATCTCAATTTTAAAGTCAGCCTCAGCAAAAGCGAAGTGCTAAGAAAGTTAGTGAGAATCTGTCTCTAAATAAAAAAAATACAAAATAGAGCTGGGGATGTGGCTCACTGGTGGAGTGCTCCTGAGTTCAATTCCTGGTACCTACCCAACCCACCTGAAAAGAAAAAGAACAATAACAACAACAAAATAAAAGGTATTTGTAAATTTTTAAACAAATTCATTTTTTAAATCTTTGATAAACAGATCTCTGGAAAAAAAAAGAGTTATATCAGGTTCAAATTATTTTTTTTTTCCAAATTTCATCACTATGTAAGTATATCAAGAACAGAATAGCTTATCTGAAAAAAAATTTCAATTAAACTTCTGGTGATTTAAACCTATAACATATTTTATATTAGTCCCAATATATGTAAATATTATTTCCAAAGGTTATTAAAAATATCAAACATGGATAAATTAAGTAAATTTGTAATAATTAATGTCTTTTTCTCATGTTTAATGTTGTGAGCATAATAATACTACAAATGATCAAGACAAGGCAATTTCCAAAATTGAATTTATAGATATTCAGTCAACTTTAAGATTTTGTATCAATATTAAATAAACTTAATTAAATAATCTGGATAACTACACATTTTCAAAATAGAGGATAAAAAAAGTGGTCACTAAATACAGTTTCAATTTAAAATCACCATTACTTATTTTACTGTGTAATTAAGCTGTAGTTTAAAGGATATGTAAATGTTTTTAAACATCATGATCTGTGGAGTTTTGTACTGAGCATGAATTCAATTTCTTGGGTTAACTTACATACTAAAGGTTTCTGATTTAGAAATTTGTCTCATTCTAATCAATACTTCTCATTGTCTATTTGCTTCAAGAAAATAATAGCACCTTCAAGGTAATGAGCTGTTTTAGCCTGTTGTTTCTCAATTTCAATTAACTCCAAATTATTGTCTTAACATCTGTCTCATTCCAACATGTCTCCAGAACCTATAACCCTAAAGATCTCTGCCTAATTTTCTCTTTGTGTGTGTTTGGCAGGGGGCGGGGGGGGGGGGGGTATGACTCCTGGGACTGAACCCAGGACTTCATACTTTCTAGACAAGTACTCTACCATTGTGCTACAACTGAGCCCTCAATTTCACAGCTCAGACACAGTGAAAAATAAAGCTTTGCCATAAAAGAGTAAACCTAATAAACTTAGTTTTCTTTGATCAATCTCTTTTCTAATAGGTTTGTAGATGGTAATATCCAACAAATGACAATTTACGACATGAATGGATAAGTAGTATTTTATGTGTACAGTGGTGGGAACAGAGAGCTGTGAGTGGTGGAAACATGAGGTTAAGGGAGTAATTCTGTAAAATGGGCCTAATATGCTGACCTCCCACATGCTTTCCCATTTAAAAAACATTGTATCTTCATCCCTGCTCAGCCTAAATTGGATGGCATGAGAGGCACACCCTCCCTCTCCTCTCTGAGGGAAACCTCTCTTTCCTTTGAAAGTATTCCTTTTTCTCCTTTCTTACCTTCTAGTAAACTCATCACTGTTACACTAAGCTACTTTTATGAAACCTTTCTGATATGATGGTAAGACACAGGGTGAAGGGGAGGCCTCTGTGCTGCCTCAGTTTTTCAGAAGGTCTCAGAGCCCTGTAACATTAGCTAATCAATAAAATTTAGATTTGTAGTATATGAATCTAATAAAATAATTTAATTTGCTACCTATTGACAAATTATTTTCTGTATTTACATATGTTTTCTTACATACACAAGACTATTCCAATAATATATGAGCATGCTAGCTCCCTTCACAATCACAAAAAATAATGGTATGAATTATTTCCAACTATATTTCACATATGATGATATGTAGAATTTTAAATTAGCATAAAGGTAAAGGTTTATAGATGTAGATATAAATATCAGTCTTTTAGACTTACACTGGCCCTAAATCCATATGCCAAAGTTATATTTTATGAGAAAATTTGAGAAATAGTCATTATGATGTTCTGCTTTGCAGAAAATAAACATCTTAATATCAAATGCAGGAAAATGTTTTTGAAATATGATTCTCTACAGTACTATATGTACTCAAACAATTAAATTGCTGGTGCTATTTTCTAGAGAAATACATTTATATAAATGCTTCTTAGAAATTGTAGTAGCACCCATTAACTTGATTATAATACAACATTTTGGAAAACACTTTTTTTTTAGTTGTGCTAATGTGCAAATGATTGCCTAACAATGCCTCAGTTTTTTGAATCACATATCTTTCTAAACAAATGCTGAATTTCAAAAGCCAAATTTTAACCTTTAAATACTAAGTATCCCAGGATATAGTAATAACAATAGATCTGAATTGGCATGAGAACTTGGAGAATTGAACTACCTCTCTCCTTTAAATTTCTTTGAACACCTGTTCTGATATATTTGCAATTCCTTATCAAAACAAAAATGGAATCTGAATTTTTTGAACACTAGCTGCTCCTTCAGTAGGCATTCTGTAAATGAAGTTAAAATATCATTGTATAAATATTTTGGCACAGTTAGAGATATTGACTACACAGCAACAACTTCAATGAAATGGAAGATTCTACTGCTGTTACCATCTGTTAAAATATAGGTTTGGATAAAGTTAAAAGCTGAAATTTGGAGACATAATTTGGTGTAATCCATATAAACACCAAAAAATTAAACTCAAATCATTGAGTTTAGTTGTATGAATGACTTAAATATCAATACCAATATTAAAAAAAAAATTGTCATTTAATTATTATATGTAGGCTAAAATTTGTTTATTTTTTAATGTTTGTTGTAATTTATAAGAAATGATTTTGTGTTTTAACTTTAATATTATTAAACTCAATTGGAGTAAGAACCAAAAAGAGACACAAATATTCTGAACCTTTTGGGCAATTGAGTAATGATTTTCCAAATATTGGTATGACATTACACAGTGAACTAAAATGTGAACTCTGCCAGTAAACAGCCCAGTGACTTCATGTTATTTCCCTAATATCAGTTTCCTTATATTTTAAGCATGCAGTGAAATACAATCTCCAAAATAATTTTAGTTTTAAAAGTATATAAAGGTGTTAAATATGCACAATCATATAATTGCTAAAAAAACAATATTCATGTGTATATATATAATTGCCGTATGAAAGGAATGTTATGATACTGCACAGGTAGGTACTCTTCTAGAGATTTTGTTCTACATAGCTAAGTAGTCAAGTATTTCTGTAACTTATCATTCAATATTACCAAATTCTAAATCTTGAGGTTTTATATGCATACATAACACTTTGCAAAATAAGAATAACCTAAGAATTCTTGTGTCTATTTATAAATAATTAAAGAATAGTGAGGGTGAAACTTTCTGAGTAAAATATCAGACTACAAGGTTTTTCTGTTAAAAAAACCCATGTTCATACACAGACATAACATTATTCAAGGAGTTCACTTATCTCATGAAGGTAAATAACTGATTATGGTTTGCCATTAGATAGAAAGTCAAATAAATTTGTCTGAGGAAAAAATAAATTAGGGAGGTCACTATTTAAAACCCTGTTTGACATTGTTGCTCAGAAACATTTTTTAATGGCTGTCCCAATTTGTAATAAATCTAGATATGGGTTATTACATGATGAGCTATTTGGCAAAAGTTAGAATGATTAAAGAATAAAGATTGCTTTCACATAATCCTTCTCTGAACTACTCCAAGGATGAAGTTAATTTGTTCAGTGTATTACTTTCTCTTAATCTTGAGGATCTATGCTGAAGATGAATATACTCAACATACTAAGCCTGTAACAATGTGTGTAAGGGATGTACTACACAGTGCAGAGGTCAAGTGCAATAAGAAAAATCAAAACTACTATCTCAACAATTTCCTTCATATTTCACCAACAGTTAATTAAACAAACAAAAATAAAGCAGTGCTCTGAAGGAAGAGAGAACTGGAGTCATTCTCCATGTTTTTCAGTGAATTAATATTAGTGGCATATTAATGAATTGTGACAAGAAACAATCAGCTCAGGGAACTTGCTACAAAGGCTTGCTCCCCATGAATGTTATTTAAAAATAACAAAACCACAAATAAACAACAACAAAAAGAAAGCAATCGTGGATGAACCTGTTTTGCAAACACATATTAATTCATATATTGGCTTAAAAATTAATAATGGTATTTAGAAGGTTAATGGTAAATATGGTCATGAATTTGACAAACAAATAAAGTGTACAGCATAGCAGAGGTCCTTGAAACAAGCTTCTTGGGAAATGATCAAAGCAGGTCTGTGAACAGGGTCAATAAGCTACTAGAAAGAAATATGAGAATCAGTCAGGGTAGCACATTTGTAAAAGAGGATTGGGCATTGTGATGGGCTGACATTTTTCTGTGACAAGTATGGAACCCTAAGTGATCCTAGAAATGTCACAGAGAGCTTAACAGGCACCTCAATGAAAACATTAACTACACGATTAAGCTTAATGAGAATAAATTCTCATTTCTTGAGACAAAGGTCAATGCTAGTCTGAACTTAGAAGAAAAGGAGTGATGGTCATATACACATGAAGAAAGGCAATTAGAGAGTAATATAGTGCTGCAAAGAGAGAATCTTCCATCATATTTCTCAGCTGTTCCTTTCATATTAATTAAAGTGGGAGGAACAATGATATACAGTTTCATAGTATCTGTATTCTCAGAGAGGCCAAAAGCACTCAAGCATTCTAAACACATAATAATTTATCTATTTATTTTTTATCCATTGTTCCTCACACAGGACATGAAAACGTTTGAAATCTTTTATTAGTATTCGTCAATGAAAACAAATCCCAAAACCTGAGGTTATTATACATTTATTTCAATGTTTCTTCCATTCACTAATCTTCAAAATAATAATGATAAGTGCTAAAAATTATTGGGCTCCATTCATGTGATAAAATTAAATCCTCATAAGAATCCTACTGGACTTTTAACATGACTATTTCAATTTAATTATAATTGGCATGGTAAGTCTAAAGACTGATTCATCCAGATCTCAAGAAGCAAAAAAAAAAAAAAGACTTATTTTCTGTAAATTTCACAAACCAATGTCACCTTTTGATTTCCTATTTCTCTCTGTGATTTCAGTGAAAGAGCTGACATAAGAAATTGAGATGGATTCTATAATGTGTATGTGATATCCATGAAGTCATGTATGTGTACCTGTCTATAGACAATTTTGAACAACATAGACAGCAGATGGTTTTTGGTAATTAAACTTAGTTTTACAGATAATTTTTGATTCCCTTGAATACAAATTTGGAAAAGAACACAAGACCATATGAACTCATTTTGTTCCTAAAGGTAATTGCTTACAGTATAGAAACATAGATACATTACATAATCCATGTAGGCCCATGTAAGAAAGATTGACATCACTATTATGAGAACAATGTTTAAGGTCCAATGAAGCATTAGTAGAAGGAAGTACAAAGTAATTTTCCAGAATGAAGAAGGTTTAATAATAAAGATGAACAGTTAATTAAATTTAAAGCTAAATGAGAAAAATAGGCACAGAATTTTAAATTGTTTTGCAAGTAACAAAGATATAAGTTCACAATAGGAAAAAATTCTGTACATTAGAATATAGTACACATGTAGGTAGAGTGATATAAAAATGAGTGTATAATTTAAGAGAACATTATATAAAATTTATAAACAAAAATGGGCATAATTAGGCTTGTTGTATTTAAGGTGGTATTTAGAAAGCACTGGAGCAATTTTAGAAAGATTTTTATGAGAAACATTCACAAAAGAGATCAATATATTGTTCAATGTGACATGCTTTGTATATCAAATAAAGATAGTGTTCATTTAAATAACTGAACTCTGTTTTTGAATGAAGAAAAATTATGTAGGAGCAATTAAATATGGTATATAATCAAGAAAATCACACACATATTGGACATTATTGTAAAAGGTGGCAAATTTCAAAGGATATTACATACCAATATGTATTCAAGGGGAGTTTTTCATTTTGGTAATTAACTACAGTGTGTATATAAAGGAATATTCTTCTTATAGAACACATATTGAAGTATTTTGAGTTAAAGGGGTAGGATGTCTGTAGTTTCCTCTCAAATGACAAATAATCAAGAAAAGCATTGTATATAAAATTGCGTGTATATGGTAATGTGTCCATCTATTATCTATGAAATAATATGTAAGGCACTTTTCTAATGAGGATAAAGGCTATATTGCAGTTTTCAAACCATTCATTTAAATTTAATGTATTTTTTGAAGTTAAAATTTTAATCTTAAAAAATAAAAAAAAATAAAATGTATTTAAATATATAGTACATATTAAGTAAAAATAGTACATATTTAAGTAAATCATTTATTTTTTTGGAATAATTTTTCAGTAGAACATCCTGGTATATTTAGTGACAAATATTTCATAATTTCAAATATATAATAACAAATTTTCACATTAAATATTATTACTTCTTTTATTTATACTTTTAGAGTCATTCTCACCTTATATGTTATATTCACAACTTATTTTAAATTAATACTTTAAATCATTTTTATGAATATATGTAGAGTGCCGGTGTACGGGCCACCAAATGCCGCAGTCTGGCTGGGCACAAAATCATGAGCCACTCACAGCCTTGTAGATTTAAACAGCAATTCTTTATTCCCGAAACTCTCACCAGCACTCTACACGCACGTTCTGGGGAAAATCCACACCTCCACCGGGCTCTGCATCCCAAAATACTCTCTGAATCCCATGAGAACTCAAGGGGAACTCAAGGAGCAGGCTGGCGCCTGAGGCAGCAGGATACTCCCTATTCCCAGCAGGGTCCACCTTAAACCTGGAACTGCCCTAAACCCAAGGAGCAGGTGCCTGAGGCAGCAGGATACTCCCTATTCCCAGCAGGATACACCCTAAACCTGGACCCACCCTAATCCAACAGGATCCTCCCTAAACCCGGATTCACCCTGGTCCTTGAGCAGGGTCACCTTTCTCAAACATTCATGCAATGTCACTGCAAATGACCTGGGTCCAAGGCAAGCCCATTTCCACAATGGAGAGTCCTCCCTCTAAGCAACATTGGGTAGGCTGACAAAGAAATTGCCATGTGTCATTCCTACTTGGCTATGGTTCTCAGCAAATATAGCATATAAATGATATGCTGAAGGAATAGGCTTGAGAAATATTTTAAATTGGAGGGCACAAATTTGTGGGACTGTACCCATTGGACTCTTTCATGGTATAAACTTCATGTACTTCTGGAGTCTAACACTGAGACTACCACAATCACATACACCTCCAGCCTGGATCCAGTTGGTCTTTGAATTTGAACCCACAATATAGGGAAATAATCCACAGAATATGACAACTGACAAGATTCAGAGAGTGACAAGACAAAGGAAACAAAAACGATGTTATGGTTTTAATTTAGTTTGGCACAAACAAAAGTAAATTCACCAAATTTAAGTCTGAGTAGCAGCTGGGATTGTCATCTAATCCCTATATAATGTGGGCAGAACTTTACGTTGAACTTTATGGTCTCCACCATCTGCTCTTGCTCTTGTGTGAAGTCTTTATGCTAAGTTGTGTGGGAACCATAGCTTGCTATTTACACAATAAAAAAGACCAGGCAATTTCTGTGATCATATGTCCATAATTATGGAATAAAATTGCACAAGATCATATTCCCATGTAGCCTAAATTTTTCAATATCGTTCAAGATTGAGGACCAAAATGGTCATGTTGGGAACCCCATGGGGCAGGGATCTTCAGGTGGCCTCCAGAAGTGCACAGTACTTGTCGCGACCCCTCGCCAGCCAGGGAAACACGACACAGGATTCTTCTTTCAACAGTTTATTCAGGCCTTGAGTCATGTATCATCTTCTAGCGCCTGCGCCCGACACACCCAAGCACAGCTTAATAAAGCCCCCCACATCCCAATCCTAAGCTGCTACGTGGATCTCTCTCATAGGGTGGTAAGGGATTAAGCACCAACTCTCCATAAAAGGAGTTGTTTATCACAGGCCACAGTGGAAGCCGGCGCCATCTTCTAATGGCGGCCACAGTCTATAAGAATGGCTTACCACAAGTACTGTCCAGTTGATAGCAAGAAATGGAAGCCTTAAGTTCTTACAGCCACAGGAAACTGCTATCAACAACCACAAAGAGAGATTGGAGACTTTACCATATTCCAGTCTTTACATGACACCACAGCATGGGTGACACATTGATTGCTGCATTACATGACCCTAAGGCAGGGGACCCAGGTAAGCTATGCCCAGATTGCTGACACACAAAAAATGTGCTATAAGTACCACTGTAACAGGCTATATATGTGGTAATAATGTTATACAGCAGTTAATAACTAATGCACAGCAATTTTTTAAGTTTTTTAATCTTACAGATACTTTTTCATAGTAAAAAATACTAGTTTCACTCTATGTTATATTCCTAAATTAAATAATGTTCCTTATTTACAGAAACTTGAAAACATAATATTACTTATTGTTATTTGTGAGTATTTTCATGAATATTCATATATTCAAATATATATATATTTGCAAGTTCCTAACTTTTCCACATATAAATTAATGGTTTTCTTTACACCCCACCCCACTCCACTTAAGGTGTGTGGTCTTGTGACTTTTTCAGTTAATAGAGCATGAGTGTCAGACACAGACAAAACCAAGCCTTTCTAAAATAGCTCTAGCTGAGCTCCAGTCCACCAACTAGATATTTCCTTGCCATTCCTGTCTGGGACATATTAGAAGTGAACTTTCTAATTGAGTTTTTAACCAGCTCAGATGATTAAATCATACAGCAGATATGAACTGTTCCCATGAGAAATTTCAGCTCTAGATTTATCTTTATTTTCAAGTGACACATTGTTATTATACTTACAAATGCAACTGAGAAATAAACAATATTATTCTAAAATGAAAGATAATCCACTGAGTATTTAACATGTACTGTGGAAAAGATATTTTAAGCATATTTATTTACAAAATGATATGTAACTAAATAATTTCAAATTATATAGGTATAATGTAAATATGTATAAGATTGTACCTTGGGTATTTTGTATATGTATATGATTGTACCTTGGGCATTTTGCCACTGAGTTACCCCTGGGTTATATCCTCAACACTTTTATCCATAGTAACTCTTTTATCATCTCACTAAGTCCCTAAGGTCTTTACTAAGTTGCGGAGGCTGGCCTAGAATTTGTAACCTGCTGCCTCAGTCTCCCCAGTTTCTGGGATTATAACCATGAGCCATTATTCCTGGAAGTAAACTAAAACATTCAAAATCTATTTGTAGATATTACTTAGGCATTTAGGAAATTTTGTTACTCTCATTGGACCAGAGTATGGACACTTGCCATTTATTTGGACACTTATATTTGCCATGATGACAATGCATAAATGTATTCAATTTATCAAGAAATATTAAAGAAAATAATTTCACTCAAATAAGTAAAAATATGTTTTAGTGAAATGGTGTGGAAATTGAAAAGTGACAAAGGATTTTCCAAAATTGTGTGAAATTCCATAGCTACAGTTTTTATATGAGGATAAATCTTTTCCTAAAATAAACTAATATTCCTTGACTCAGCAATCCAACACTTACTAGTTTCTATATACGAGATGTTTCATTACTTTTAGTATCTAAAATCTTACATAAAATTATATGACCATGTTTATCTGGGGAAACTTTGTTGTTAAATCATACTAATTTAGTATATATTTAGAGAATTCCTAAAGCAATGAAATCTGTCTCACACAGCATGATTCATATATGGTTGACCAGAATTGAATTTATTTTAATTGGGTAATACTTAGTAACAACGAAAGGAAACATTTTTTTTTAGTAAACCTTGTGGGAAATAGTACTTTAGATGACAAGGACTTCAATTTTTTTTTTAAATTCAAATTCCCAGTGAGTCAATGAAGAAAAAAAACAACAACTGTATAGCTACAATTCTTTGTGTGAGAAGAACATGGAGGCATACCAAAAGCTAGTTGTATATACCATCTTTAGTTTATCAGAGCTGCAATTAAGGAAAGCATTTTCTATAAGACCTGGTTGTTAGAATCAAATGACTTTGGGAATTATGTGCCACTCCAAAGAAATTATTTGTAGAGAGTAGTATAATGTAATAATCTTTATTTCAGCTACTACATTATTCTCTGTCTCAATAATGGAAACTTAACTATCATGAAAAAGTTACTCCTTTCCACTACCAAGTGGTTGTAATTGTTTTGAATGTTTTCTTCACATTGATTGAAAAATCTGATTTCCAGCATTTTCATAAGGTTTATTTAAGTTTGTTCAAGTTTTGCCTTGAAAAACTGCAGGGTCGTATGTCATTGGATAGAAAAACTTGAAAACAAAACACCAGTAATTCTTTCTAAATCAATTTATAAACAGAATGCAATTTCAATATAAACATCAGATTTCATTTTCTGAAGCTATGACAATTGACTAGCAAGTTAATTTCCTCTGGAAGGTTAAACAGGCAGAAGGAGCCAAGAAACTTGAAAAGGAGAAGTTGTGTGAAGGATGATGAGCAGCTGAAGATGCTAAAACAGGTTGTGTTTTAGAATACATTATCCAGTGGAATGAAATGGAAAACCTAGTAATACACACAAGTACACATGGGAATTTATTTTCTGATTTAAAAAACCCTGACATTTCAAATTAGTGTGAGCAAAATGACTTTCAAAATAAAATTTTTAATCAATCATCAATAAATCAGTACAAATTCCAAATTAATAAACTACATAAGTTTAAAAGAAGAGTAAGGGAAATGGACAGATAACAAAAACCTCAAATATTATTCAAAATCAGAAGACAACATTGAACAATCTAATTATACTACAGGGGATAGTGTTTGTTGTCTATTATTATTATTATTATTATTATTATTATTATTATTATTATTATTTTAAAATCTCTCACTCTGTCTCTTTTTTTTTTTTCTTTTTAGCAGTTCTGGGATTGAACCTAGGTATTCCATCCATAGATTTCTTTAAATAAGAATGTAACTTTTATTTTTTTATATATGCTTGGAATGAACTCAATTGGCTGTTGCCTCCTTTTTGTCCAAATTTTCTTTAGAAATTATTTAATGTGCTCATGATTTTGACCTGTGGATTTTTTTTCTGCAAGTTCAGAAATAAATAATTGACAATTTAATTTTACACTAATATGACAGATTGCCATGTGATCATGAATTTTAAAAAAAACTACATAGTATTTCCCAACAAGTTGCCATTACTTTTACCATCTTTCTGTAACTCAGAAACTATATAAAGTGTATATATATATATATATATATATATATATATATATATATATATATATAGTATTTATATAGAAACTATATAAAGTATATATATAAAGTATATACATCTTTCTGTAACTCAGAAAGTATATAAAGGGTTTAAAATGTGATCTGGCTCAAATGCTTCTCCAAGGAGCCACAGACTGAATTGTTTCTGTACCAGCTCATCACTCACAAATGATCTCTCCTTTAGAAAACTGCTGCAGCATGCTGAAGCTTTTCATCAGTTTTTTCTCTTGAACTTTACACAATAATTCCATACAATTTCTTTAAATATTTTATAGCATTAAGAATATAAATGTAATAGGCATAAAAATTATATTTTTAGAAGTTCAAAAGCAAGCCTTCATTCAATAATGTTAATAAAGTAAAGAAGATGCAGAGATCCATAGTGCTTATTAAGTATGTGGAGCTTGAGAATGTAAAGATCTGTAGTTTTGTTTCACATGTTCCCTCAGGCAATATGTGAAGCTTGCATCTCAACAAAGAAATTAATTGAAAATCTAAACCATACATTTTAAGAGGGATAGTATTATTTTGATTACGTTTACAAGGAAATTCCACTTTCTTCCAGAATACTGTTCTAGAAATTATTTTTGTCCAACTTCTGTGTTCATTAGGACAAGTATAGATTGGAGTTTTGTTAAATAATCAAATAGCTATACCAGATCAATTGTAGAAATGATAAAGAATGCATAATTAACACAAATAATAAAGTGGTTGCTTTAATATATTAAAATATAGACAAAAGCTTTACACTTTTGTGTAGACAGAAAAGTCCATAATCATCAAATAATCTCAAAGGTGCTCTGAATGTATTCACAAGACATTTTTTTTTTTGGGGGGAGGGGGTGTTCCCTTTATCTTTTTCTTTCTTTTTTGGCATAAATCTTACAATGAATATTCATTAACGAACTCAAACATGGACTTCATCCTTGTTTTAATCAGGTTTTACTTTGCTATGAACAAAACACTCAACAAGAAAAAGTTAGAAGAGGAAAATCATTTTGGCTCATGATTCATAGGTCTTTGTTCACATACAATTAACTACATTACTCTGGGCCCAAGGTGAGGCAGATCAGCATGGTGGAAGAGCATAAGAGAAGACAGCTGCTCCCCTCATGGGAACAATGATGTAGACAGAGAAGCCTGGAAAGGGACCACACGGAAGAAGCACTGTCCCAGAACAAGCCACCAGTGACCCACCTCCTCCAGTCATACCCTACCTACCTACAGCTACAATGCAGTCCATTCAAACCAGAATGGACTAATCAGCTTATAGCTCTCAGTTCAACCATTTTACTTCCAAACATTGTTTCATTAACCCAGGGAATTACAGGAAACATCTCTTATCCAAACCATAACATAAACCTGGTCTCCTAACACTCACATCAGTCTAACAATGAAAGCCATATTTAGCCTGTCTCCAAGAGTCCCAGATTCTTAAATATTCCAATGTTGCCAAAATGGTAAAGTCCAATGTCTCCTCTTAGGCAATGGTTTTGGCTGTGAGCTCCTGTGAAAATCAAAATCAAGTTACACATATTCAATATACAGTAGCATGGAATAAGCATTCCCATTTCTAAAGGGAAAAATATGAGAATACTTTTGAGAATATGAGAATAGAAAGAAAAGATGGAACCAAAACCAGACCTCAACCTAGTAAGGAAAAAGAGTCCTGAAACTCCAGCACCTATATATATTGTGGCAGCTTTTTCTTTTTTCTTTTTTTTAATGAGAGGGAGAATTTTTTTAATATTTATTTTTTTTAGTTTTCAGCAGACACAACATCTTTGTTTGTATGTGGTGCTGAGGATCTAACCCGGGCCGCACACATGCGAGGTGAGCGTGCTACCTCTTGAGCCACATCCCCAGCCCACAACCTTTTCTTTCCAAAGGGCTTTAACTGCACTGTCCCTTGGCCATTCTTATTGCAGGACACATGGATTTCCTTTCTGCCTGGCTCTCTCTGCAGCCAGCAACTTTCCTTAACTGACTGTCCATATTATTGGCATTCCTTAATTCTGTGGTCTCCAGTTCAGCTTCAGCTTTACTTGCACATCTTTATGCATCACTGTTTCAGGGGCAGCCTGTAGGAACTCTGATCCTGCACAACTTTGCATGACCTCTCATGCTTTCCTCTGAAACTTTGGTGAAATCCCCCTGATTCCTTAACATTAGCGCCCTGCAGAACCAGCACCCTGTGTGAGCATGGTGCTCTCAAATTTTAAAGAAAGTTTCCTTTTTACAGCTTTTAGCCTTCAAATTCCTAACATGTCTTTGAGGTATCTTTTCTATTGCCTCTAATTAAAGTACTTAGCATCTCTTTCATGGTTGTAATCTCTTTGATAGGTACACTTTCTTGGCTCTCACTTTTACATTCACTTTTCTGCTCAAACTGCTGGATGATGATGATGATTATGATGATGATGATTGGTACTGGGCAATTGAACCCAGAGGCACTTTACTAATTAGTTATATCCCAGGACATTTTTATTTTTATTTTTTATTTTGAGTCAGAGTCACAGTAAGTTGCTCAGAACCTCACTTATTTACTGAGACTGGCCTTAAATTTGTGACTTTACTGCCTCAACACCCTGAGTCTCTTGGATTATAGGAATGTACCATCATACCCAGCCTAACTGTAGGTTTTTAAAAACATTTCTTTTCGGCTGTCTGAGCCTGCTACAACCTGAGCAGCAGTCCCCTGCTGGGTGATATTCTCCCATATTTTCAAAATGTTTGATCATGTGCTTTTCTTAATAAGAAGTTAATATGAGATTGATGTAAGTAAGTAGAGGTTACAGTGTTACATGGACAGATCACATGTTGACTGTGTAGAACAACCTTTTCCCATGTATCTCTGTGTATGCATGGGTGTGTCCATGTGTTTCTCTCCCTCTGTGGGTATATGTAAGTCTGTATATGTATATAAGAATTGTGTGTTTGCTTGTGTGTGTTTTCAACAGTCTTTTGCACCAACTATTAGGCCCCACTGCTTAATATTCTGAGACTATGCTAGCTATCAACATGATATATTGATAAAAAATTGAGGAATTTATAATCATCTGTTCAGTTTAAATGATGTATATAAAGAAAAAAAAAGCTGGGTGCAGTGGTGCACACCTATAATCCTGGCACATCTGGAGGCTGAGGCAGGATGATCATGAGTTCAAAGCCAGCCTCAGAAACTGAAGAGGCCCCAGGCAACTCAGTGGAACATTGTCTCTATATTAAATACAAAATAATAAAAAGGACAGGTGGCTGGGGATATAGTCAGTGGTTAAGTGCCACAGTATCAAAGGAAACAAAATAAAAAGAAAAAAGAAAAGAAGTCACTTGTTTGACTTGTGTTCTTGGGCATCTTGCCAACTAGTAATTATTGGTTATCCAATAAACTGTGAGAATTTTCAGAGGCCATTAACTGTACACTGTCTTCTTGTATTCACTTACATATACAGACATTACATTCTGCACAATTTGATTATGATGTGCCAATTAACACAATAATATTCATGGTGGAGAATGAGAAAAAAAGAAAAAGAAAATGAAGGAAACACCAACCAAAATAAGAAAAGGAAACAACAATATAAAGATAGGAAATCTGTGCATTTGAATGAAAATTTATACACCCTTCATGAATATGAGCCAGTGTTCCCAAATAAACTAATAGATTCTTGTTGAATAAATGGTTCTGACTAAATAATGAATAGATTCTTTCTTAAAAATATGTTTTAGTTGTAAATGGACTCAATACCCTTATTTATTTATTTATTTATTTTTGTGGTGCTGAGGATTGAACCCTGTTCCTCACACATGCTAGGTGAGCCCACTACCACTGAGCCACAGTCCAAGCCCAGTGACTAGATTCTTTAATGCATGAAAGAGTCAGTCAAATGTGCACAAGTATTTAGTAGGACCTAGATATAAATATAGACATAAACCGAGATGTATATCTAGATACAACTATTCCCAGTGGCAGTTTATGATAGAGGAAGTGAAAAAATAGTGAGTGGGGAAATGAAAAAGAGGGGAAAATGACTAGAGTCACAAAGACTTCTCCTTATGTACAAGAGAATAAAAGCGTGCTTGACATGGCAGTTTGTGGTAAGTGTGCACCCTCAAGGCTTGGTCATCTGCTCTTCCAAGATTCTTTTTCCATTTTTTTTTCTCATTCCAATTATGATATCTAAAACCAGATAGATTCCCATGTTTGTCTGTTCCTGATATGTTAATTCTCTTTAGAAAGATCCAACATCTGCCATTTAGCAACTTTTTATTCTAAAAAAATCCAATTCTTTACATTCAAGTTAATTATCTAATCCAATGTACCTAAGGTATGTATGTTGGACAATGATGCATTACTGAATGTGATGTTTGAACTACTAATCCCATCTCTTTTAAGCAAGACTACAAGTTACTTGACCCTCTTTAACTTCAATGTTAGAATTTTCCCTAAAGATATTGAAATTCTGTCTTAGAATGCAATGTTAGTGTTTTGTTTTATTTCTATGAATATTGGCAGACTTCTTTTATTCTCGTGTATAAACATTTATAATTCTATCATCAGCAGAGCCCGGAAAAATATGAAGCTAAGCTGCTTGACTAATTGGCTGGTATTAACTTAATTAAACATATTAAGATCCAGATTGATAGTCACTGAGTGACTTTCACAACTCACATGTTCGTTTTTGTTAATTCTTTATTAGGTCTTTAATGTAATGGACTCAAAAGAAATCACAGTTTTTATTATTTTTTAAAAAATTGACATATGGAATACCATTATTAACACCACCATAAAATTACATATTTAACACTGAATAATAAATTTGTTAGGTTAGTAATACTTACAACAGTAACTCCATTACAGTTTGAATTTTTTTTCATCTTGGAGAACATTAATGAAAAGTGGGATTAGCTGTGAAGAAATTCACTGTTGGCAACTTTTCATTAACATGTTGATTCATTTTTTTTATGACCTCTATAAGTACCAGAGTACTGCTGCCTTGGAGAGACCCTAGAGTATTGAGAAAATTGTTTGGAAAAGATTTCTTAATCTTGTAAAAAAAATAAAATGTAGCTAAGAATCAAATTGAAAATATAGTGATGTAATTTACTACAAATAAACTACAAGTTTTTGAGGGAATGTAAGCAAAATCAGAAACTGGTCAGAACATAAGTACTAAGGATAGACTTTAATAATGGTAACTGTTGGACCAGTTTTAAAATGAGGTAGTTGTAATCAACTACAATGATGATATGTTGGAATTTGTGGGAAGTACTTAGGCCAAGAAGAAAGTATGGAAAGATTAGACAAAGCATAGCAACTTTCTATTAGAAATCAAACAGAGATTATGTTTAATTTCTACTCCTTATTTATTTTTGTTTTCTCATTAGATTGCTACAAAATCAATTGCTGATAAGTAATGCTATTATTTATGGGACTGTTTATAAACCTTAAAAACTATTGTTGCATTACTTTCTTTTCTTTTCAGTTTCCAATAAGGATTTCTTATGATTGTATAGACAGGAAACAGAATTTACAAATTCATTTAAACTACAAGTTGATAATGAATTATATATTTTCAAATTACAAAAATCCTTTAAAGTGTGATTAATTATCCTCATCTACAGAGTTCATCAAATGGATCTTAGTCAAATGCTAGAATAGATCATGTACACAGTAGAAATTCAACAGGAATGGATGGAAATTTAAAGAACATTTTATAGTTCGTGATCCCGAGAAACAATAATTATATATATATTCTGTTGTTTTGTGAATGAACTCTTAACAAGACTGATTATGGTTGATAATTACTCTTTCATTGTTGTGTGACTGTGAAATAGAATACAAACAACTGAATGAGCAAATATGTCTATATTAAAACATATATTTCACGACAGTTTATTAAAAATACTAAATTTTAAGTAATATATATATATATATATATATATATATATATCACATGACTTGTATGTATGTATGTATGTAACAACTTGTATGTAACAATGTATGTATCCTTTCTTTCTACAACTGAATAGGATGACAATATCATATCAGCATGATATAGTAAATAGTGAAACAGGATATTCCAATTAATTTTATACCTAAACACAGTTGTTATCATGAACAGTGTAAATTTACATAATGGACATTTTAAGTGAGGATATTAATATGAATATTCCAAGTACAACAAATCATACAATTTTAACTTAAACCTCTCATGATTGACTTGACCAATTATTATTATTAATAAGCAATTAATTTCCCATGCAAAGAAGACAACTAATTAAAATCTGAGGGCCTAAAGGTTGATGGTCCTTTCTTTTATATACTTAATATAAATTCCTTATGAATAGTAAAATCCTGCTAATAAGAACCTTAAAGTTTTTTTTTTTTTTTTTTTTTTTTTTTTAACAACTTTTAGGAAGCAATAACATGCAAAATATGCAAATATCCTGATTTTCTAAAATTGGGATCAAACTGGTCACAATCTGACCACAAAAGCCAAAGAAAATAAACAAACAAACAAATCATAAATAGAGATAGATAAGTTTTCATCCTAAAGTAAGTAGATCATCTAGACTTAAAATCTAGTCATATTTAAAGTGATTTGTGCCATTTTTCCTTGGAAAAGTACTGGAGGGAAACTCTTAGAATGATAGGGAAATGAGATGGAAAGTAAATTTAAGTTAAAACTGTATTTTTCTGTAGAATCAAATAATGGAGCAAATTGCATTCTATGTCTAAATCACAAAAAGTTATTTATGTCCTATTCTAATCTTCAAAGATACACTCTCTTTAAATTTTCCCTATAAGTAAGCATAGTGGGGATCCCAATTTTAATTTTAAATGGAAATTGAAGTGATTTTTCTGCAGAAGACAACAGAACAAAAGCTTATGTCATGATTTTTTTTTTTCTTGACTTACTGTATACTCAGTCCACCTGGGACAATTAGGGTGACAATACCTGTAACAAGACCAGAATTACTTTTTCCCTAAAGTTCAGCCAAATCCAATTGTACATCAATTTCCTCCTTTCATAACAAATGGAGAATATTTGATAATTTATTCCAATTGATCATTAGTAGGTGGCCAGGGACATTTTTCAAACAATCTTTTAGATAAAAATTCTATACTTAAAAACTAAACAAAAAAAATTGTAGATGATCCTTATGTTAGAAAAATAAAGATTCAAAAGTCTACCTCATGTTCAAAGTGTGAAAATCTAGATTTCTTTTTTGCCTTTCAGATCTTCAATCACTACACCATAATGGAAAGTTTAAAGTTGCTCTGTAAGCAGCCATAAACTGGGAAAGATGTCTATCTGACACATATGGTGTCTTAATGGACTAAGCTTTCTTAGTTGACAAATGGAAATTCTCTCATTTTTCAATTTCAGATTTTGATGACTATTTTTAATATAAGGAAACCATGGAGGAGCCATATGGTGCAAAGGGTTAAATATAACCCAAGTGCTATTAAGAGATCTGAATCTCCTATGACAACAGTTTATTTTTTCTATTAAGAAATCATTTTATGGTCAAAAGCATATGCACCAATAGAAAGGAAAATATTCTGCTATTCTTCACAATTTATCAAAATTCCAGAAGGAATATTTGGGTAGAGTGTGCAAAAATGTATATGGATTACGTATCAAACATATTCAGTAAAATTATATAACAAAGCAGCAGTATAGAAATATATAACTGTAAAAAATAGTATGAAAACAATAAATAAGTTTTGATCAAGGGGGTGTAGTAGCCTCAGCCTAGATGGATTCAGATTATAAGAATTTTCAAACTTATGCAGGAGGCAAAAGTGAAAAAAAATGTAAACAGAATCAAGAAATAGAAATGCATTTTGTTCATTGTGAGAGTGTTGGTAGTTGAAATTCCACTGTGAAGAGTGTTGAATTATAAGATCCAGAGTCATTACCACCCTGTTGGGCAATGCTTTTGCCCTTTTTGTCTAGTCTGGCCATTACAGACCAAGTCAGTTTATCTTTTGTTGTTTTAATACTCTGATGAAACCCAGAAGGAGTCTTTTCAAATAGGATGAAAGTGCAAGAGGATCAGAGAGGTCACATACAGGATTATATGTGAAGTAGAAGAAAAATCCTGTAAGAATGAATTATTAATCACATATAGATAATATTCTTTGTTCTTGGAAAGAGAAGAGGTGACCCTCTTGCATCAAGCCAGAGTGGCAGAAAGAACTTCTAAGTTAAAATGAGTAAAACAATCAAACATGTAAAAGGGTCTAGGGAAACCTCATGGTACTGTCTAATGCAGTACAAGAAGCTTTTGGGGTCACCATGCCCTACCTGAGCTCCACCTGAGTGGATTCAGACTGACCACTTTTGAGATGGATGTTCATAATTTGTTGGATAAAATCTTACTATTAATATGCCAGTGTGTTCTGAAATGCTGTAATAACAAACTAATTTAAATCTTAGTCCCAATACATGCAAGAGATGAAAATGGTAAGGAGATGATACAAGTAAAAATATACTATAAAAAAGCAATATAGGGAGATGTTTGAAGGTGAAGAAATATGATTGAGTAGCTTATTTGAAGATGAGGAGGAGAAACAGGATTCTTATATATTTTTAATATAAAGCTAATAACATATTCTGTCAGATTAAATGTGTAGATAAAGAGAAGAAAAATAACAAGTGATTCTAAGTTTTCAGGTAGGGAGGAGAAGGTAGTATGAAATTGACTTAAGAGCCTTGCAAGTAACTGAGATTATAATGCAGTTATTGAGGTAGAAGATTCAGTTTTCGATGTGTTAAATCTCAGATATCTATTTATATTTAAGTACCTACATAAATATGGACTTCGGGGAAAAATTCTAAGTTAGGTATGCAAACATGAGAAGCATCAACATATAGGTAAAGCTATGAGCTTATGTGAGATGGCTAAGTATGGAGGTGTATACAGGCAGAATCATGAGAGCTATTTTAGTCAGATGTTTTGCCACTGCAGCCTAAAGACCGAACAAAATCAATTTTAGAGCAGAAAATTTTTATTTGGTGTTCACAGTTTCCGAGGTCTTGGTCGATAAACAGCCGATTTTATAGCTCTGGACTTGCGGTGAGACAGAACTTCATGGTGGGATGGTGTGGTAGAGGAAAACAGGTGAGGACATGGTCACCAGGAAGTAGAGAAGGGGTCTCAGCTCAGCTCACAATATACATATCCCAAATGCACACTCCCAATAACCTACCTCCTCCAGCTGCATCTTACCTGCCTGTAGTCACCACTCTGTTAATCCCTATCTGTGTTATTAATTCACTAATAGGTTTAAGGCTCACATAACCCAATCATTTTACCTATAAACTTACTTGTACTGCTCCATTCATGAACTTTCAAGAGATACTTCATATCTAAACTATAAAAACAGGATATGCTGGCAGTGTGATGCATAAGAGCAGTCTGCTAAAAAGGTGAATAGTAGCTGAAATCAAAGCTATCCTCTCACCAAGCTGTGTTTTCTGAAGTGGGACTTCTCCATCTGGAGAGCAAACTCTTAATTAGTAAGAATACTCCCTTAAGGGAAGCAGAGTCCCTAGACTAAAAATCAAAGAGCTGACTAAAGTGGAACTCCAATACTAAAAGTTGGGAAAGGGCAGTGGTTGCCTGAGGCTTGGATGGGAGGTACAGGGTGGTGTGTGTGTATGTGTTTGAGTGCAAAGGAGTACAAGTTAAAGTTTGGACATTACATATTTTGTATTTTGATGAGGAAAACTTAAAAATGAGGCTCAACTGGCAAAAAGGTCAAGAAATGAGAAGCCAGTGATATAAAGAAAATAAAACAAGCAAATACCTCAAAACAATCAAGTCTTCCACCCTTGAATCCATAATGAGCTTCCAAGAGAAAGAATGATTGAAAGACTGATCACTTCTTGTTAATAATACAAATTAAAATTAGGTCTCTGAATTAGCTATTGTATTTTCCCAAATAGTGTTCGTTGTTGAACTTGAGTGGCATTTTGATGAAGCACTGCCTTTATTTTAGTGAGTAGAAGAGGGAATAAACAGGAAAAAAAAAAGAAAAAGAAAGAAATTTCTTTTTGAAGCATAGACAAATGTGCCAGTACTTGGAGAAATAAATGAATGCAAGAGATGGTATCATTGTGTGTATAAATAACTGTACATTTTTAAGGTAAATTTGATTATTCAGCAGAAAATAAAAACTGATGCAGGAGGGTAAGGTGTTTTCTAAAGCAAGGCCTTGAATTGCCAAATTGAAATAGGGCCAGGTATAAGTTATAGATGCACACACATGCACACATACACATACTCACTTTTGTGTGTTTAATAAAGTTTGCCAAAAAATAGAACGAATAAGTACAATCTGGAAAGAAATCTCTATGAATAAACTTCCTATGAGCAATTAGGTTAGGTCATGTGCTAAATGGGATTTCTCCCAAATTCATATTTCCCCCAAATCCATCCCTAGTACTCCAATACCATAATCCATAAATATATTTGAAGAAAAGACACTTGAAAAAGTGATTATGTATGTTAAAATGAGATAATCAGAGTGAGCCTTCGATCAACACTGCTATCTTCATAAGAAGAAGATATCAAGACATACAAGATAAAGTTGCCAGAAACCTGCATGCAATGAGAGAAAATAATGTGTGGAAACTGGAAGAAGACAGATATCTGCAGTTCTAGGAGAGAGAACTGAAAAGAAACCAACCCAACTGGCTCCTCAAAGACTGTGATAACATGAATTTCTGTCCTTTAAGCCATCCAGCCTACTATTATACTGTTATGGCAGTTCTAGCAAATTAATAGAGATTGGAAGCCATACGACATTAATAACGAAGTGTTGCACTCCTTTTAATTCTGTCCAGCAATTACCACCAGGGGTATTAAATAAATACCAAGTGATATAAGTGATGTAGATAAGAGTAAAAACAGTAGTGCACACTTGTAATCCTAGCTGCTCTGGAGGCTGAGGCAGGAGGATTGCAAGTTCAAAGCCAGCCTCAGAGAAAGCCAGGCACTAAGCAACTCAGTGAGACCCTGTCTCTAAATAAAATAGAAAATTCGGCTGGGGATGTGACTCACTAATCATGTGCCCATGATTATTGCCCCCACCATTTCTCCCCCACCAAAAAAAAAAAAGAATGAATATAAATGACTAGTTAAACTATGGCTATGTGTTCTGTGCTTAATAATTGTTCACTGCCCTTGTATCAATTTCTTAAGCAATGGCACACTCATATATTTATGGTAGGCAGCATAATATACGAGTTGCACCAAAGGAACCATATGGAGAGTGGTGAATTCTATTAATATGAAGAAGCATAAGGTGAATCTGAAATGTTATATCTTCCCTTAAAGGCAAGAGTGTACCTTATTCTCCATTTCCAGAACCTTTCAGGGCCAATGAATTAATGTTAAAAAAGAAATCCCTCTCTTGGGATAGTCTTATAGCTTTCATGAAGTGTTTTCCATTATAGGCATGATTCAAGTTTTAAAAGAGTCTTATCTCTAATTTATGTGCACACACTGGTAGCTCTTCTGTAGAGCATGTTAAGGAATAAAAATCTAATCACTTTCAACTATATCAATAATTCTATTGAGTATGACTTTTAACTCAACAGTGATTAATATGCAACCAATGAATCACAGTTTTTGCATTTTACCTTCTTTGAAGTAGTGATTTTTTTTTTCTTGTTTTCATCCTTGCTATGAAACCAATAATGTAGGAATTTAACAGAGCAAATTCTTAAAATTTCTCATTTCCATACATTGCCATTCATTTCTCTGTAATTATTTAACGCGGTACATCTTTGTGCAAGATAAAAGTCACTGTCTTTAAATCTCATTTCAATCACATTCTAAGTGGCACACTGCTGAAATCTTTCATTTTTACTAATGCTAAGAAAATGTTTGCTGAAAGCAGATTTGCTCATGCATTCTTTTTGTAAATGTCCTCTTATTCTTTTCCATCAGCTGAGTTGACATTTTCATTGGTCTGTAAGTCTGTAAAGAATGTTGGCTGAAAATATGCATGTTCTAAGGCATTTCTTGTTCTCTGGTGGCAGGCTCTGTGCTGACCCTCTGCAAATCTGAGTTTTGCTGAATCAATGTTTATATCATAACTGTGGTAGCAGTACATTGAATCACAATTTTCTCTGTAATTAAATATAAACAGGGAAAGAAATTTACATAGCTTCTCATATCATGGAATATTATGACAAAAACCAAATAGGTATTATAAATGGTAGGTACTGAATAGTCCAATATTTCAACAAAAAGTGTGTTTCTATTTGCACAAGTGAGAAAAGGGCACAGAAAGAAAAAGAGTGGAGAAGAGGGAAAATGAGGAGGAGGCCAGTCATGGCCATGCAAAGGTAAGTTGCAATAAATATATAGAGATTCAGTTACAAATTTACCTTATTGGTATTTAAATTTTATAAACTATCACTGTATTTTATTTATGTAAAATGAGCTATTCCCATTAATCTGATATTTTTTTTTGAAAATTTGGTTATAAAATATTACCCTGACTCACATAGAACTTATATTTCTTCTCCATGATATAGTACTGGATTGTTTGCAAATTTGGGTCTTTTGTAAGTAATTTTTTTAAAAAAATATTGAATTACAAAAGTACTATACAGAGTTCATGCAATTCCAATCAAAATTACAGTAAATTCCTCATAGACATGGAAAGAGCAGTCATGAAATTCATCTGGAAAAGTAAGAGATTCAGAATAGCTAAAGCAATCTTTAACAAGATGAGTGAAGCAGGTGGCATTGTTATAACAGACCTACAGAGCTATAGTAACAAAAACAGCATGGTATTGACACCAAAATAGACTTGTAGACTAATGGTATAGAATTAGAGGACACAGAGACTAATCTACAATTACATTTATCTTATATTTATTAAAAGTACCAAAAGGGTACATAGGAGAAAAGATAGCCTCTTCAACAAATGGTGCTGAGAAAATTGGAAATCCATATGCAACAAAATTAAATTAAACTCCCATCTCTTACCATGCACAAAACTCAACTCAAAGCGAATCAAGAACCTAGGAATTAAACCAGAGACACTGTGTCTATTATAAAAAAAAAATGTCGGCCCAAATCTCCATCATTTTGAATTAGGCTGGACTTCCTTAATAAGATTCCTATAGGGCAAGAATTAATAAATGGGATTAATTCAAACCAAATAGCTTCTTCTCAGCAAAAGAAACAATCAGAGACGTGAATAGAGAGCCTACTAATTGGGAAAAAAAAATCTTAACACATGTAGAGCACTAATCCCAAGAACATATAAAGAACTCAAAAATCTTAGCACCAAAAATAAACAAATAAATGGGCCAAGAAACTGAAGAGAAGTATATGAGAAGAAGATACACAATCAATTAACAAATATATGAAAAAATATTTGGCATCTCTAGCAATTAGAAAAATGAAAATTAAAACTACTCTAAGATTTCATCTCACTTCACTGAGAATGGCAGCTATTAAGAATACAAACAACAATAACTATTGGCAAGGATGTGAGAAAAAAGGCACACTCATACATTGCTAATGGGACTGCAACAGTGTAGCCAATCTGGAAAGCAGTATGGAGATTATTTGGAAAACTGGGAATGGCACCACCATTTGACCCAGCTATCCCACTCATTCCTTGGTCTATACACAAAGGACTTAAAAACAGTATACTAAAGGGACACAGCCACATCAATGTTTATAGCAGCACAATTCACAATAGCTAAACTGTGGAACAAACCTAAATGCTCTTTGGTAGACAAATGGATTTTTAAAAAATGTGGCATATATACACAATAGAATATTACTCAGCAATAAAAGACAGTAAAATCATGGCATTTGCAGGTAAATGGGATGCAGTTGAAGAAAATAATGCTAAGTGAAGTTAGCCAAACCCCCCCACCAACAAATGGCGAATGTTTTCTCTGATATAAGGTGATTGACTCATAGTGGGGTAGCAGGAGGGAGCATGGGAGAAATAGAAGAACTCTACATAGGGCAGAGGGGTGGGTAGAGAAGGGAGGGAGCAGGGGGTTAGGAATGATGGTGGATTGTGATGGACATCATTATCAAAAAAAAAAAAAAAAGTAGGAAGACATGAATTGGTCTGACCATACTTTGTATACAGAGATATGAAAAATTGTGTTCTATATGTGTAATAAGAATAGTGATGCATTCCGCTGTCATATATTTAAAAAATAAAAGAAATTTTAAAAAGTGGTGTATTAGGCAAAAGATAAAACTTAAAAGCTTGGGAAATACAATGCAGGTTATGTGACCTGACCTTGCCATATACATATTTGTCATACCACAGTGAACCTCACTTTTATGTGTATCCACAAGGACCTAAAAACACAAATAAACTGTAAGAAAATATCAGAAAGATCAGGACAGTCAAGGGAGCAGGAGAGTGAACGTGAAGTACTAGGGACTGAATTAGAACAAATTATCTTCCATGCTTTAATAATCATATTAAAATGAATCCTTAAGTTATGTATAGATAAAAATAACTAATAAAAAAATCTACAAAAAATTTGGACATCTTAGTTTCATAAACAAAGATCAAAGACTAATTTTCATCAAAAATATCTTAGAAGTTAAGGTGTTTTTTTCTCTTTCTCATTCCTTTTCTTCTATTATTTTTCTTCCTTTCTTCCTAATATTCTTCTATTTATAAGAATGTAAAAATTGATTTTAGTACACTCTCATTCATGAACAATTTATTGAAATTAATGTGGATGAGGGGAAAGAAGTTAAAATAAAATTCAAAATAGATTAGATTTTTTTAGATCAAAGTTGCCTTGAATGAAGGAAAACTTTTATTTTTAGTTCTGAATAATTGTTGGATTATTGTGAGAGGCAGGAAAGTCATCTTGTTCTATCCGCAGATAGCTTAAATACTACTGTCATGAAGACTGACAAAAATACATGTAAATTATCATGTGATTTATACACCTAAACTTCTGTATGGGTAGTTATACTAATTTTGTTTTAAATTATTTGGTTATTTTTAATGTTTCTCTTTATGTAATATTAAAGTGCTGAGTGTCTTTGAACCAAGCTATATACTTAGTTAACGAATGCTTTAACTATAGAAATGCCTATTAGTATCAAAATTTTATTTATGTACTAACATATATCCATAGTTTGCAAAATCTAGTATTATCACATCCAAATTAGTTCCATTATCAAGAACTTAATTGTTATACATATTGTTATTGTATATGTCTTTTGTACAGATATAATTTATAATTTTAGCAAACAATTTGGAATGATTCAATTCCTAAGTGGTGTTGACCTGAACTGTACTTCATATATTCATAATAGTCCACTTTATTAAAATGTGAAGGTCTTAAAATTCTTCATGTGTATGCCATATAGATAATGCTAGTTTAAATTTTAATAGTAAAGTAAAATATGGGTATTTTGAGTCATTGTATGGTAAAAAGAACGATATAAACTTTTTTTTTTCATACTAGGAATTGAACTCAGGGGCACTAGACCACTGAATCACATCCCCAGTCCTATTTTGTATTTTATTTAAGGTCTCAGGGTCTCAATGAATTTCTTAGTGCCTCACCTTTGCTGAGGCTGGGTTTGAACTCTCATTCCTCTTGCCTCAGCCTCCCAAGCTGCTTGGATTACTGGTGTGTGCCAATATGCCTGGCAAACTTTTGATTAGTAAGGCTCAAGTTATGGTAGGGTTCTTCTGAACTCTATTCTATGCTTCTTACCTGCATTTTAGTGGTTTTCTGGAAATACTAGGAATTCCTTGGCTTGTAGAAGCATTACTCTGCTCATCTTCACAATACAGGTCCAAATTTAACCTTCATAGTTGAGCATCAGTCCTGTTGGATTAAGGCCTGACCTATTGACTTTATTTTTACTTAATTACTTCTGCTAAGAAATTGGCTTTCAATAAGGTTGCATTATGAAGTACCAGGGCTTAGAATTTTGAACTATAACTTTTAGAGGTGACTTAATTCCACATGTAAAAAAAATATTAAGTAGAAAAGGTTATTACAAAATAATATTAATGATACAAAAGCTTTATCTAAAACTCTATATAGATATAGGTCTAGATATATATGACTTCAATTATTAGTAAATGAATCTTGTGGCTAAAGTAAATCTTGTGGGGACAAATTTAAGGTGGTCCTAGACTGAAATGACCTCTCTCAAGAATTACTGAACATAGTTTTCCCTAGGGGGGGCTATACCTGTTGGCTCAGGTGACCTTTAAATCCCTGACACTGTGGGACACTGTAATTCATTCAGAAGCATTCTCTAAAAACATCTATGATCTGTCTAGCAGTTTTTCTAGACAAAAATCTTAGGACTTCTTGGTTTCTTCCAGGAAGAAAAACGTCTTGTGGTACCAAACTTCAGGTCTAAAACCACAGTAACTCTCTAGTATTGGGTTTCTTTACGTAGTTGCCTTTAAATTCCTGGGCAGGAAATTACTTCATGAGACAACACAAAGCTTCAAGAAGTCTTCTACTTGCTAATAAACATGACCTTCTTTTCCCTAGTAAAGGATCAGGGGAAGGAACAGATCATCAGTTCTACCCATGCAAATGTCTTTTCTTCCTCTTTTCACTCCTGTTTGTCATTCCCAGAGTCCATACAACATCTTCATTCTGAGTTGGAACAACATCTTCTATGACAATAAAAGGAGGTGTATATCCCAATCTGCATATAAATATGGACTTCAGACCTCTGATCGTGGATCTTGACAGCTAAAAGAATGATAAAAGAACCTGGAAAAGCCTTCCCTTCCCAATAATACCTTTGTTCCCAACTAATATCTTGCTGTCAAGTCCAATCTTTCATATTGAAGCTGATTTTTACCAGCATTTACTCTTGGGAGTTCTTTTCCAAAATTGCAAACTTATCACCCATCTCTAGATGTCAGAAGCAAACAAGAGAAACAATTCTATGTTGTGGAAGAATGAAAGGAAAAACAATTTTGTTTCAAAATTTTATTAAGCCTATGAGTCAACCTGTATAACCAAGAGAAAACTTTGTGTTAGAAGTCTTCAAACCTCTCCCTTCTTGTTCTATATAAACGATAAAGTAAGATATTGTAAGCTATAGTCATCCTGCTGTGTCATGCAACATTGGAACTTATTCCTCTCTATCTGCATTTAAAGAGTTGGAAATGTTAATTACCATTAATGCTATTAATAACATTGTTATACTTTTTTAAACACACACATCAAAATTACCTGTCAAAATATAGAGACAGGTAAGAAAATGAGAGCTATCTAGGTAAGAAAATGAGAGCCACTCATAAGTGGTTTTAATTTACCATTTCAGATGTAATTCTTAATCCAACAAAAAATACAATATTTATTTGAGAAACACAACTAAAAAATTATATATATATATATATATATATATATATATATATATATATATATATACACACAGAAGATTCTTTTTTTAGTAAAAACCAGTAATCAATACTTCATGAAATTTACAAGATGTTAATGGTCACTGACTGAGTGAGTTCTCCCTAAGCCCACCATTCCCTCCTTCTTTTTTACTGAATGGTCTCTCCTCAACTTTTCTCAGATATTGAATAGCCACTTCATGAAGAAAGCGCTCATCAAAATGCTAGTTATTATATTTTTCTTATATGGCTTTATGATTTGCTTTGAATTTAAAAATCAGGTCAGTAAAATGGCTTTTTCTGATCTGTTTTAAAAGAAGAAAAAAATTCTCAGATTACCACTTACCCTAGATAGATTAAAAAAAAAAATATTAAAAGAGAAACAAAAGACTATCTTTGATGTTATCAACATAATTTGCATGAACTAAATTCACACTGGTTAGAGAAAGTTATTAATACTTATGCAGTTCCACATTTTATATTAAAATTAAATAATTTGCATTTAATTCTTCTGGATTACTATTGGAGCCTTCCTTGCATTTTGATTTCCCAGTTCACATTTTCTACAAGGCTGTTTTTTTTTTTTTTTTTTTTTTTTTTTTTTTAATTTTTTATTGTTGGCTGTTCAAAACATTACATAGTTCTTGATATATCATATTTCACAATTTGATTCAAGTGGGTTATGAGCTCCCATTTTTACCCCATATACAGATTGCAGAATCACATCAGTTACACATCCATTGATTTACATATTGCCATACTAGTGTCTGTTGTATTCTGCTGCTTTCCTATCCTCTACTATCCCCCCTCCCCTCCCCTCCCCTCCCCTCTTCTCTCTCTGCCCCCTCTACTGACATTCGTTTGTCCCCCTTGTATTATTTTTCCCCTTCCCCTCACTTCCTCTTGTATGTACTTTTGTATAACTCTGAGGGTCTCCTTCCATTTCCATGCTTTTTCCCTTCTCTCTCCCTTACCCTCCCACCTCTCATCCCTGTTTAATGTTAATCTTCTTCTCATGCTCTTCGACCCTACTCTGTTCTTAGTTACTCTCCTTATATAAAAGAAGACATTTGGCATTTGTTTTTTAGGGATTGGCTAGCTTCACTTAGCATAATCTGCTCTAATGCCATCCATTTCCCTGTAAATTCTATGATTTTGTCATTTTTTAATGCAGAGTAATACTCCATTGTGTATAAATGCCACATTTTTTTTATCCATTCATCCATTGAAGGGCATCTAGGTTGGTTCCACAGTCTAGCTATTGTGAATTGTGCTGCTATGAACATTGATGTAGCAGTGTCCCTGTAGCATGCTCTTTTTAGGTCTTTAGGGAATAGACCGAGAAGGGGAATAGCTGGGTCAAATGGTGGCTCCATTCCCAGCTTTCCAAGAAATCTCCATACTGCTTTCCAAATTGGCTGCACCAATTTGCAGTCCCACCAGCAATGTACAAGTGTACCCTTTTCCCCACATCCTCGCCAGCACTTGTTGTTGTTTGACTTCATAATGGCTGCCAATCTAACTGGAGTGAGATGGTATCTTAGGGTGGTTTTGATTTGCATTTCTCTGACTGCTAGAGATGGTGAGCATTTGGAGAATGAACAATAGGTTACTGAATGATCAATGGGTTATAGAAGACATCAAGGAGGAAATTAAAAAAATTCTTAGAGATTAATGAAAACACAGACACAACATATCGGAATCTATGGGACACATTGAAAGCAGTTCTAAGAGGAAAATTCATTGCTTGGAGTTCATTCCTTAAAAAAAGAAAAAACCAACAAATAAATGATCTCATACTTCATCTCAAAATCCTAGAAAAAGAAGAGCAAAACAACAGCAAAAGAAGTAGAAGGCAAGAAATAATTAAAATCAGAGCTGAAATTAATGAAATCAAAACAAAAGAAACAATTGAAAAAATTGACAAAACTAAAAGTTGGTTCTTTGAAAAAATAAACAAAATCGACAGACCCTTAGCCATGCTAGCGAAGAGAAGAAGAGAGAGAACTCAAATCACTAACATACGGGATGAAAGAGGCAATATCACAACAGACACTTCAGAAATACAGAAGATAATCAAAAATTATTTTGAATCCTTATACTCCAATAAATTAGAAGATAGTGAAGGCATAGATAAATTTCTTAAGTCATATGATCTGCCCAGATTGAGTCAGGAGGATATAGACAACCTAAACAGACCAATATCAATTGAGGAAATAGAAGAAACCATCAAAAGACTACCAACTAAGAAAAGCCCAGGACCGGATGGGTATACAGCAGAGTTTTACAAAACCTTTAAAGAGGAACTAATACCAATACTTTTCAAGCTACTTCGGGAAATAGAAAAAGAGGGAGAACTTCCAAATTCATTCTACGAGGCCAACATCACCCTGATACCTAAACCAGACAAAGACACTTCAAAGAAAGAAAACTACAGACCAATATCTCTAATGAACCTAGATGCAAAAATCCTCAATAAAATTCTGGCGAATCGGATACAAAAACATATCAAAAAAATTGTGCACCATGATCAAGTAGGATTCATCCCTGGGATGCAAGGCTGGTTCAATATACGGAAATCAATAAATGTTATTCACCACATCAATAGACTTAAAAATAAGAACCATATGATCATCTCGATAGATGCGGAAAAAGCATTCGACAAAGTACAGCATCCCTTTATGTTCAAAACTCTAGAAAAACTAGGGATAACAGGAACATACCTCGATATTGTAAAAGCAATCTATGCTAAGCCTCAGGCTAGCATCATTCTGAATGGAGAAAAATCGAAGGCATTCCCTCTAAAATCTGAACAAGACAGGGATGCCCTCTCTCACCACTTCTGTTCAACATAGTTCTCGAAACACTGGCCAGAGCAATTAGACAGACGAAAGAAATTAAAGGCATCAAAATAGGAAAAGAAGAACTTAAATTATCACTATTTGCAGATGATATGATTCTACAAGGCTGTTTTAGTCAGCTTTTCAGCTGCTGTGACTAAAGGACCCAATCAGCACAATCGTATGGAGAAGAAAAATTTATCTGAGGGCTCACAGTTTCAGAGATCTTAGTCTACAGAAGTCTTGCTCCATTCCTCAGGGCTCTTGGTAAAGCAGAACATCTTGGTGGAAGAGTGCAGCAGACATGTTTATCAGGAAGCAGAGACAGTCTCATTTGCCATATGCAAATATGTACCCCAAAGCCATGACCCAAATTCCCAACTCTTCCAGCCACACCCTACCACTTTAGTTATTATTCATTTAATCCCAATCAGTGAATTAATTCACTGACTGGGTTAAGACTTTCACAACCCCACCATTTCTTCTCTGACCCTTCTTACATTGTCTCACATGTGAGTTTTTGGTGGACACTTCAGCTCCAACCATAACAATGGTGGTCTAGGAACTTGGCAAAAGGAGGAGACATGATAGGCTTGCTGAATCACTCATTCATCCTCCTCAGCAATTGTAGCAAAACAGGATTTATATATTATATTCTATGGTGTGTAGATTTATGGGGTTTTTTTTCTAGATCACAAAGTTGATAAAAGATTAAAATAATTATAGCAAAGTTATTTTGGAATAAATATAAAACATTTCAAGACAAAATCTTTAGAAAATGGCAATTTCTATCAATACAAGTATTACATCAATTATATTATAACGTTTATAAAAATCTGGCAAGAACTCAATCACACGCATTTAGTAGGTACATATGCACTGTATACATGCGCATATATGAGTATAAATATACACATGCAAAATTTTGAAATGGGAATTTACATACATTATTATTAACAATTAAATTCATCCAATTATTTATTGTCTCTTAAGATTTCAGGTATGCACACATTATGAATAAGGGAAGTGGTCTGTAACTATATTAGATATATATATTAAAGAAGTACATTCTGAAAGTTTTGAAAATGCTGACATTCATGATATACAAATCAATTGAGGAAACAACCACTGATTTCAGGAGAAAATTGTAAGTTGAAAAAAGTGCATTTTGAATTAGTACTTTAAATAAAAATGGTAACTATTCAGCCTATGAATGTATCTAAATTAATCTGACAAAAATAATATATTTTATGAAAAACTAACAACATAATAAAGCATATCTCATTCCAAGATTTTTAAAATTATATTTAATTTTTTCTTTTAGTTACAAACACAATTCCTTTATTTTACCATATTTTAAATTTTAATTTGTTATATATGACAGCAGAATTCATTACAATTCATATTACACATATAGAGCACAATTTTTCATATCTTTTGTTGTACACAAAGTAGAGTCACATAATTCATGTTTTCATACATATACTTGGGGTAATGTTGTCCATCTCATTCCACCATCTTTCCTACACCTATGTCCCCTCCTTTTATCTCCCTCCTCTTTGCCCTATCTAGAGTTCATCTACTCTTCCCCTTCCCCCTTCCCCCAAACCCATTATTAATCAACATCCTTAAATCAGATAAAACATTCAGAATTTGGTTTTTTGAGATTGGCTAACTTCACTTAGCATTATATTCTCTAAATCAATTTGTTTACCTGCAAACACCATGATTTTATTTTCTTTTAATAAAAAATAATATTCCATTGTGTATATATACCACATTTTCTTTATCCATTCACCTATTAAATGGAATCTGTATTGGTCCCACAGTTTAGGTATTGTGAATTGTCTTTTGGGTATAGACGGAGGAGAGGGATAGCCAGGTCAAATGGTGGCTCCGTTCCAAGTTTTCCAAGAAATCTCCATACAAAACTATTAATATAACCTGAACAGCAAGTTATTTAGTATATCATCAATGGCTAACCTCTGAGCTATTTGTATGAATTTATTGTAAATATATGTTAAAACTTTTGTATTTTTTTTCTTTTTCTTAAAACATGCATTTTCTGTAACTATAGTCTTCATTTGATCAGTCAAGACTCCCTGATGAGCATGATTATTTTTAACTATGAGTACAAAATTATTTTGAAACACTATCAAAAATACAAGGGTTAAGAAACCAATCTACACTAACAATAACATATATTCCCATATTTCTACAGAGATATACTAGATTGAAGTCATTTTCTTACTCATTCACACTGTGAGCAGAGCTCAGTTCCTTGTGTTTGTAGGTTTCAGGTTCTCGGGTCTGCTTGCTGACTGCTGGATTTGGGTTGTTTCCAGCTTTTAGAAACTATCTTTATTTCCTGGCTTCTGGACCCCTCAGTCCAAGACCCTCTTCAGCCACAAATCTCCCTTTCTTCTTCCTGTGTTGCCATGTCTTGGATTGTCTATTCTACATTTGGCCTGCAGGGATAATCTTCACATTTTAAGGAGTCTAACTTCACTTCTATTGACCAAGTCTCTTTTCTGAGTTACATAATCAACACCATGAATTTGAGTGTGATAATTAGACTGCTTGGTGTGTATTAGTCATCATTGCATTGCTATGATATAATACCTGAAACAGACTACCTAAGAAGTAAAGAGGTTTACTTTGTCACATGAATTTTGTGTTCTAATTACAAAATGGTATGGCCCTGTTGGTTTGGGTTTGTGGTGGAGATAGAACACCTTGGTGGGATGACATATCAAAACCAATGCTCATATCTAGAAACAGAAAGCAGACAGGGAGTCTCACAATTCCCTGCAAGGGCAAGATGCCAATGAACTAAGGATCTGCTACCAAGGCCTAGCTCTTAAAGGTATGCAGCACTTCTTAATAAAGCTACTCTGAGTACTGAGCTTTTACATATGAAACTTTATTCTGAATACACAATATTCCATGTAATGTAGTTATCTTCTTCCATCTGCTGGAATTTAGGAACTCTTTCCAGCTCTGGCATGAGTTTTACCTTCTGACTTCTTGTAGGTCACTTTCCACTCCTCAGTAACTTTCTCCCTCATGTAAAATAGAGAATCTAGGCGAGTGTTCAAAAGACCAAAGTGAATATATTTGTAGATTGCTGTGTAGCACCTTGTTTTCAGTCTCTCTTGCATGTTATGAATGTGAATTTGAACCTCTACTGCCTAATTCAGCAAGAGAGCTGCCCTGTATGTTGCTTCCTATTTCTGACACTTCTCTATGGAACTCAGTTCACCTCATTTCATTCTCTTTTCTCAGATAGTACAGTGTTATGCAGGTCATTGTTCAGTATCTGAAATTGTAGTTTCAGGTGTTTTGTCTACTTTTCTATTTGTTTTATGGAGTAAGAATAAATTTTTTTTGTGAGCAAAAATTGAAACCTAACAATACATGTTAAAGAAATCCCCCATAGCAATTTTCATAATACATCTTATATAATGTAGGAAACACTTGATAAGTTGATGAATATGATCTAAATTGGTTTAAATTTTCTTCTGAGTTATAAAATCTAAAGTATTGAGTACTAGTTGGGGTTTAGTGGAATCAATTATGCTTGGACAAAAGAGAGATTCTGCCTAAATAACATCCTTTTTTTTTTCATAAAAGCATTAAGTGAGGATGTTATTTTGAGTATGTCAAATATTTACACTATTTGTGAGAAAAAATAAAAATCCATTACTGTTTTGAATAAAGGCAATATTTGCTCAAATTCTGGATCAATGTAATGATACTCAGGTTTGAATCTACATACTAGCTGCTTGGAGAATTCTAGTTAAAACTCAGGAAAAACAGGTATTATGAGTTTGAAGTAATCTTACATGCAGCCCCTAGGTGTCTATTTTTTTCTACCACCTGATATGTTTTTATTAGTAAAATTTTGTATCAGTCATGAATTTCAAGTAAACCACTATTTTTCTATAGATTAGTAAGCTATCTTTCAAAAATAAACATCCCTGTTCTACATTAAATGGGTACAGTTTATGTTCTGCATGGATTCTGGACTGACAGATATCAATAAGTTTGAGAAAGGATTTAATTCAGCACTCATGTGTACTTCTCCCCCACCCCCAAATCATGGAGAGATTCTTACAAATATAATTTGTGGAGTAAAGCTACCCACCAATTTGTCATACAGAATGTTTCTTTTGGTATCATTTACAAAGTGATTACCTCACTTCCAACATGATTTCTGACACTCTTTGAGTTATTTGCAAAAACAATATCCAATCTAACAGAAGATTATAAATAAATAAATGGAAATCTTTTTCCATGCTTCTACTATGTTGGAGCATTCAGAAGAGTTCTTGATTAAAAAAAGACCTGTTGTTAAGCAGTTAGCAAAGTAGATTTATGTCTACAAACTCAAATACTACAAGTCTGATTTATCCACACAAAGCTATGAAGCTTTATTTATTCTGTGACTTTGTCTAAAGAATCAATTGTTTCTTTTCAAGGACACTGGAGATTATCTGGGTTTACTTTCTTCTTATGTTTTTATAATTCAATAAATTGCATATGCTTAACTTTTTTGAATGACCATATGCTTTTTTTATAATATATAATATTTTTGTCATTAGAAGATAGAATATTTTAAGCAGTTTTTATAATTATTGTTCCTCAATAAAAACGATTTTCTTAAGCTTCGATTTCAAATGGGGATAGTGAGCAAATAAATTACCAAAGAAGAGATAAAATTTTATATTTTAATTAAAAAATATTTGACAAGCCAGGAACAGTGGCACACACCTGTAATCCCAGTGGCTTGGGGAGACTGAGACAGGAGGCTCATGAGTTCAAAGCCAGCCTCAGCAATTTATGGAGGCACTAAGCAACTTAGTGAGACCCTTTTTCTAAATAAAATACAAAATGAGGCTGGGGATGTTGCTGAGTGGTTGAGAACCCCTGAGTTCAATTCCCAGTGCCAAAAAAAAAAAAAAAAAAGAAAGGAAGAAAAATTGACAAATTTCTACCATTTTTTCCTACCACAAAAGCATAGCTAAAAGTATTATGCAGATAAACTTTATCCAGAAAGAAGCTCATGTCACCAGTTTTCTACTCTCCATCATACTTCATGGCTGTCAAAGAAATCCTTCAACCCACTGTTCAATTTTAATGAACACATTTGTTGTTCCTCAAAGTGTTTAGAATTAGCTCACTAGTCATAAGGAAATAGCTAAAAGAATATGGGGAGGGAAATGTTCTAGAAGGATAAGTGTCCCTATTGTTGTGACTTCATAAGTTTGAATGGTGCCTGGGTCTCAGTGCTGGCACTCAGAACTTCTTATCATCAGGCAGAAAATGGTTATGATGCAAGATGAAAGTGGTATTTGACAAAACTCAGTTGGCCTATGTCTCTGCAATTATAATAATAATAATATGTTATAAATATTAACTTAGAGGGAATTGATGGTACAGTATACTTAAAGGTTAGAGAATAATTTACAATGTTCTAATGTAACAGTTGAAAAACCCAAGGGGTTGGGGAGGCTTTAGCAGTTCTGATTTTCTTCCATCCACTTCAAATTATATGGTAGATGTGATTGTTGGAGATATAGAAGGTATTAGAGAGTGTTTTAGAGGTAAACAAGATTTCTTCTATAATCCTACCACATACAAGCAGGTGAGATAGAGTCCGAGATTATCTAAATTTAGCAGTGAATTAGACTAAGTTTAGGAGAGGTGCCTTCTTCCCTAACAGTCATGCTCTTTGTGGGTGGGTGGGCTTTGCCCTCTCTGTTGTCTTCTTCTTGCTCCTTCTTTCCTAACCTCTCTCAGAATTTGCTATGCAACAGGAGGTAGCTCAACTCATGGTCTTCCCCTTCTTTCCTATAAGCTTACCAGATAACTTAACATTGCAGATAATTTGTAGAGTTTTGTTCACAAATGTCTAATTTCTTCATACATATATTTTGTGTTATAGTTGCAATTTATCTGAAGACGAGAAAAAAACATGGAATTATATTTTATTTTCCATCTTTCTATCTAATAGAGTTTATCAGTATGCCAAGGAGATTTCTTCCTGATCATTGAGAAGAGAGCTCAGAAGTGACTAGAGGTTGTGGAGTCACTAGCCCAGTTGTTTATCAGAGAGCAACATCTTCTTTAACTTATCTGGTCTTTAAAATGCCTGCTTCAGTTGTACATTTTTTCTGAATTGCTTTAGTATGAGTGCATGTATTTACATAATTTTGTGTATCGAAGTATACATATATGTATAATTCTACTGGGAACCTACAAGAAAATAATTAAATTTATAAAAATATCCATAGATAAATATGGAATCTAAGAACTGTAGAAAAAGTGAAGAACTGAAAACAATTCATTCTTCAATCAATGTTTGTCTTCTCTTTCTTTAATTAGTCCCCCAGTGGCTATGTTTGAGATCTGGTACTAGTGTTTGAACATGCTGCCTCTATAATTGCGAAGTTCTACAGAGTGATCCTTCAGATTGTATTTATAAAGAAGCCTATCGAGTTTGAATGGCATAGGGATTATATTGTCAAATTTCTTCCAAATATTCATAAAGTGAACTTTCTTAGAGAATTCCAGTTTGAATTTTTACTCATGCTCTGAGCCCGTTATCTCCTTTGAGAAAAAGAGTTCTGCTTCAAACAGGAATGAGTTATTCCTCAGTCCCACCTCCTGTTTTCAGTTATGCTGAAATATTTGAATTAGATTACAAATAGAGAGTCAAATAATAAAATTTGATGGTTCAAATGATTTATATGTTTATAAATTAAAACAAAATGTAATGGCTATGTTATGATACTTGTAGAACATATGTATATCTTAATAAATATTTATTTATTCTTATGACAATGCTAATATCCCTTTAAAAACTTATTATTGTGGAAACAATGAGTTTCTGTTTACTTAAAATTTAAATATATAATGAAAACATGGCATGCAACCTGCACTATTAGTACTTTGACAGATTTTAAACTAAATAACAAAATATAGTTGCCTATAAATCATTATGTGAATGGAAAACTATCATGGGAAATGAAGATAATAGAAAACTTTCTGATACAACAAGGAGAGTTAAGCTCTTTGGAATTTAAGTCTTTATACAAATAATTCTGAAAAAAAAGTAAGTGCCTTATAATTTTTTTAAAGAATTTGCCATTTTTTAAAAATCTTCATTAATAAGGAACTTATTATTTTATGTGGTGCTAAGAATTGAACCCAGTGCCTCACATGTGCAAGGCAAGCACTCTATCACTGAGCTACAGCCTCAGCCCAAGTGCCTTGTAAAACAACGCCAAATTGCTGAGCAAGATGAAAGCAATGTCAAATGCTTTGTTCAAGGGTAGAAAAAACTTCAGAGGAAAAAAATAAAATGAATTAAATCTCATTAGCACTTGTTTAAAGTTTCTGCCTTAGTGAGGAATTTGCTTAGTCCATCTCTGCATTACCAAAATCTGGTTATTTTTGATTATCATAACCCCACACATTTGAGGAGAATTAAGACATATTTAGAAAAATTCCATACGGGGGAACTTGGAAAAGTTAACAGTAGTCTGATTTTAAATGTAAAGTTATTTAACAATAAAGCACCAAAATAATATTCTCTTTGCGTCTTAGAGAACTTAATTTGAGATATTTTCTATTTTTTAGTAGAAAATGTTTCTTTTGACCCCAAAACTCTCAGGAGTTTACTTGCCAATATTGAAGATAGAGGTGCAGAGACACTGAAGAATTAAATTTTCCATTTTTCTTAAATGCTTAACAAATGTGTGAATTTAACAAATGGGCAGAAAGTCAAAATTCAGAGTTCATAATACAGAATAATCTAAAATGAGAATGGGTAAGTGGGCAAGGTGTGAGAGCTGATATCAAAAGTGCTCCTAATTAAATTGATCAAAGCTATTTGCTCAATGCATTCATCTTGTGAATACACTGGGTACTTCAAAAGGTACTGGTGCTATCATCTTTTGATTTCAGTCTATTATTCTTCACAATAGACACCACTGCCCAACCCAATATATCCATGTTAATTCTATAATTATGTAATTGCAATGGCTTTTTCTATCAGCACACATGCCAGAATGAAGGAAAATCATGCTGCTAAGTACCCCGACCTTTTGGTCTTATCTGGCTTTGTGGCTGAAAGCATATGTGGCTCTGGTAGCATCTCATGCAGAATGACAGAATAATCATTGAGACATGAAACCACAACTTGTAGGGAATTAATCATGACCATTAATCTCTGCCACATTCTTCTATTCTTTGAAAATGGGAGAAGTGACAGAGATTTCATCTTGTTTTCTGCATATAAATGAATCTCAAAGCAGCTTCTTGGCTTTTGGGTGGATTTGAAAAAGAAAAATATGATGTTAGCTAATCTCAAGTTGCATATTATTTGAAATTGATAATCACTTCTATTGTGCAAAAATGTGACCTTTGTATTATGTTGATCTATTGAGTGGATATATGACCATATTACCAACTTCTTGTTATTGAAGTCCTCAGTCACAGGAAAAAAAAAAAAAAAAAAAAAAAAAATATATATATATATATATATATATATATATATAGAGAGAGAGAGAGAGAGAGAGAGAGAGAGAGAGAGAGAGAAATTTTGGTAATTTGAGGTTTTTAAAATGCCAGTGATCACTTTTTAGAAAGAGTCAAAACAGAACTGCATGTGATGGAACCAAGAACCCCAAGACCTTATGTCAATATATTTTTCATTGGAAAACAATGGGAAATATGATGTTTTATTGGAAGTTTGAAAGTTGATTAGGGATTTTTGAACATTTAGAAAAGTAAAAAATTATGTTTAAAAAAGTCTAGAAAAAAGTTTGTTGGTGTCTAAGTAAATAATTTATGAGGATAGGACAGTTTTTAAAAAACAATTAAATGTATATCCCACATTTTCATCATTCAGGTTCATGTACTCACACACATGGAAAAAATAAACTAAAGCCTCTGTATTGTCTCACATTGTTCTGAATGCCAGAGTGGCTACTGACAGTTCAGTTTTAATCTGGCAAAGTCCACAGATATGTCTTTCTAGGAATGCAGGCCCTTAAACCCCTGCTGTTTTCCTCAAGTAGCAATTTAAAAATAAATCTGGATATACAGCAAAAAAATAAAATGCAGAATTATCTTTAAAAACTTGGCAATTATCATTATATATCATCACTAATCAATACAATAATAACAACAATAGCAATGGTAGCTATTTACTGAATATTCTTAGAAAAGTATGTATGTATGTTTGTATCTGTGTATATGCATGCATACATGTATGTTTCTGTACTTGTATATTTATAGTAGATTTTAACATATAAAAATATTACAAACAGCTACATATATACCATATATACAAACTAGGGAGTGTTTATCTAAATATGTATATATTTTATTTTAAAAATTATACTAGTTTTTTTATGAAATTACTTAATTCAGGACAATTTCAATCATATGTATGCATATATACATATGCATATTCTAATTTCACTCTTGGAGTTCTGAATCAGAAATAAAAGTATATTTGAGATCAGAATAAGGAGGTTATTTATAAACATAACTGGGAAGATTTCAACAGTACTATTAAAGTACCTAATAAATTACTGAAGGCTAGAGATCCATTTTGCACATTAAAAAAAAATGTAGATTAAGATACAACATTATTGTTCTCCGTTCACAGGGGTTTACTTTCCTACAACTTCTATCTAATTTATTATTTCTTCTGAGATTTATGCAACACATATATCATGTCATATGTGATATCATGAAATTCTGCATTAGCTTAACATGTTTCATATATTTTCTTAATAGAGCAATCACATTTTGAAGTGGTACTGAATTTCTGAGAGACTATAAAAACGAGGGGAAAACCCTAAACTCTGATAATGGATTATATATAGTCACATATAACCTGAAATGCTAGGAGCACAACTAAATGTGGCACAGTGTTGTTTTGTCAACCATGAATACTTAGAATTGTCAATAACAGTCAACCCAAGAGGCTCTTCTAGAAGAAACTGAATAATCACACCATTCAGCAAAACTTGAGAACTGTATGTAAATAGACTGAGAATAACTCCAGAATCAGGACTGGTAACTGTAGTCAATATGTACAGATAAAAGCCACTGATGAAGAATATTGCACTGGGCTGAGTATATCACCCATCTTGAGGTGCCTCATGAAATCTTGTAAATCAGTAAAAACATGAGTGCTGACTGAAACAGTTCTGCTTTCACATTGCTGATTCCAAGTTATGACAATTTGGAATGCAGGTATGTTTTATTTGACATATTCTAATTTCGCTCTTGGATTAATTATCACCTTCGTGGAAGGAGTTCAGAATCAGAAATAAAAGTATATTTAAGATCAGAATATGGAGGTTATTTGTAAACATAATTGGGAAGATTTCAACAGTATTATTAAAGTACCTAATAAATTTACTTTAGGCTTGAGTTCCATTTTGCACATAAAAAGCATTCAGGCTTTCCCTTAAAGTATATCAGCCTAAATAGAGAACATTTTTTGTCCTATTTCAGATGTGGGTAATGTTACTTTCACAATAAATGTTTCAGTCATGATATTATTATTGAAAATATTGCAGGTATGCTATTAAAACAAACAGATTTTCTGGTGAAATAATGCCAAAATGACAAAATTAATGATGATCTTTAGATTTCGTTTACATCATTTTTCCTTTTGCATTATGAAGTTAAGGAAACACACAAAATCACAAACACATCTTTGAAAGTAATCAGAAACCTAGAAAAATAGTAATTAAAATAAACTTAGTATCAAATAATCAAATATATGTAGATGCCAATATACCTGCTATAATAGGTTGCTCAGATCTTCAACATTACAGAATGTATCTTTGTAAGTAAGATAAGTAAGACACTTAAATTAACCAATAAATTTAAGCAGTTCTTCTTTGGAGTGATTTTTAAAAAGAAATAAGTCAGTGAGGAATATTCTACATCCCAAGGTGACATCATTAAAATGACAAGTCAGCAGGGTGTTGCTGTTTTATTCTTTACAGGAGATTCATGTGAAAGATAATTGCATGTAGTGATTAAGTCCAGAGTCAATATCTTAGTTTTACCTCCAAGTTTAAGACTCATTGCTTGTGCATCCCTGAACAAGTTATTTACTATCTTAGTATATAGTTTTTATATGATGGTAACAAAATTGCTGAATGCCAGGTAAAGATTTTGTATGAAGTAGCATCAATTACCCTTATTAATATTATTAGCATGAAGAGGAAGAATGATAAAAAATGCCAAACACTCTTTTTTGTTTAAGTTTATTAGTTATTATTTCAGAAAAACAAATGAAATACTTTAGTTTAGCTCATTTTATACACACAAATGCAAATGTATATTTTAACTATTTTTTTATGTTTCTATCATGTGTGATCTGGATAAACAGCTAAAGAAAAATGAAGGTAGAGCCTGATTGTTTCAAGTTTTTCAGAGGTATATATTCTAAGAATATGAAAGCTATTTTTTTATTTTACTTTTTTTCTGTAAAATTCTAGGTATTTAGAATATGTATTTATTTTCCTTCAAATGTTTGTGATAAGGTTTTTTTTAATTCTAGGAAAATCCATTAATACTTATTCTCAAAATCAGAATTTGACATGTGCAAACATTTCAGAACACAGGTGATTAGCTTTATTGCTAAACCTATTTGTCTATTTGTTCTGCCAACTTTGATTTTGCCCAAACTTGTTACAGACAGATAGATGGTGATTTTAAGATACATTTACAAATTGGAAAATTATTCACACCCATATCTCACAGTTGGTAAGACTCATGTGAGTAAGTTAAAAGAGGAAGCTTCAATTCATATGCAAAATAGGATCTTTAGTATTATGGTATAGGATCTTTATGAAAAGAGATGATTCCTAGGAAACCTAAGAAAATGAAAACGAGTAGACAAACAAAAAACACAACTTTATCCAAGAAGGGGAAAAAAAGAATATGTTTTAAAAGTGTATTTATTTACGGCGCATGAAATTCTATTCATTGACTGGAATTTTATCAGAAATCAAGATTTTGAATGATTGTTAAGGAAAAACAGTGATATATTAAATGTAAAGCAATAATATAGACTAGAGTCCTTACAACAAATATAAAAGCTGTGGTTGTGGCTCAGTGGTAGAGTGCTTGCCTAGCACTTGTGGAGCACTGGGTTTGATCCTCAGCACCACATAAAATATATATAAATAAAATAAAGTTATTAAAATGTTTAAAAAGTATAAAATCCACTGAATTAAGGATTCAACCTAATCATAAGGGGTATCTCTGTTACTTATGAAGCTGATATACATTTTGGTAATATTCTTCAAATTTTAAGGTAATGATGGTAAACCATTTAGTAGTTTATCTATTTCTTATTGATCACCCATCTAGAAATTGTTCTTTCAATATTTGCTATGGGGAGCATAACTGATGCTTATCCAAGCTATAACCAGACAGCAGAAAGTTACTTAGTTGATGACTAGAGGACACTGATGTTGATTCATCAAATCTGTTTCCTAAATAACTACCCCTGAATTGCGTATATACAAAGATAAATCATTGTGTAGTTATTGTTGTATCTGATCTTTTAGCAACATGCCTAAGTCTGTACAAGTTTGGAATAAGTAGATAATATTAAGAAGACTCAAGTAAATATGTTGCGAATTTTAGGTGTCACAGAAAGAGACAAACTATCAAAAATCAGATAAAATGTTGGATTTGCAGTGTTGATGTTTGGATGCCATGGAATATGCAGGATATAAAAACATTTTTTTCTTGGAGGATGTAGGCAAAAATTAGTCAAGAAATAAAATCTAAACTGAGACACAGCACAGGTCATACCATGCTGAAGTTTGAGAAGGTTCACAACAAAATATTAAAAACATTTTATGAAATTATTTTATAAATCTATGTATGCATTTTTTTAAAAATTTTCATGAGATAGCATACCTTCTTTACATTTTAAATTTTCTTCTATCGTCTGTTTACCTATCTAACTTTCTATTCATTTCTATGTGAAACACCTTACTCAGCAAAATATAAATTTTGCAAGATTGGGCACTTAATGTGTCTTGTAGTATTTATTTTCTTCCTGGTTAATGAAAATAAAATATTTACAAGTTTTTCCTTTAGGAGAACTGCAAGGACTTCAGTACATACAGAACACCAGGAGATATTCTTCAGAAAGATTTAAGACATTAGGTTGCAAAGGAAAGCAAGGGTCAAATAGCAGTAGATATCTACATCAAAATAGGAGTTATGAGTTTATACTCAGCCCATGCAGAAACATTACAAAATTTTTAACAAGAAAGTGAGAAGATTAAATGATTCACTTAAAACATTATCCTCACTACTGTATAAAGTAGGAAGAGTTATGTGATAAAATTGACATTAACATGAAAAGTAGTGAAATGACCAGTTACTATATTTTGGGAGACACCAAAATTTTTGTTTTGGTACTAGGGGTTGAACTCAGGTGCACTTGACCACTGAGCAACATAACCAGCCCTATTTTGTATTTTATTTAGAGATAGGGTCTCACTGAGTTGCTTAGCACCTCACTGTTGCTGAGGCTGGCTTTGAACTGTGATCCTCCTGTATTAACCGCCCAAGCTTCTGGGATTACAGATGTGCATCACCATGCCCAGTCCCAAGTTTGTTTTAATATAAGTCTGTAGCAGTGGATATGGAGAGCTATAGACCTCTAACAGGATCTATGGGAACATATAAAAAGTTGTAAAACAGTTCTTAATGTCTTCTTATACATTACACTCCAGCATATCAATCATGTATGGTGAATTCATACACCTTTTAAAAAAGCAGGAATATAAATTTCCTTTTCAAAATGTATATAAGGGATAAAGATATAATAACAGTAAGATGTTGATTGAATCTTGAATATGGAAATTTTCTAACTCATCTAAAATCTTTGAAATACAAAGACATTTCATCCATTTAAATTGCCTTTTTAAAGTCTATTGACTAATCCACATATTTGTAAGACATTGTTTTCTCATAAAAAATTGTTCAATTTTGAAATTTATTGTACTTAAATTTTAAAACTGAACACGAGATGTCATTAAATTAGGTAGAAATGCTTGGCTTAATTGTGTAATCCAAAGATAACTCAAAACTGCTACATTGTTGCAAAAATAATCAAATAAATACTGAACACATTTCAAAAAGTACTGCTGCATGCTAAATTTCTACCAAAAATATAATTTTAAACAAAAACAGAGTTTTGTTATCAATACAAACAAAAACATTTACTTTAAAACCACTTTGCAGTTTTAAGAGTATTCTTCAAATACTTAATAATACATGTAACTAGAGTTTAAAATAATAAATGAAACTTAAATGTGTTTTCTGAATAATAAAATAGTGACCAGTGATATTTTTCTTCCTTTGACGTGAATTTTAATTTTGATTTATTCAGTATCACTTGCTAATTATAATGTTCTCCATCAAAATAAAACACCTATTTCCACACATTGTGCTACAGACTAAATAGATAAAGTTTTATAAGAAGAGTCTATCATCATGAAATATTTGAGCCAAAACCCTGAGAAAAATATAAGGAAAATTTGATCTATGTTTAAATAATATATTACTTCTAAAGTCATGGATATGGTGTAAGATAACTAAGTGAGACTATTAATGACAGAGCCCTTATGCTTGAAGAAATAAGAAGAATCTGTACATGAGACTCATTTAAGAGATTTTAGAGATGGGCGACTTTGATGGGGCAGTGCCTTTTAGTCAATATGCACGTCTAGCCCATGGTGAATCTTTAAGAAGAAGAGCAAAAGAAGAAATACAATGAACTCATCCCTTCCCTTCCTGTACTGGAATTTTATATTAAACAAATTCAACTGGAAGGCACAGTCTGTGTAAGGTAGCCTGTTGGTGATACCCATGCTCATTAGCAGTCCATGGCAAGAACAGAGCAGAGATGTTGGATACAGATCTGAAAGAACAAATTGAAGCTATTTAGCACAAATGGAAAAGAGTAGGTAGGTAAGTACAGTGTGCAAGGTCCATTTTCTGATAGTGTCAAGTACATTGTTCTCTGGATTTGCCCAGGAAAACAACTAATTTAATACTTCTCAAGTGACTGACTGCAAACAACTCATAAGAAAGGATGTCTATTATTAGATAGAAAAGAGGAGACAAAATTTGACAAAGAGGTCAGTACCTAATATTCTAGCCTCATGTTTCTCAAAGTTTTCTACTCTAACATAGATTTATAAAAAAGAAAAAAATCCAAAAACTCAGAGCCTCACAAGTGAGGATTATGAACATCAAAAGAAAGATCACCCTGAATGACAATGGTGAGCTTAGTTTAAGCACATGAGCTCTTAAATATTAAAGAGAAAATCAGGGAGAAGGGACAAGTGAGAACAGAATGAGAACTTCAGAGTATGAAAAGACTACCCTTGTGCCTGCTGACTGAAAATGTAGGAAGGGGTCCATGTGAACTGTCATGCAGGAAAACTTCAGAAGATAGAAATCGCCCTCAGCCAACAGAAAAGAATGCAGGCCTCCCTCCCTCACCATCAGCATCTACTTAGAACTTCAAGGAACAAGAACACAGCTCCCCACCAGAGTCCCCCAGAAGAAATGCAACCTGTAGATACCTTGAAGTTAGTCTAATGAAACTCCTGTTGTTATGTTATTGCTAATATTTTTGTGATACTATGTGATATAGCCAGCTGCAGTGGCACACACCTGTAATCCTAGAGTTTTAGGAGTTTGAGGCAAGAGGTTCCCAAGTTCAAAGCCAGCCTCAGCAACTTAGTGTGACCTTGTCTCAAAATAAAATGAAAACCCTCACACACAGATACACACATGCACACACTAATCATCATCATCATCATCATCATCATCATCATCATCATCATCATCTTGGGATAGGCTCCATCTTAAATGTTGCTGGGTTCAATCTCTGGAATAGCAACAATAAAAACATCTTAAGTTTCTTGAAATTTTTATGAATACATATTTTCACAAAGGTGGAAGAATAAGCAAATTAAAGAACTATCAGGAGCAAATGTAAATCTCTTTCTGATATGAAACTTCAGGTATAAAATAAAATATTACCTAAAATGTCTCCAGAGAGACTCTATTTCTTAGTGTCCTTACTTCTTAAAGACAAATCATTTATTTTCTTATAATTAAGAAATTTAGGTTAGAAGGAAGGTTGGACAAAGATGATGCTGGATGTTTAACTAGTGTTTAAAAAGTTCTTCAAAATATCTTATTGCATTTTCAATAAAAATATACATGCATACATACATACACACAACAAAAATATTCAGTAACATTCAAACTGAATTTAGTTACTGTTTCTTCTCTGACTATAATTATATATTCAGTACTTACAAATACTAAAAGAAAATAATGATTTGTTGATATTATCAGATATTGTAAGGCTTTGAAATATTTCAGAAAAGATTATACTATACATATTCATATTAGGGAGATAATGAATTAACTAAAAAAATGTCTAAGTAAAATACTTTCAAATACTTTCCTTTTTACAAAAGAATTTAGCATATATAAAATTCATTTTCTAAATATTGTGTCCACTGAATATTATCCTATTATTATTATTATTATTTTTACCAGCCAACCTTCCCTTGCAATATTTCCAGAGATCTATTTCAATTGTTAGTGTATTTAGTTATTTTAAAATACTGCTATTTAATTTACAGGGATTTCCAAAGCATCTATCTTATTCTCTGGAAAGTTTCCAATTTATATGGTGATTTTGAAAATGCTCCTCAAATTTAATGTAGGCATGTATTCTTTTTACTTAAAAGAAACCTTCATATCATGTTAATGTTTATTCTTAAAAGTACTACACAGTCTTTCTTAACAAAGTTGGTAGTCAAGGTAATCCTTTGTTAAATAGGTCTAACCCAGGTGATGCAGAATGTTTATCATTTCTTATTAATATCAATAAAAATTTTTAGCACTCTGACTTGTCATTAAAACAAGGTTTCCTCACCCAAAAAAGCAACTGCAAAACAAAAATGACTAATATTTATTGGTCATTTTGAAGAATTTTACAATTTCATTCTCCAAAATTACTGTGAGGATGACACCTCACTCTGTTTCAAATGAATAACCTTGGTAAAAATTCATTTTAACTACGTTCACAAAAACTATAACTATGTTAACCTCAACTGTAACTATGTTGACAGCAGATTGAATGTTCCAGGTTGAACATTCTACTCACGAAATTTAGTATTCCACTTGATCAGAAACTTTTGTCTTGCCTGTGTCAAGAAACTCATTACCTTTTCTGTGCTTCAAGTTTTATACCTCCTAAGACTGAAAAATATTCTTCACTCACACTTAAACTGGTAAATTCATTCCTTACTACTTTACAGGGATATAAAAGCAGGGGAAAACCTCTTGCTTTTATAAATTTTTCCACCTCTGTATCACCCTTCATTGAAAAACAAATCTGAATCAGTAATTGCTTTTCTACCTTTCACTACTGAAGAATGATTGAGGTATCACAAAAACTATTATTCTTATTTGTGCATGTGTTCTCTAACAAGTATTTTTCAATGCCTATAATGATATACTGGTTATTGTGTTAGTAGAATGTTGAAAAGCATTCAAATTCGACATATTACCAGTTCTTCAGGAAACTCACTCCATATGTCCCTCTTTTTTTTTTTTTTTTTGGTATACTTTATAACATTTTATCTATTAGTTTAGGTGTAGGGGAAAATGTTGTTAAGTAATACTAAATATTTTGGACTGCAAGGGTCAGACTCTATGTTCTGTTCTTGAAACTTGAAGGTCGTGAAGTTCTTTTGGTGAAGCTTGAAATGTTTCAATAAAACATTTTTACAATACCAGGCAGTTGGCAGAGTTGACCAAGGATCATCATCTGCCAACCCATGTTCTAAGTATTTCCTCTCAGCATACAAACATGCACAAGTCTTTCTCATTTGAAAAAGCCAATCATTAATCAAAAAAAAAAAAAAAAGCCAATCATTAATCAAAGTTAAACCTGCTAGATCAGCTACCCTAAAGTTCTTTATTTTCAGTTTTCACCAAGAGATTTTTTTCCCATTCTTTCTACTTTCCCCCTTGCCATTGAATTCTTGCATCACTGAATTCTTGCTATTGTTTTTATCCTGGCTGTACAATGCCTCCTACTAGACATAGCTATAATGTTTATATTTTAGACATTTCTGTACTTGATATGTTTCTCACAGGTGACAATTTGGGTTGCATTTCATATTGCACAATGAATTTTGAAAAAACAGAAATTTTTTTCCTGTTCAACATACTCTCCAATAACTTTTCCTTTCCTCTATTAAGAGGTTGAATCGTATCCATACCCCTGCTTTAATTTGGATAGACTTGTGACCAATGGAACCATGAAATAAGTAACATGATGATTTCTGAGGCAAGGTAATGAAAGGCAATGTGGGCAGCTTATGTGTTGGACAATTGCCTCAATACCCTGAGTCAACAGGTGAGCACCCTCACTATTGTGAAGTTAACCTTGCAGGAAGGAAGCACAAATTTGCCCATATGAAAAGGTCCCATGGAGAAGCCTTGGGAAAGAATGAAAAGAGATATGCATTACTATACTTTGCAGATGCTATAGGTCCAGATGTCATCTTACTCCAGTGCACTAGAGATGTTTCTCAAGTAACAAACTGAAGCTTGGTGTGCCCACATCCCCAATTTTTATGTTCAAGACCTCAACCACAGTGTGATGGTTTTAGGAGGTGGGCCAATGGGACATAATTAGGTGCAGATGAGGACAGAAAGGTGGAGTCTTAAATTGGGATTAATGTCCTTATACAAATGTGAAGAGAGATCAGAGTTCACTTTTCACATATACAAAAATCCTGTGACCACACTTTGAGATGAAAGTCACCTATAAGCAAGAAAGAGCACTTTCACCATGAACCAAACCTGCTAGAACATAGATCTTGTACTTACAATGCTGAAAAATAAAAATTGATTTTGGCCATTGTATCTGTGGTGTTTTGTTGTAGCAACCTGAAGTGCGGAAGACAAAGCAGAGCTACTGAGGCCAAATATTTGGGAAATTTCTGACAGTCAGCAACCTTACAAAATGATATAATGATAGTTGTTGTTTAATAACCCAGGGTTTGGACTGAATTGTAACAGAGCAGTCAATCACTAGGACAATCCCTCAATCTATCTTTCTATTTTATACTTCTTAACATTTATTGTTCTCAAGTCCTTCTGCTTCCCAACATTTTTTTCCAGCCCTACTTTTAAAATTATTCATAAACAAGGGATGGTTACTCCCATATCTCTCTGAAAAACTTAGATTTTAAATTAACCAAATTCCTTTTTATTCACATATGTTTTCTCTCATATATGTTTAATCAAATAATACTCCAGAAAAAAATTTATCATTTATATTGTTTTAAAAAGTCTCTTCCTTTTCTTAAAATACAATTTCTTGTTTTAGTACTTCCATTTATCCAATTTCTACAGCCAAATAAATAATTATCTTGTCTCTTCTGTTTCTTTTATATCAACACCACAAAAAAGTAGTCACTGAGTCCTTGTGATTTCCTAAATGCTTTTTCTACCTTCTGTAGTTCTATATATTACTATTAGAATATTACATTGTGGATGGTGAAGTATGACTTGTAACTTTCTTTAGCAGAATCATAAAATTATTTAAATAGAAATTAAACTTGCATCTTACTCTCTGGGCAGACTGCAGTCTAAAAATATAGGTAGCTTCCCAAAGTAGTCAACAGATTTTAAAAACCTTTCATTTAATGAAATTCTCCATTTAGGAGGTAAATATGTTATAGGGACCTTTTCAATATAATCTATACCATCAATGTCAATCACTTTACAAAAGTTCAAAGCCAGGGGTCAATCATTTTGAGAAGCTCTAATTCTAGATAGTCTGTTCTCTGCCAAATGGCCACTATTTATGGACACTATAATATAACAACTTTCCCAAAGGGGCCCATTAAGATCTCTTTCTGAATGCTCCTATGTGGTCTGGAGAATGCTTAACACAAATGAAGCAGAAGAGTTTTCCCTCTACTCTCAAGACACTTGTTCATTGCTGGTGGGACTGCAAATTGGTGCAGCCAATTTGGAAAGCAGTATGGAGATTCCTGGGAAATCTGGGAATGGAACCACCATTTGACCCAGCTATTGCCCTTCTCAGACTATTCCCTGGAGACTTTAAAAGAGCGTACTACAGGGATACTGCCACATCGATGTTCATAGCAGCACAATTCACAATAGCTAGACTGTGGAACCAACCCAGATGCCCTTCAATAGATGAATGGATAAAAAAATGTAGCATTTATACACAATGGAGTATTACGCAGCACTAAAAAATGACAAAATCATGGCATTTGCAGGGAAATGGATGGCATTAGAGCAGATAATGCTAAGTGAAGCTAGCCAATCCCTAAAAAACAAATGCCAAATGTCTTCTTTGATATAATGAGAACAACTAAGAACAGAGCAGGGAGGAAGAGCATGAGGAAAAGATTACCATTAAACAGAGATATGAGGTGGGAGGGAAAGGGAGAGAGAAGGGAAATTGCATGGAAATGGAAGGAGATCCTCATTGCTATACAAAATTACATATAAGAGGTTGTGAGGGGAAAGGGAAAAAAAAACAAGGGAAAGAATTAAATTACAGCTGATGGGGTAGAGAGAGAAATGGGAGGGGAGGGGGATAGTAGAGGATAGGAAAGGTAGCAGAAAACAACAGTTACTAATATGGCATTATGTAAAAATGTGGATGTGTAACCCATGTGAGTCTGCAATATGTATTTGGGGTAAAAATGGGAGTTCATAACCCACTTGAATCTAATGTATGAAATATGATATGTCAAGAGCTTTGTAATGTTTTGAATAACCAATAATAAAAAAAAGACTTCAGCATTTTTATACATTTTGCTTTAAGAAGATGTTGACCTCCTTCAAAGCAGCAGTGGATAATTTACTCCCTCTGTTCATCCTTTTGGGGGTTAATTTTGAGTTTAAAAAATTACAACATGCTGAATAAATACTTAACAAATAATTAGTCTATTAATACAAGATTATTCTATTAATACAAGCTATACATGTGTTTATTTTCTTATTTAGAGCTGGAGACATTTTTAATGTGATGACTTCAGGTAATTTGTGACCTGACCTTATAATTATTTATCCTTGGAAACAGCAAAAGGAAGTATTACCTCATAATTGAAAGTTTGTCATAAATCATATACCTCAAAAATGGGAGAAAATAGTCTTCAAAGAAAGCAAGCATGTATTTGAAATATTAGAGGATTAGGATACTCTTTAGAACTCCAAAATTATCTTGTGAAAATATTTTAAAAAATGACTATTTCAGGGACTTAACAGCTTATATTTTTAATTTTTGAGAATAGTATGCAATAAAAACTGGTCACAATCAAACTCATGGGACATATTCTACTGATTGTTTTTTTTCATATAATGGGAAACTTTTTATGTGATAATGTGAACACAATGCAGACAGAAATTCAAAGTGAAAATAACGAAAAAATTACCACCTTAAAAATTATTTGCTTGAGGATAATTCAAAGGAGTAAAAAACTGAAAACATTTTTATCATAGTTGCATAAAAATACATTGGGGAATATATATTTGCTTTGTAGCTACCTGAGAGAACTATGTATCTTTCTTAATAGAAGTCTTTTGCTTTTCAAATTAGGGAATTGCAACATCCTTCATCTTTCATAACAATACCAAATTTGGACCTGTGTGTTAAGTTTTGGCCACAATATTTTACCAGCAGCATAGAGAAAAAGTTTCAAGGACAAATGACTAGGATTGTGAAGGCTCCTAAGAAGATTCCTCCAACAAACAAGGAAATAATTTGTGGAAATATTGGAGACTTGTTGCATGAACCAAGGGAAACTTCCAACACCAATGAATACGAATTACAGAGACACAAACTCTTCCTTGTATAAATAATGTCATAGCACCCTGACATTTTTTATTCAGATTTCACTAATTTGAACTGTCCAATGAAAAGGAAATGACCAGTTAGTGGAAGACTGGCACTTTTTATACCATCACAATTTAACTCTTGGGCATTTACAATACAATTTGGGTGAATTAGAAACAAAATAACAAACATTCCAACACAAAACACATTCACACTCACACATTGGTACCTCTATTTTTTTTTTTTGACAGCAAATTACATAATTTTATTTTTCTTTATGACTGAGTACAACACCATTGTATATTTTTATCACATTTTATTTATCCATTTATCCATTGATGGACACCTAGGCTGATTCCATAGCTTAGTTATTCTGAATTGTCTACTATAAACACAGGTATGCATGTATGGTTGTCACATGATGACTTTAAAGTTTTAGGATAAATATATACATGTGGTATAGCTATAAATATATAATATGGTATAGCTGGGTCATATGGTGGTTCCATGCCTAGTCTTTTGAGGAGCCTCCATACTGATTTCCGTAGTGGTTGTAATTTACAATCCCACCAACAATGTAAAAGTGATCCTTTTTCTCCACATCCTCTCCAGCATTTATTATTGTTTGTATTCTTGGTAACTGCCATTCTGACTAGAATGAGATGGAATCTCAATGGAGTTTTGATTATTTTCTGGAGTCTTGATCTTGGATTTCCCAACCTCCAGAACTATGGGAACTGTTTTTCATAATCTACCCAGTTAAGAGTATTACAATACCCCAAATGAAGATGGTTAGAAAAGCCATGTTTCTTTTTTTTTTCTTTTTTTATATTTATTTGTTTGCTTGTTTTATTTTTATTTTTTTATTGGTTGTTCAAAACATTACAAACCTCTTGACATATCATATTTCATACATTAGATTCAAGTGGGTTATGAACTCCCATTTTTACCCCAAATACAGATTGCAGAATCACATCGGTTACACATCCACATTTTTACATATTGCCATACTAGTAACTGCTGTATTCTGCTACCTTTCCTATCCTCTACTATCCCCCCTCCCCTCCCCTCCCATCTTCTCTCTCTACCCCATCTACTGTAATTCATTTCTCTCCTTGTTTTTTTCCCTTTCCCCTCACAACCTCTTATATGTAATTTTGTATAACAATGAGGGTCTCCTTCCATGAGAGTGAATCTTGATATATAAAAGTGTTTTTTTTTTTTTTTTTTTTTTTTTTTGTCTTTCAAACAGCTTTTTTGTTTTAGATTAGAATTTGCAAAGAAAACTATAAGGAATAGCCCCAGAGTACTAAGTGAGAAATACTTGGCATTTTCTTAAATAATATAGTAAAGTGACTGCAGTAGGATAGTCACATGGAAAGAATAAATTAAGCCTTTCAGTTGCCATGAACTGAGGTACTACAATAAGGGTCCAGGGTACTTTGGTGGATGACACACAGGAGAGATTCAAAGCTAGAATTTTCAGTGTTCCTGTGATGTATTCACTTCTTCTAGATCCTTGAGTTAGGATTTTACCCTACTGACCTCACAAAGACATGAGAGTGCTGGTACCTTTTAATTAATTTTGTTTGTGGATACCTGGCAGAGATCTGTTCAGTTCTAAAAAAACAGACAAACAAACAAAGTTTCATTCAATTTTACAGTAAAATGACTAAAGGGCTGTGTTCGGTTTTATACAGTGAAAGGGTCATCCTGTGCCAAGAATTCATGGAATTCACAGAAAAGATTTTGTTTCCTACTGCATGCAGTTCTGAAAACTAGCCTGATATCAAATAAATCCAACTTTAATAGGGAATAGGAAACCTCAGTTGCCATTTTTGTTTGTTTTGTTTTGTTTTCTGGTACCAGGAATTGAACTCAGGGGTACCTGGCCACTGAGTCATGTCCCCAGCCCAATTTTGTATTTTATTTATAGACAGGGTCTCACTGAGTTGCTTAGCACCTTGCTTTTGCTGAGGCTGACTTTAAGCTGGTGATCTTCCTTCCTCAGCCTCCAGGGCAGCTGGGATTATAAGCATATGCCACCATGCCCATGCCTGGCTCACTTGCTTTATATGTATTATGTTTGTAAGGGGTTATTGGATTATGTTAACCTCAAGAAGCCCTATTTCTCTCTAAACTCCATTTATTTAGCTTTAATCGCACACTGTTTGGGATTTTAATTTATTGCTTTGAATAATCATTTAATGAGGACTGAATTCTTTGCATTTACCTGTGCTTTTATCTTACCTGAAGAAATATTTATCAATTTCAAAAGAAAAGTATCTATTTCATAAAGCACTCTAACTTTATATAATACCTATCTCTGGGACCTGTCAAAGTTGTAGCATTAAACCAATAGTTGTTGCCTTTACACATCTCTATATGAAGCTTGAATCATTGTGAATGGGTCAAATGAATTTAATTCCCACAAGGGATCAAAGTATTCTGTTTTTCTGACTGGGTCACATGTCACACAAATTTGTACTTAAGAACAAAACTATTGCCAATAAGAGGATAAGAAAAAGAAAATCAGGGATGAGGTTGTGACTCAGTAGTAGAACACTTGCCTCACATATATGAGGCACTGGGTTTGAGTCTCAGCACCACATATAAATAAATGAATAAAATAAAGGTCCATAAACAACTAAAAAAAATTTTAAAAAGAAAACCAGTATTCCAATAATCTGTAGAAATTTCAAGAACAAGTATAAATTTTTGATTATATTAATTTTATCCAAATTTTGATGTGTACTTGGAAGATATCAGCCCATCATCTTTTGAATTTCACAGTCTCATCTCTTCTCACCACAGGCTGATATGAAGATCAAGTCAGAAAACACAAAAGTAGTTGGTGTGATGCCACATTCCCTGGACTCCAAAAGTGATAATTGCTGTAATTGGTTAATAAATGTCATTTTTATGAATCAATCATAAGCACAATAAGTTGCTATTTTACTCGCACTTCAATTTGGAACACTTTGGTATAACAGCCATCATTTTAAACAGTTAAAAGCACATTGAAGTTTTAAGCAATTAAAATATATTAATTTTATGAAACAAATATCTAAACAAATGGCATTATTTGCTCAAAATGAAGTTATTAATTATGTGGACTTTAAAGCTGAGAGAACTATCCATACCCCTATGAGCTTTAAAATACTGAAATATTATTTGACCTCATTATAAACTGATTTTCCATAAAGAGACAAAATACATCATATGCTTCATAGCTTCATGTGAGGGTCGAGTGGGATATTATATAGAAAATACATAGTCCATGGTCCTAAGTGTGGACTCAAAATTATAGCTGTTATTATGGTTTTATCAAAGTATTAGTAGTGACAAACATAACAAATTCTTTATTTCAAACCAACAGCAAAATATCACATAGAAATGTGAATATTTTAGTATTTAAACCTTCTAACATAAAAATCAAGAATCCACTGTCTAAAACCTTGGAAGATGAAGATTTGAAGGTTTTCTGCATAGTTGGATGTCTTACCACTAACATCTCTAAGGAAGGAAAAAACATTTAATATTTGCTGAATGCCTCTCTAAATGCAGTAAAATTAATTAGAGAGATGTGCAGGATGCTGATTCATTTGATTATATTTTACTACCCAAAGTGCAAAATTTCCCTGCCAGGTCTGTTGCCTAAAGGAGTTTTGGTTGATTCATCCTCTCTTTTGCTCAGAGGGTTGATCATTTGTAAATGACTTTATTGACCCATGGCTTGGTTCAGCATCATATGCTCCAGTGAAGCAAACAATAAACAGCTGCTAAGTGCAGGTGAGAAGGCTTCATGGAAAATTCAAGGACTGAATCAGCATACTCTTTGCCATCAGGCCCCATGCTGTCACAGATTTCTGAATTTCTTGCTTGACAGGCATCAGTTTTAAAGGGACTTGCCCTAAAACAACATATCATCCTACGGGCTTTCATGACTTTTAGATAGTCAGAGTGGGAATTCTATATTCATAACTCTTTCTATAAATAGCTGATATCCATAGACATGTAATTCATTTTTAATGGTTCATTATGTTTCAATTAGAATCTCAAGCCAAATAAAACTTTGATAAGTAAGATGTGATATTTAAGGATCAAAATAATATTTTAGAACTGTTGACATTAATACTGCCAAAAGAAAGCAAATATGTCCTCAAAGCCATAGGTTATTCAATAGCACTTAGATTTAGAGTAATTTCAGCATCACCAGCTCATTCCAGCACCAAATATCCTGGTCAGATAATCCCAATTAAAAGTACACTGATTGTGTAGTGTATTTTCTGCTGCTATCAAAGAATAGCAGAGAGTGGGTAAATTATAAATAACAACACTTTATTCAGCTCACAGTTCTGGATACTGGAATGTCCAAGACCCAGGAACCATATCTGGCAAAGGCCTTTTTGTGTTTCATCCTATGACAGAGGAGCAGCAAAAACACGCAAGTCCAAGACAGGGACCTAGGCTGAATTAATACTTATTATCAGGACAGCATTTCTTCAATAACCAACACTCTTTAATAGCAGCATCTATACATGTAAGCACAACGCTCAGGGTCAAATCACCTCTTCAAAGCACTACCTCTTAATGTTGTTGCAATGGGAATTAAATTTCAGCTTGAGCTTTGGAGGAAACATTCAAACCACAGAGGTCCAAGAATTCAGGACAACTCTTCTATTTATAACTGACTATTTTTTTTTCCATTCTCCTCCATTAGAATAAGTTCAAGGCATATTAAATATTAAGTTTTCTTGTTAAAGATACATGTTTGTCAAAATTATCTTTAAAAACTTCATAAATTACTTGCAATATCAAGAAAATGAAAAGATAAGTCCCACTTTGGGAAATTGAATTTGCAAAAGACATATATGAAGACATCTTGAAAACTCAACAAGACAGCAAAACACCTGACTACAAAATGAGCCAAAGATCTAAGCAAACACTTCACCAAAGAAGAGCATTTATCATTACAGAAATGCAAATTAAAACTGTAACACCTACTATGCCTGTATTAGAATATTAAAAATACAGAACATTGACAATAATAGATGCAGATAAGTTCATGGTGTAACCAGAACTTTATTTATTTATTTTTTTTGGGGGGGGGCGGATGTAAGATGGTGTAGTACAGCTAGTTTGGGAGGCAAATCATCAGTTTATCATGAAACAAAATATATTTGTACCCCTTACTTCATCAATCACATTTCTTGGTATGTACCAAAATGAATTGAGAATATACATCAGTCAAAACTCAGCACATCGATTCTTATAGCAGCTTTGTTCATAATGGCCATTTTTTTAAGCAAGCAAAGTATCCTTCCTTAAGTGAATGGATAAATAAACTCTGCTGTATAAGGACTGCAAAATAATTTTAAATACTAAAAAATAAGCTATAAGGTCACCAAAAAATGTGATGATATCTTCATTGCCTATTACTAACTGAAAAAAGCCAATCTTAAAAGGCCACATTCTGAATGATTCCAATTATAAAACATACATTAAAAGACAAATCTGTTTGTACAGTGAAAAGATTAGTGGTTGCCAGGAGTTACAGGGAAAGAGAAAAAAAAAACAAATATGTAGAGCAGGAAATTCTCAGGGCAGTTAATGATTCTGTATGATTGTACAATAGTGAGTATATGTAATCACATCTTTGTCAAAACCTGTAGTACAACCTCAACCTTTGTAGAACCCCAAGAATGAATCCTAAAAATTAAGTCAAATCAAAAGGAAACAGATTGAAGTGCAGTAAAAGAAGATTTTCTTAACTGTAATTAGTTCAGGCTCCTGATTCAACAAAAGAAATATATGACAGTGACTTAATATATATTGTCTCATCTTCATTACTAATTCACTACAGTTTCCAAAAGAATTTCATGGTTTCCTCAAAACAAACTAACATACATCTGATATTTTGTATTTGAAAGTATTAATTTTATGATAAAAGTTATAATAACTGCACTATAAATTTTGACTCAAATCATCTATTATGAAAAAGGGACATGCAATTATTTTTTATTTAGATATTTAATATGAAAGGGTTTTCTGGTATAAATTCAGAGAAGTTTAATTATAAAATTCATAGACATAGATAGTACTCTGAAAACTGAAGAAAATAGGTGACCTACTTTGGACATTCACAAAACTTAAGGGTAAAGGAATTCAGTGGGAATTGTATTTTTTTAATCCAAACAGTTAATATATGTAATAAAATCTGGAAAGAAGGAGTAGAAATTAGTATTAAGAGTTTCAAATAATTTATTTCTTTACACAAAGAGATATAAGATGTTTCTTTTCAGTAATACTTGGGGGACATTGCTAGAATCAGAATGTCTAATATTTGAGGAAACACTTAAGCATAGTCCATGTACTCATGATTTTAAACAGAAGGTGGCATAGGGTTAATGATTAACATTTTAGCAACATAACACATAAAATCATCATGTCACTAAAAATTAAGTTGTCAGAATACTATGTATTTAAAAAGTGCTTCACCTGCACTTAGCATTATGTAGTAGATATTTAACAGAATTAAATAAATAGAATGTTATGCACAGATATAAACTATAATACTTATACAAATATTATAATTACTATTTTGGAATTATTCTGCACTCTTAACAGCAATATTTATTATTTCAAAAACAAATTGTACATGTATCCTTTATTTCTGTACTTATCATAATAACATAGAACAAAAAATAATTAAATATTTTTTCAAAAATTTAAATGATAAACAAGGTATGGTTGTACACATTTGTAATCCAAGCTATTTTGGAAAGTGAGGCAGGAGGATCACTAGTGTGAGTCCAACCCTAGAAATGGTAATTCTGTCTCAAAACTATATAAATAAATAGCTGGGCATGGTAGTGAATGCTGTAATTCCAGCCAATCTGTAAGCTAAGGGAGGAAAATTGCAAGTTCAAAGCCCACCCAGCAATTTAGTGAGGCTGTAAGAAATTTAGGGTGACCCCATCTCAAAAAAAAAAAAAAGACTTTGAATATGACTCACTGGCTTAGTACCACTGGATTCCATTCCTATTACCCAATATAAATTAAAAAATAATTTCATAAACAAATTAATTAAAATTTATACACACACAAATATTTACACACATGATTGGGATTTAGCTTAGTAGTAATATATCCCTGATATCAATTCCCAATATAAAAATAAATTAACTAATTAAAAATTAAAAGATCTACTAGTATGACTTACTAAGAGTAATAAAATTAGGTTTAATTCATTAAAAAACTACCTTTGTTTAGTTCTTCTGCATTTTGAATAGGCCTTGAAATAACCTGAGTATATTATTAAAATATACCTATTAATTCAGTAGCCCCTTGTATTTCCCACCATTTCTAATAAGCTTCTAGTTTGTGTGAATTCTGCTTGTTGGTTTGTCATACTTTGAATATAAAGAGCTTTAGCATAGCATCCTAATTACTGAGATACAGATAATTTTTCTGCAACATATGGAAAAACTAATCATGAAAGTGACAGAGATCCAACTTATACTGAGTTGATCATTCATCTAGGAATTGCTACAATGGGAGAAAAAATGCACAATCATTTTTTAATCAACTAATAACTTTTTATTTTTCAATTACTTTAAAATTAAGAAATGGGGGATGGTGCCGAATGTAGAGGCATACACCTGCAATCTCAGCATCTCCAGATGCTAAAACAGGAGAATCATAAACTCAAGGCCAGCCTCTGCAATTTAGTGAGACACTGTCTCAAAAAAAAAGCGGGGGGGTGGGTGTTTATCAGTGGTGCAGCACTCCTGGGTTCAATCTCTAGTACCAAAAAACAAAACAAAACAAAACCCAGAAATAAGCAACAGGTAGAGTGGGTAAATGTATATTAGGGTCAACAGGAAGTATAGTCTCATGCAAAATTTGTCATAGCTCATATAAAAGTGTCCTCTAAATACATTAACAGTCTGACATTTAAAAATTTGATATTTGTACATTAATATGTGCTACACAAACAACCTGGCTCTCGTTTGATGATCATTTTGAAGTTCATTTAAGTCTTAGTAGAATAGCTATATTCTTTGGTACATTTTAAAAATATAATTGAGGTTAAAATATCCCTTTAATATCCATCCATTTAATTATTAATAATGTGTCCACTTGTTTTATTTTAATAAATAAGTACATAAAATTTAAAAGGTAATCTACTTAAGTATTAGAGAAATACTTTGTAATTAGTGTTCATTGAGTTTGAAAATAATCTTTTACTGCTGATGTTCAAGTACACATTGAGGAGCTTACCTCAAAGAGCTAGTTTTTACAGATGAGAAGTGCGTTTTGCATGCATAAATAATAACTGATAGGTTAAGGGAGTTCTATTGCTTTAGGCAAATCATTTATTTGCATTATAGCTAGTGCATTAGTGATCCCAACAGAGCTCTACAACTCCTCTTATTAGCAAAATGGGACTCTAATCATCAGACTAACATTTGAAATGAAATAAAATAGTTGAGCAGCCTACATTCAAACTATTTATTTTCATATTCTCTAGTTATAAAAAGGGCTCAGAGCAAGAATAATCTATTACTATTAATCTTCAATCTAACTACTTACATCTTGGATAAATCAGATCATGCTACATCCACAAAAATCCTTTTCCTGGCATACTATATAATATACTGCAGTAATTCATTCACCTATGAAACTGTTCCCACTTTCTTTAAGATATTTTATTTTAGCTAGTTGATATTATATGAGTTTTCCCCAATTAACCATAGTCATTATGAATATTCTCCTTTTATCCACAATTATTGCATGCCATATATTTGCTGTGATAGAGGGTAGAATATTCACAGAAACTTTCATTTGTCTCTTCTTTTATAATATCTTCACTGTAAGAGTCAAAGTACTAATATAAGTTTGGACCTATTACATACTTATTTTTATAATAAGAATGTTTTTAGGATTTATGGAAATAACCACAGGCTGGATAAACAAAATAACTGATCTTACTGTGGCTGGAGTGTACTTCAAAAACTCTTGTGTAGTTTAGTCACCATAATCCCCAATTTTGGGAGGTAAAAGCATATTTGGAGTCTGAAGAAATTAATTTCATTTCAAACCAAGGGAGTAATTTTCAGACTTGACATTTTTTTTCTCCATTTTGGTGACTCTAGTAAAAGGTACCATATTACTTTATAAATATTTCAAAGGAATATTTGCAGTGTACTTGATGCAGTGTTATCAGTCTCTACTCCAAGAATCTACCATATTAAGCAATCAAGTTGTGTCAGATAAGTGAACCTTCCTTATTTTGCCATGAGACTGGAAGAAAGAACATGACTTTTCATTATAGATACTCAAGTCTTGTTTCTGGCCACAGAACTAAATGTCTCATTTTGGTATGTATTCAGTAGAATTTAATATGAACAGTTTGATCAATTAGCTAAAAGCAAAGATCTTTTTGTGTAAATATATCCTGAGTACTACCTTTTTCTTGCTGTTTACAAGGTAAGTGATCTTCTCAGATTCAGTAGTTACGTATTGTTACTTGGCTTCTATCACTCTAGAAGCCCTACATCTCCATTGACATTCGGGAGCCCACCTCAATGATGACATCTTCCACCATAATTTCTGAACAACCATGCACAGTACTACAAAGCATGGCAATGGTATTTGAAATATTCTGCTATAACACTCCTATTTATATTTTAAGACCTTAGTGTGCTAGTCAGCTTTTCATTGTTGTTATCATAATACCCAACAAGAAAAAATTAGAGGAGGAAAACTAATTTTAGTTCAAAGTTGTCAGAGTTTAATCCATGGTGCACCAACCCCATTGTTTGGAGCCCAAGTGAAGCAGAATGTTATTGTGGAAAAGCATCATGGAGAAATATATTTATCTTGCCCTTCGTCCTTGACAGTCGCAGCCCACATGGCCTATCTTAGCCTGTCTCTCTCTGACATAGCACTTTTGCTCACAGACAGTTCATGTTACTGGCTTTTCTTAATTCTCTGAGTCTTCATTCTAGCTTCAACTTCATCTTCACAGCTTCATGAGTCACTCTCACAGGATTATTCCACAAAGTACAGACCCTTCTGTACTTTTCCAGACTTCTGAGATCTTCCTTTGAAATCTTAGTAGAAGCTCCCATAACCTCTTAACTCCACAATACTGAATTCTTGCTGAACCAACACCATATATGTTATGCCAAGATAATCTTCCAGTTTGTACAGTAGCAAATTTACCTGGAATCCTGACTGCAGTCACTTATGAGTACCTGAGAAGGTAAATAGCATTAAAAAGTATCCTGAAGAAACAGCTTTCTTGGCTCCCTGATTAGATGAGGGATCTATCCAAGATCTATTCAATAATTTTTTACTTTTATACATTTGAACCTGGGATATATATGATCCTGCAAATATCTGATTTACCCTGAAACTATTTTTACTATCATCCCTGTGCAAACTACTTTTTAGTGACTATACATTCTGTAAGTGCCATAGCTTTCTTGGCCCCAATTTTATAAGCACTTTTCTGACTAAACTGCAACTTTTAAAAATCCTTCAGCTCTGCTTTCTCCTCCTGACTCCCACAGTAAACATGACTACAAATTTCCAACAAAATTTGTAGTGCCTGAGTATGTGAAGTTTTGAAATTTACTCCACCACATTAATTAATCACATTTAAATTCAGCCTCATGCAAAATCTCAGAACATGAGAAACATGTAGAAAGAATTTAAGATTAGTGCCCTCTAGCCCAATTCCCACTAAAAGCATTTTTCCCCTCTTAAATCTCATGAGTTCAGTCTTTACTGTCTGCTCTCTGGTCTTCTAAGCACCCACCAAAATTGTCCCACTAACCTTAACTTACAAAATTCTTAAGTTTTTTCTGCTTGAATTCCTAGATTTTTCTAAAAATCTCCTATAAATCATCTTCAAATGCTTTAGAAATACATGGTCAGGTTAGTCACTGCAACAACCCCACTTCTCAGTACCAATGTCTGTATTAATAACCTATTAATTGTGGAGAACAAAATACCTGACTAGAACAAGCTAGAGGTTGAAATGTTTGTTTTTGGTTCATAGTTTTACAGGAGTAATCGATTGTGGGCCAACTCCATTGTTTAGGACTCAAAGTGAGGCAGAACATTATGGTGTAATATTGACCCTCCATTCATGTCAGTAAGGAAGGAGAGAGAGAGAGAGAGAGAGAGAGAGAGAGAGAGAGAGAGAGAGAGAGAGAGAGAGAGAGAGAGAGAGAGAGAGAGAGAGAGAGAGAGAAAGAAAGAAGAAGAAGAGGAGGAGGAGGAGGAGGAGGAGGAGGAGGAGGAGGAGGAGGAGAGAAGAAATGAGATGAGACTTAAAGAAAGATGAAACTTTTTTTGAGTATGCCCCAAGTGAGTCACCTCCTCTAGCCATACCTCGCTTACCTACTGTAATCACCCAGTTAGTCCATTCAAATATGTAAGGACTGATTAAGTTACAGGTCTCACAATTGAATTGTTTCACTTTTGAACATTCCTGAATCAACAAGGGCACTTTTGAGTGACACCTGATATCCAAACAACAGCACTAAGTCAGTGGAGCATCTTCTGAGTTTTCTAGGTAAAAGCAAGTTGGAAGATAAAAAGGTGTCTATTTGCAATTAATAAATCTGCTCTGCTATTCCTATCTCACCAAGACTTTGCATTATTTCCTCTAAGCTATCATACTTAAGTTCTGGCATTCACCTGTCTTGAATATAGATTACTAATGAATACAGATTGTTCCTGATTTATGATGATTCAACAATTTTTCTTTATGATGGTATAAAACATATATATATATATATATATATATATATATATATATATATATATATATATCTGTATATATACATATATATGTGTATATATACGTGTATATGTGTGTGTGTGTGTATATATATATATATATATATATATATATATATATATATATATTCAGTAGAAAGCATACTTTGAATTTTGAATTGTGATCTTTTCCCTGGTTATTCATATATGGTATAATACTCTCTTATAATTCTGTCTCAGTGCCAATAAACATATTTCCAGTCAACTACACAATCCCAGAGAGAAACAACAAAAACTCTACAGTGTACTGCGCTGCTGACCTATGCATTAGATGTATTAAATACCTTGTCAACTTATAGTATTTTAAAATTCTTTTTATGTAATATATTTATTTTATTTATTTTTATATGGTACTGAGGACTGAACCCAGTGCCTCACATTTACTAGGCAAGTGTCCTACCACTGAGCAATAACCCTCTCCCCAATATTTTTATCTTTTGATGGTTTATCAGGAAATGACCCCATGATAATTCAAGGGAATTATATACATTTCATCCAAGTCATCAGGAAAACTCCGTGCTATTTTTAAGTATGCAGGAAAATGTTTTAAAGAAAATATCCCATGTAGGAGCATTCATAATTAAATTTTAGTTAAATTCAGCATTATATTTTATCATAATTTGTCTAGCTATTCTTGGATTTTGTACCTGAATAGTCTTATGATTTTTACACATATTAATTAGGAAAATCATGAAATTATTGTGGAATATAAGCTACTTTTTCCTGGTTTATATATTGTAAATACCCTTTCAGAGCATGTTGAAATTTTAGTCTGATAAGTCAGGAGATTGCAAGGGGAAAAAATGAATCTTAAAGAAAATGGATAACCCTTGCAGGGCAAAAATCCTCAGCTTTACTACTGGATCTGCAAACCAGTTAGGGTTGGTTTTGTCAGATAGTTTTTCATGGGAGAATTAAGTAAACTCAGTGTTTTAAGACTAGCAACTTAAAATGAACCCAGTCAGATGCACATAGAAGCTTTCTGATTCTTTTTTTGCTGTATTTGATCTCATAGTTTTAAGTCATGAACTAAGTTGTGTAGTCTTTTGGATTTTGTGGTTTATTTTAGCATAAACTCTTAATTGAAGTTAAAACAAGTATTCCATCTTATTATCTTGGTCATTATTAAGAGCAAATTCAAAGAGAGTTACTCCTTGGTGACTGGAACTTCTTCAGAATGCTATTCATAAAAGGTAGACTCAGCAATTTGGTTGATTGGGAAAGCCATCGTATACTAGATTACTGTAATGCCAAATATTTCATTTCTGTGCTGGTGGCCAAGGAACTTAGCATTTTTATATCCCTGGGCCCAGCACTTGATTTCCAGTAACATGTCTTCTGTTATCACCTCCATGTACCAATTCTATTCAATCAACATTAAGTCAGCAAAACAGAAAGCATAACAATTATTTAATGGAGAGTTTAATATATTTCTTGGGGAACAGAAAATACAAGAAGAGAACAACAAGTTAACAAAAAGACAGCAAAAGCTGAAAATGGTCATCACCAACAGGACTGGGGATTAATGGAGCGTTCTTTCTTTCCTTTTCTATGATCTCTCAGATTTCAATAAGTGTTTTTATAAAAGTGATGTAAGCAAACCTTCAATCTATATAATCTATCTTGAAGTGTTCTTTTACCTTCAGAAAACTAAAGGACTTTGAAATATTTTGTTTAGTCATAGATAGTTACTTATTGAGGATACAAGAACCTGGAAGATGGGAGATGTAAGTCATGAAATCAGAGAAGGAGAGAGCCTGGTGCTCTTCTGTTCTGAGTTTGCAGTAAGTCTACTTCTGGGTGTACAGGAAGCAGCTAGAAACAGAAATCAGATGCTATTTGAATCACTTATGTTTGGGTTTAGATAATAAGTATCCCCCAATAGCTCATGTATTAGACAATGAAAGAATTTTCAGAGGTGAAATGATTGCTTTATGAGAGACTTAACCTAATCAATGGGTGATTAACCCACTGATACTTACTAACTGTGTGGTAACTATAGGCAGGTAGGGTATGACTGAAGGAGGTGGGTCACTGGGGGCAGGCCTTTGAGGTTTATATTTTGTCCCTGTTTGCATGTCCTGAGTTGCCTTCCTCTCCATACCCTTTCACCCTGATGTTCTGCCTCACCTTGAGACCATAGAAATGAAGTCAACTATCTATGAACTGAGACCTCTGAAAATGTGAGCACCACATAAACTGTTTCTACTCTAACTGTTCCTGTCAGTTCTTTTACTCACAGTGACATAAAAAAAATAAAAAATTAAAATTAAAAAAAATACTGAATAGAACAATCTGCCACTGCTAAGGTGAAGAACTCTATAAAATAATGCTGACAAGAGCTGCAGACAAAGAAAGAGAACGTCCTTTCCCTGCCCCTGCCCTCCAATTCCATGCAGCATTTTCTTGGCAGAATCTAATATGTACCAAGCCAGGAAAAAAAGAAATGTTTATTTTCAAGAAGCTCAGCCTGGCGACTAAGAGTGTGCAAGGGTAACTTTAGATGAAGAAGAGAATAGTTTCATTAAGTGGCCCTGCTTTCTTCCTTACTATTAGGTGAAGAACCCCTAATATATATATATATATATATATATATATATATATATATATATATATATATATATATATATATCTTTGCAGCCACTCAATTCATTACAAATTCAATTGGGTTACATTTTAGTTGCTCACCTAATGTTTTTGTGTGACTGAATGAAGAACATTAAGAGGACAATGAAGGTAAGAATTTGAAGCTCTGTCTGTTCCAGAGCATTTGGTGCAAATGTGAGTCTTGCTGCGTTTACATCTGTGGTTACATCAGTCACTTTGCTAAGCTTTTTATTTCTATAATCTCAATGAACTACTAAATCATTAGGTAAGGTGTTTGCCATTATTTTCATTAAAAGAAGGGCAGAAATTAAGCTGACAAATATTTTAAGGACAATATTTCTAGGTTCTCCAGTGAGCCAGAAGTATCAAAATTTGAAACCGAAGACTAGAGTTTTTCCTCTGGCAAATGAATTTAAAAATTGAGCTTCAGAAATGTATTCTGGAAAACCCATAGTGTTCTCAGTTATAATTTTGCTGTTGTGGGTCAAAGTATTCTGCTCTCAGTAGATTTAAGAAAAAGTATCCTTGGCAATGAATTGGTCAGTTCTACAATTCCAGCTGAGAAGTTAAAGTTGTATTGATTTATGACAGAAACATTCGATAACTAGATGGTAGAAATGATACTCTGGGCACCCCTACCAGCCAACAGCTAAATTTATGAAAAAGAATATTCAAAACACATATAAATTATTAAATGTCTATCAGGAGAGGACTTTTCAGAATACAAGTCAATGTACTAGAGATAAATATGCTGACAAATGTACCCATGAATAGAGAAGGAGACAGTGACTGAGACAGGACAAAATAGGTATCTATCTCTTTGCTGTTTTGGGAGACCTTCCAAAATTTAGCTAGTAAATTAGCAAACCCATATTTTTTTCTTTGGCACCAATATCCACTTCTTTTAAATTTAAGTACATGCCCCAAAGGGAGCATCAATAGATCTACACCTTGCACTTCTTAATTAAAAGCTCTTTCTTTCACCAAATATTTTAAGTCTTGTTACTGACAAATATTTTATAGTTTATACTCCATAACTATCTCATATTCATCCACAACACTTTCCATCTTCAAGAGAATGGAGCACACAGACCTATGCACCATTCCAAAATGGTATGCTGTTCCCAGTGAGTAGAGAAGACAAAGTACATAGCTTCAGGTTTCAATTATTTAAAGGATTAGAGCAGAAAACAATGCAATCCTCTATTTTAAATTAAGAGATAAAGAGGAGAGGAAAGAAAATGGGGAGTAAGAAAACACTTTCAAGGGATTTAGGGACATTTAGCAAACCTGTTTTTGATCAGTTTATTACTCAGAACAGTAAAACTGTTATGTATGAAACTCTGGTGGTGACTATCTGTTATTATGCATTTGTCTAAACCCATTGAATATCTGAAATTCTGATGTAGACTATTGACTTTAATTAATGATGTTATAATGGTTCATCAGTTGCATACCATAGTCATCCAAGAGGTTAATAGTAGGAAAGCTGGCAGGGATAGTGTAGGTAGGGTGAGGATGGGAAAATAAAGGAAAACTCTGCACTTTCCTCTAATTTTTATGTATACCTAAAATTGATCTTACAAAATCTTTTCCTAGATGGGTGTGGAGTATAACTCCAGTTTCTTGAGAGGCTGAGGCAGGAGGAGGAGTATGAGTTTAAAGCCAGCCTCAGCAACAGTGAGGCATTAAGCAACTCATTAAGACCCTGTCTCTAAATAAAATAGAAAATAGGGCTGGGGATGGGGTCAGTGGTCTAGTGCTCCTGAGTTCCATCCCTGGTACCACCCTCCAAAAAAAGTCTGTTTCTAAAAAAATAAAATGATGTGTCTTATATATATGTAAAACCAATTTTCTTTGCACTAAAACAGTTGGTTTTACATTATGATTCACTACTGAATCATCTCTCATTTCTGCCAAGCATAGGTGAGAACTAATATTTTTCACCTCTGAGTGACATTCATATAGTTAAAGAAAGCATCAGCACTCATTCCATCATATTTTTTTGATTAATAAAATGAGAATCCTGGTCTAATGTGTTACCTTCCATTAGTTTCAGAAACCCTGTGTCCAAATTATCTCATTTGCAATTTAAAGTAAATAGAGTTTGGTGAACAACAGGGCTTCAAAATTAAGTTACAGGAGTCAGGAAGTTCTAACAGAAAAGAAATAGTGTAACAGAAGAGATCTCATATAGACTTATCTGAGGTTATAGTTGAAGACATTCTAATATGGAATAAGGAGAGAAACTGACAGTGTCAGTATATGAATGTCAGCGTTGGTGAGGTACTGCCTATGATGAGGAAATTTGTTCGAATAAGAAATGGTAGGTATAGAACACAAATCATGTCACATAGTATAGGCAATTATATTTCCATGTTATACAAACTTTGTAACAACAACCATACTCACATATATACACACAGTAGCACCCGACAACAAATACATAGTTAAAGTGGACTAATAAGGCTAAGGGCAATTTTATAAAAATATGCTATTCAGACTACTATCATAGCAAAAATAGCAGATATAAACATATTTATTCATTCTAACCGTTAATATTATCTACCTCAGTCTACTACATTAAACACAAAAGGAATGAGCCTTCTTGTTTCCCTTGAAAGTGTAATATCAGCCCATTATATTGAGAGCTCAATACAAATTTCTCTCTTTAGCATGTGACATAAAATATTATATGTCAATGATATCTTTTCCCTTTTGTAATTAGATTTAAAAAAATGTTTTATGCTTGCTATTTTTATCTGTTTATTCTGGACAAAATTTTACCATACATGAAACTTCATATGCAGTTCCTATACATTAATTTATTGGTCTAATTTTCAACTTTACCCTTTTCCTCCCATCTCCAATGCTGTGCAACTTTAACATAAAAGACAATTTTCAGATGGATTTTTTTAAGTCTTAATATGTTTTCATACTATTTACATCAAATCTGTAGCATCAAGATTTCAGCTCATCACATTACTAAATAACGAACATTACTAACAACATTTTTTGTAAGGAAAAATACCTCAGAGAATATTCCTTGATCCAGGTAGGGTTGAATGATTACTATGGAATTATCCATAACATGGTAGTTGCATTCAAAATTCACCTTTTTCAAGGTATGTAAATTTAAAGGTAATAACAACCTCCCTAGTTCCTTACTTTGAACACAATATTGAAGGAGACATCTTTTCAATTTCTACCTTCCCACTTTATTAAAGAAGCCACTCTTCTCCCCTGATTAGTCAACAAGCCATTCAAGAAATAATTAAAATTCTGTGGGTCATTGCATAGAATCCCTCTCCTTCTCTCACTTCCCCAAATAAATTTCTCTCAGACTGAGAAAGTCACTTCTTTTTTTCTTGTGGAGCTGGCATTATTTAATGAAAATCCTAGATCTTCTAAATAGATTGCCTAGACTCATTAAATAGATTCATTAAAGGCTGTCATATTCCCAAACTAGTCCTGCAAAAAGGAAAACCTTTGGCGTTTGTTGCAGTAGGAAGAATATGTACTATCTATGATGAAAGTCTGCAGTGCAATGGCTTGCAAAAGTGATGCAAGATCAAAACTGCCCCCAAGGGTCAGCCTCCAGTCACCTTCTGTGCATATTTTTGACTTCATAACTGTGATGAAGAACCTGGTACTTAGAATTTACAAAGCATAATTTTCACTTCCTCTAGGCCTATTTTTTATGTGTTTTTTTTTAGATGAACACACACATTATATTTATTTATTTTTATGTGGTGCTGAGGTTCAAATCCAGTGCCTCACACATGTGAGGCAAGTGCTTTACCACTGAGCTACAGCCGCAGTCTTAAGCCTATTTTTGTGGGACACAGGTAGTCCTCTCTTTCATCTGCCTGCTGTTCTCTTCTGAAAGCAAATTGCATGAATCTCAGTGCTGGACAAATATCCTTGGAAATGATGTAAAACAAGTTTCTTTACATGAATTTTCTCTAATTTTTATATTTTTTACAATGCAATTTGCATAACAATCTTTAAGTTTGCTTTTTACAGGTCATTTTTAAAATTTTAAGTCATATTGACTTCTAAATATTAAATATCTATATACAAGAACAAGTACAAAGAGAATATGTGAGATTATGTTTATAAAGCAGAGGATGTGTTTAATTTCTAATGGACATAAGATGTTGTTGATCTTTAAACATGTCTCTTTGGGGGGAATACTAGAAATCTACTTCTAGCAGTATTCATGGACTGAAAACATAGAAAATACATCAGGAATTCAGTATAACCTCTCTGAGGTTTGCTGAGTATAACACAGGAAGAAAGAGCCCCCTAATGGTTCAGATTATCTATAAAAGCAGAAGAGCCAGTACTTTCTCAAGTCTTGTTTCAGGATGGTTAAAATAGTAACCAGGAAAGACATGTGACACTGAAGAAGCAAATGGTAAACTGTATGAAATGTTAAATAGCTACCTAAAAAGTGAAAAAAAGTGAGCATTGCCAAGAGGAACTGATTAAGCAAGCTGTTAGATGCAGACTCAGTCTGAGGCTGACATATATCACCCTAGGATACCTGTCCTGGATAATGTTTGCTGAGGAGCAATGATCTGGAATGCAAGAGACATATCAATTAGATAGTCAGAAATTACAAAATCTTATTTAAAAAGGAACTTTCTCCTTATCCAATCATTGAACAGTCCCTATTAAAGAGATGGTAATCAAATTCCTTAGAAGAAATAATATAAAATCTGTAATAAATGTTTTTAATCAGCAATATTTAGAGTAAGCAAAAAAGAATGTCTAAGCACAGGAGGCACATAGTTTAAGAAGTTATTTCTTTCCTCCTTTTCCAAAGGAGGAATGTAACTTTAAAAATAATTAAGTATGGGTATTTACATATATGCATGCTGAAATTTTAATGGGTTCATAAAAAACAAACAATACAACTGAAAATTAGTTTCCTTTATTCTGTAATTCATTGTAAGTGATTGCTATGTGAAAACTACTGTGTAGACCAGATTAAATAGATATTGTTGTGAAAAAAATGTGAATTTTAAATATTTTGATGTGTTAAATTAAGAAAATTAGTGGATAACTAGGATAAAACTAACATATTTTAAGGAGATAAGTCCAAATATTTGCATAAAAATGAAATATTATTTCAGATAAAACTTTGAACATGTTACATAAAAGTATAATAAACATAGTATATAAAACCATAAGGAAACATGTTTATAAAAAATTAAAATTAATGTTGTGTGTGAATGTATTAAAATATTGTTATCACATACATAAATATGTGGTCTATCATGTATTCCTCAATAGTTTGACATTGTTTTTTTAAATAACTTCCTCACAACACAGATGCATATAAAACTTTGCTAACATGACTCAATTCAAAGAACAAAGCATCATTATCCCCCAATACATCTATTACTTTAAATAACTATACTTTCCAAATTCCTATTAATATTATAATTATTGTTTTCTGATATGATTACAACAAGTGAAAATATCTGGGTAGCTATAATATTTATATTTTAGTAAACATTTAAATATTTCACATTTAGAATATAAAAGTCATGAAAAAATGTCTGTCACATATAAATTGTATTTATAATAAATAAAATGATACAAATACAGAAATAAAGCAATTTCAAGTATGCAATTTTCTTAATTTCAGAAATAATGGCTTCTAAGAGGGTTACTAATCATATTCTTTTTTTAATAATTGAAGAACATATTTTAAAAGTTTTGTTAACTTATCACAGATAGTTGTATGATCTTTGATTAAAGGAATTATTCAGGGAACTTCACTCAAAAGGACAATCAGAGAAAATCATGGGATAAAATATTTTTCACTGATCCAAAAGCAAATATATTGACTCCAAAAATGTCACATAACATTTTAATGTCAGTATGCATCAAGTAAGATGTTTTATTGTTGTTGTTGCAAGGCTCTCAGCAGTTGAGATCCATGACCCATACACCCCTAAGGTGGATCAGCTGCATCAGCACTGCATTGCCCCATTTGGTTATTTCAGTTCTATCCCATAACTTTCCTCAGAAATATTTTTTTTTAAAAAAAGCCCTGTTCCCAGCAGAAAAAATTAATATACAAAAGCTTCTACATATTCTCAATTTACCTGCACATACCATCACTGACACTTCAAACATTAATTGATGGGACTGCAGTTCAGCAATGAACTCTAGAACAGCTAAACAACTTGAGTCATATTTCTTTGCCTTAGCTCAGTACTTTCTGAAGAACAAATGCTAGCCATCAATAGCCACAAGGAAAGGGCAATCTAATGTCATTTCATTTAGGACATCCATGTTAATGTTAAAGAGGTAAAACTTCAATCAATTTAGAAAAATTGTAACCACTAAAAAGCACATAGTAGCTTCTATGCCTGCATGAAATATAATATTTGACAGTTAATAAGTTAAGTGTTTTTTTCTTTACATGCCATTATCTCCCAAAGTTGTTTAATGGCTAAAACCAATATTTATAAACACACTGTAAAGCTGTCACTAAAACTACACTTTTAAAAATGGATTTAGCTTATTTATGTTCTTTATATGAAGTATCTACAACACAAACTTATAGTAGTTTTATTTTTAAAAAATACTTATATAAGCACCTGGAGATAAAAAGCAAGTATATTTATAAAGACATGTATTCCCACATTTCTAAATCTACATGCTTGTATATAGCAAGCAAACTGACTACAAACTCAGTTTTTAAGGCAAGCAAAGCTATGATGTATTCTACTATGAATGATTAAAAAGATTCCCAAAAACAAACATTTAATTTCTTACCTGGAGCATGAAACTGTTTCTGCTCAGTGCTGAAATGAAGAGGGACTGGAATAGGGCTTGATTTTTCTTTTCTTTTCAAAATCCACTTTAATGATGCAGGAGTAAGACAAGCTATTTCAAGGTGAAGTCTGTTATTTCTTGCTGGGTCTCAGAGCTGACATCTTTTTGTAAAAGAAAAGGCACCTCAGTAAGTTGTTGACTGAGGGAGCTGGGAAGCAAGATTTCCAGGCACCAGCAGTCACAGAGATGCTACGGAATGTGCACTGCCTCCCTCTGCACCTTACATCCCTTTCTCTCCCTCTCTCTCTCTCCTTTTCACCCTGATGCTCACTCAACTCTGAATCTTAGCTCCTGCTGCTGCTGTATAATCAATCCAGCCTGTCTGAAGCTAATAGTCTTCTATTTAACCAGCCAATCAATAGCAAGGATTCCACTGCTAGTCCCAAGAGTCTTTTCCAAGAGTGGTACAAACAATAAGAGTTTTTCCAGCAGTTTAGCCAAGTATTTTTCATTATTTTATCTCCCTTAGCAATAGAATTTGAGATAGCAGAGGCTTGAAACAGGCTTAGTGTTATTGCAGATTATTGCATTTTAAAATTTATCCCTTCATTTCCAGCTTAAATTAACTTATAGTTGTACATGTTCACATTTTATCCATGTTTATTTAAAAAAAAAAACATTGCATAGTAGCAATGTGTGATGAAAATATTTCATACTCAAATATGTATAAATATCATAAATAAACCAACAGTTTATAAACTAACAGTTGCTTTTTACTAGAAATAGCAATCTACTATGAACCTGTGTGTCTTGGATTAATTAAAGACTACCCTATTTTGTAAAATTATGCTACAAGTTTTGCAATATGCTTTTGAAATTTTTCTATTAATATTTGTTTTTCATGAGGAACAAGAGGTGACATTTGTAAATATTTTTTGCATCCCAGGATCTGAGTCCGTCTTCAGTGTATAAAATGTTTCTCAATTCTAAAGCATAGCTATACAATGGATGCCATCTGAATGTATCAAATAGAGCATTTCATACCTGATTCAACCCTTCAAGTTTAAGAATATTTTCTTCTTAAAGTGACACATTCATTGCTCAACTACTGTGACTGACTGTAATAAAGAAACACAAAGCAAAACCTTGAAGACTGAACTGGTTTCTCATTTTCCACATGCTTCCAGAGAAGGCAAAGAGTAAGAAAAAAGAAAAGAGCGTATGGGTTCAACTTAACCAAACCATGGAAATAAAGTCTTTCAATTTCTAATTAAGAAGTAGCCATTTTTCTTGCTTTCACACTGCTTGGTCAACCAGGCTTTTAAATTGACTTTTTCTTTGTAATAATGCATTACTGTGCTCATTAAGGCAAATTGTATAAGAGTGCTTAACTACACCTCAGTTCTCAGTAGGTATTGAATTTCAAGCCATACTCATTGGAGTACAAAACACATACCATGTGATATAAATAAAAATTGCAATATGAGCTATTGTGCCTTGTAAGTTAATACTGAAAAGACCATAAGTTATGTATGATCATGGAGTTAAGCTCAAGTAAGGTTCAAATTCTGAAGAACTGTCACACCTATTACAGGAGAACTTTCTTGATTTAATAGACTCTATTTAGCAAATATTAGTTGAAAACCTCATAGCATCAGGCCTTCTGCTCTCAGTAATAGAAAAGCAATTAAGATAGAATGGACTATCTTATGGTATTTATATTCTTACTGTACTGTCCTACGGATAGTAAATCACCTAGGAGCTTGCTACCTTGTGGACAGATAGGAAGATTTTGATGAACAAAATAAAATAAGAGTAATACCTGCCTTCTTTAACAATAGTTTAAAGAGCAAAAAGATACTTGAAAGAGAGATTATCCCTCCTGTAGGACTACAGACCCTTTACAAGACATAGAATTAAGATGATCTTCATTAAAGGGAGTAGAAAAAATTTCACAGGTAGAATAAAAAGGAAATTGTAGGACCAGCAAAATCACAAGATCAGTGTAGGTGGGAGATGGGTGAAGTGTTTGGAATGGGTGGCTGAATCAAGTTGCTGTGCAATTAAAAAGGAAAAGGTCCATAATATGGAGAATATCAAATGAATGAGTGAGAATATTGGTGCAGTTGGGAGCATTTTGAAAATGTTTTAGCATGAAAGTGATAAAATATAACCTGTTTTTGAGAACTCAGTAAATAAGAAGAACACAGTTTGTACTAGGGTGAGTTACCAATGAAAGTCCACAGTCACTAGGACATCCTTTGACAAGGGTTACTTAGGAGCATTAAAGAATAGAATTAATGACCTGATGGTGGAAATAAACAAAGAGAAATAATGCTGAAATGCAATCTAAAATTTTCAGACTTTCCAAACTACTAATAAAAAAGGTGGAGCTTAGGAAAACTTAACAATTTCAAAAATTCAATTTAAGATGGGTGATAGGGAAAAAAAAAGTTAGTGGTAAATGACACATTCACTTATGAACCATCATTTTTTCTCTCTCATAAAATTTATCTCTAATTATATTTAAACTCATTGTTGTTGTTTGTTGTCATATAAAGTTTCTATGGAAATATAAGCTCCATGATTATAAGGAACTAGTGCTGTCCAACAATTTTTCCCATGATTTTTTAGAATTGTCTCTGGCATATATTACACTTTAATAAGTGTTTCTTTAGGCTGGGAATTGTTGCTCAGCTGCAAAGCACTTGCTTAGAATGCATGAGGCCTTGGATCTAATCCCCAGTAACACAGAAAATTAAAGAATTTCTTCAGTGGAAAGCAGATAATTACTATGTTTGAAGAAACTAAATAATCAGCATGATAGGCTCTGTGCTTAAAAGTCCACAAATATTAATATCACATTCAAAACTCTATGAAATTAATATTGCTTCATTTTCACAGAAGGTAGTATTAAAGAGTTTAGTCATTTTGTAAAATGACTCACAATTATTAAGTGTCTGATCCCATTCTCTTATCAAGGTTGTGTATTTTTAGGAATCAACACTGAATCTGATGTAAAATAATAAGCTGTATGTAGATTTGTGGGTCATATTATTGTAAGGAGCAGAGAAAACAAAACTAAATTTAATTAAAATGAATAGTTGTAATTCTGAGAAGATGACAGAGTAGAAAGCACCAGAAATTTCTCTCTGCACACCATGCTTTTTAGAAAATAATTGCAGTTGCAGAATCTGATTGAAGTAATTATCTTGAAGTTCTGGAGTCTACTAATGCTATACCTCCCAATGAAGGCTAGGCTGGCAAATTGCAGTTTATCTTGGCCCATTAAAGCTCTTAGCACAGCAGAGCTTGTTTCCTACATCTCTGGCATGTGACAGGCAGCTGTGTGCCTGTTCCTAGAATAGCTGCTCTATATCTCTAAGGGCCAAAACTAGAAAAAGAACATAGTCTTCAAAATATTGGGGATCTGTGCTCTGGGTTCTGGTTCTGTTTTAATTGCAAAGGAACATACAGAGAAGCAGTGGTGCTTCTGCACCTTTCCTCAGTGATGTAAGCTACTCTCCCTATGTATAAATTAATTTTCAGGTTGTTTAAAGAGCTGGCACCCCACATATTCTTTCATTTTTCCCTTGTGTTCACTTAGAAGCTGGACATTTAAAATTGGAATATTTCCAAAAGAAACATAATATGTGGGGGAATAGAAGATCTTAAGGCTTGAAGATGAAATAGGCTGAATAAACACTTTATAATACTTTAGACGTACATATTCTTTACCTTGATTCTAGGCACAGGAAAAACACATAACAATCGAAACAAAACAAAACAAAACAAAATTCTGGAGAAGGGGAGAATCTGATTTCCAGAGTTACAATATTACTAATTATTTTGACAAAAAAAAATTTAAAACAACAAAGCATACAAAGAAATAAGAAATCATGGCTCACTCAAGGCAAAATTTAAAGCAGAAGAATCTGGCCTCAAGGAAAATTCAATGACACATCCATTAAATAAATAAAATCAAGTCTTACAGATATTCAGAGAAACAAAGGAAAATATAGATAAAGAAAAAAAATGATGTATGCAAAAATGAAAATAAAAATAAAAACATAAAAGTTCTGAAAATTAAATCAAAAATAAATTTTAGGCTTCCAAAAATACAATAATAATTAAAAAAATAAAAATAAAAGGAGTTTGACAGAAATTAAAACCAAATTTGATAAATGAACTGAAAGACAAAACAATAGAAGTTATTGAGTCTGTGGTAAAGAAAATAAATTGTAAAAAAAATGAACAATGTGTAAGGAACTTGTGGGATAACATCAAAAAATAAATGTGTATTGTGTCTATCCCAGAATGAGAAGACAAAAAAGGACACATATAACATTAACAGAAATAATGGCTAAAAACTCTCAAATTTTATTTAGATGGGCTGGAGTTGTAGCTCAGTGGTAGAGCACTTTCCTAGCATTTGTGAGACACTGGGTTTGATTCTCAGCACCATATATAAATAAATGAAATACAGGTCCATTGACAACTAAAAAAAATAATTTCAGCATGAATATAACATATTCAAAAAGGATAGTAAGTTTCAAGTAGAAATAATTCAAAGGAACTCACAGGAGACATTATAGTCAAACTTTAGGGAGATGAAGACACAATTGGGAAAGCAGCAGAAGAGATTCTGCATGCATCAGAGGAGCTTTCATAGTAAGATTATAATCTGATTTCTGAGATGATGAAGGGCAAAAGACAACATGCTGACAGATTCAAAGTGCTACCATGGAGCAAGAAAAACTACCAACTGTGAACATTAATTCTGGCAAAACAATCTTTCACAATAGGCATAAGATTAATACATTCCCAAATAATAAAAGTAGAGACTGCTGTGTTTGTTGTTTACCACTAGACTTACCCTGGAAACATTTACAAGAGGAATCACCCAATTTGAATGGAGAGAACTTTAGTTAGTTGTTTCACCCATATTACAAAAGAAAGAGGTAAATAAATAAATACATCATCATAGGTAAATATGTGGGCAGTTACAAAAAGTAGTGATATTTTAACAACTGTGTAACTTTTTTCCCTACATGATTCAAGAGACAAATGCATTTAAAAAAAGCAATTAGAAGTCTAAAATATAGTATTTTTGTTACTTTTGTTTATAAACCCATCTTTTCTCATATGTAATTTAAGAGACTTCAGCATTAACCTTCTTGACTTCATATTTAGGAACAATGTATAAAGACACAGTTTTGGAATATCAACAACTCAAAGAAGAAGTTACTAAAAGCCCAGAGGTTTTTTCTGCCATAGAAAATAAGTTGGTATAGATTCAACTTAGAATATTATAACTTTCAGATGTTAAATGTAATCCCCATGGTAACCATGAAGACTACAACTATATAACATATTAAAAGAAAATGAGACAGGAATTACACAGTTCACTACTAAAAAAAAAAAAAAAAAAAATCACCTAGACAAAATAATACAATCAGGCAGGAAATGAAGGACAAAAAAAATGTTAAAGGCCATATAAAATATAAAAGAGAAAAAAAACAGATTTGTTTTGTATCAGTAATTACTTGACTCAGGAGTCTGCGGTGGGGAATCTCAAGTTTGAACCTATCCTGGGCAACTTTCTGTGACGCCTCAAAATAAAAAAAAAAAAGGGGCTAGGGATATACCTCAGTGATGGAGTGTCTCTGGGTTTAATCCCCAATACCAAAAACATGAAAGGAAAATTAATAAATGAATAAATAAACAGAAGGAGAAAAAGAAAGGAAGGAAAGAAGGAAGAAAGAAAGGAAGGAGCGAGCTTAACAGAATGGATAAAGGCCAGGATCCATTATATGCTGCCTACAAGAGACTTATGGTGAATCCAATGGCAGGAGGATATTGAAAGTTAAAGAACAGAACCAACTTTTTGTTTTGTCAGTTTTTTTAATTGTTTCTTTTGTTTCAATTTCATTGATTTCAGGTCTGATTTTAATTATTTTCTGTCTTCTAATGCTTTTAGTGTTGATTTGTTCTTCTTTTTCTAGGGCTTTGAGATAAAATGTTAAGTCATTTATTTGTTAACTTTGTTTTCTTTTAAGGAGTAATCTTCAAGCAATGAACTTTCCTCTTACAACTGCCTTTATAGTATCCCAGAGATTTTGATATGTTGTATCAATGTTCTCATTCACCTCTTTAAATTTTTTTAACCTTCTTGATGTCTTCTGCAACACATTGTTCATTCAATAGCATATTATTTAGTCTCCAGGTGTTGGAGTAGCTTTTATTTCTTATTTTATCCTCTTTTCTAATTTCATTCCACTGTGATCTGATGAGAAGCAGGGTAGTATCTCTGCTTCTTTGTATTTGCTAAGAGTGGCTTTGTGGCAACACATGGTCTATTTTAGATAAGGATTCATGTGTAACTGAGAAGAAAGTATTTTCTCTAGTTGAAGGATGAAATGTCTATATATGTCAGTTAAATCTAAGTTATTGACTGTATTATTGAGTTCTATAGATTCTTTGTTAAGCTTTTGTTTGGAAGATCTATCCAGTGGTGAAACAGGTGTGTTAAAGTCATCCAAAATGTTTGTGTTGTGATCTATTTGACTCTTGAACTTGAGAAGAGTTTGTTTGAGGAACATAGTTACTCCATTATTTGGGAGATATATATATATATATATATATATATATATATATATATATATATTTATAATTGTTAAGTCTTGTTGGTGTATGGTTTCCTTGCAGTATGTAGTCTTCTTCTTTAACCCTTTTGATTAACTTTAACTTGAAGCCTACTTTATTTGATATGAGGGTCCTATTTGTTTCCACTGTCCATGTGGAATGTGTTATGATTTTTCCCAACCCTTCACCTTCAGTCTGTGGATGTCTTTTCCTATGAGATGAATCTCCTGAAGGCAGCATATTGTTAGAGCTTTTTTTTTAAAATCTATTCTGATAGTCTGTCTTTTGATTAGTGACTTGAGGCCATTAAAATTCAGGGTTATTAATGAGACATGACTTGTACTCCCAACAAATGGTATTTAACTTGACTTGTTTTTTCCACTGATTGGTTTTTCCTTTAGTGTAATACCTCCCTCTGCTGACTTTTTTCCTTTTTTTAAAATTTCCTCTTTGTGGAACATTTTGCCAAGGATGTTCTTTAGTGCAGGCCTTTCTAGTTGTAAATTCTTTTAACTTTTGTTTTTCATGGAAGGTTTTTATTTCATCATCAAATCTAAAGCTTAACTTTGCTAGATATAAGATTCTTGGTTGGCATCCATTTTTTTTTCAGAGTTTGGTATATGTTGTTCCACAATCTCCTGGCTTTTAGGGTCTGGGTTGAAAAAGCTGCTGAGATACAAATTGGTCTCCCCCTATATGAGATCTTGTTCATCACTCTTATGGCTTTTAAGATTCTATTCTTATTCTGTATGCTAGGCATTTTCATTATAATGTGCCTTGGTGTAGATCTGTTGTAATTTTGTACATCTGGTGTCATATAAGCCTGTTGTATTTGGTTCTCCAATTTACTCATCATGCTTGGGAAATTTTCTGATATTATCTTATTGAAGAGATTGTGCATTCCTTTGGTTTGAAACTCTGTACCTTCCTCTATCCCAATAACTCTTAGATTTGGTCTTTTGATGCTGTCCCATTAGTTTTGGATGTTCTGTTCATGGTTTCTTACTATCTTCACTGTGTGACCCACTTTAATTTCCAGATTGTATACTTTATCTTCATTATCAGACATTCTTTTTTTCCAAGTTATCTAGTCTGTTGGTTATGGTTTCTATTCAGTTTTTTTTTTTTTTAATTTGGTTTATTGTATCATTCATTTCAAGGATTTGTGGATTTTTTTCCAGAGTCTCTATCTCTTTCTTGAATTAATCTTTTGCTATGTGTATTTGCTCTCTTATCTTTTTTTTTTTTTTTTTTTTTTTTTTGAGGTGATTGATTTTTATCTGTATTTGCTCATTTAGGTAATTCTTTAATTCACAGATCATTTTAATTATGCACTTTGTGAACTCCTTCTCTGACATTCCATCAACTTTGCTGCTCATGGGTGTCCTGGTTTGTTTGGGGGACTTTCCTCCCTTGTTTTTTCATGTTGTCTATGTGTCTTGCTTTCTTGCATCATGGATCTGAGATATTACACTTTCTACCCTATATTCTTGTACTACCCTTGCATATTGTCTGTACCTCACCTTGATGTTGGGTTTCCAGACTCTGCTGGTGTCTCTCAATGTATGCTACTGCAACTAAAGTTGGTGGTGTCAATAGCTGTGGTAATTTGAGGTAATAGTGGAGGTCCCCCAAGATTGATGCACCATCTTACAGAGATGGTGCTGAAAGGGTAGACTTACACTGTCTTTTGGATGCTTGCTCTGAGATGTAGCTGCTTCTAGGCCCTGTCTGTTGTCAAAAGGTAAGGGTGACTGCATGGGAAAGGCTATGGCAATGCCTGCAGTGTCCCAGGATGGAAGTGGGTTATGCTTGTGCTCCCAGGTTGGGCTAGTGGTGAACTGGTTCCTACCCTGGGCCTGCGTCCCGCATATGTCAGTGTGGTCGGATTTGGGCTGGGCCTGATGTCCCACAGTTGTCTGCTGGATGAAAGAAGGAGTCCTGTGCCAGAGCCTGAGCTCTGGTGGGTGTCTGTCAGTAGCAGGATTGATCTAAACCTACTGTGAGCCTGGACCCCATGCAGTCAGTATGGGTGGATATGGGCCAGGCCTGAGCTCTGGCATGGGTCTGCTGGTCATCAGAAGAGATGGTTCTGTGCCAGAGCCTGATCTCCAATGGATGCCTGCTGGTGATGAGGTGGACCTTGGCCCACCCTGGGACTGGGTCCTCTGCATTTTGGTGTGGACAGATCTGGGCTGGGCCTGAGCTCCCACAGTGGTCTGCTGATCAAAAATTTGGCAGATCCTAAGCCATGCTAACAAAGAGAAGGAGAGAGAAAACTCAAATTACTAACATATGTAATAAAAAAAGGAAATAATACAACAGACACTACAGAAATACAGAAGAGAAGTAGAAACTATTTTGAAAACTTGTACTCCAATAAAATAGAAAATATCAAAGGCATTGACAAATATCTAGAGTCAGATGATTTGCCCAAATTGCATCAGGATGATACACACAATTTAAACAGATCAATTTCAAGTGATGAAATAGAAGACGCCACCAGAAGCCAACCAACCAAGAACAGCCCAGGGCTAGATGGATACATAGCCCAGTTTTATAAGACCTTTAAATAATAAATAACACCAATACTCTTCAATTTATTTCAGGCAATAGAAAAGAAGGGGCACTTTCAAATTCATTCTATAAGTACAATATCACCCTGATTTCAAAACCAGGTAAAGACACATCAAAGAAAGAAAACTCAGACCAATATTTCTAATGAACATAGAGGCAAAAATTCTAAATAAAGTTCTGAAAAATAAAATACAAAAACAATAAAAAAATGCAAGGTTGGAATGCAAGGTTTGTTTAACATACAGAAATCTATAAATGTAATTTATCACATTAATAGACTTAAAGATAATAACCATATGATCATCTCAATAGATACAGAAAAAAAAAAAAAAAAAAAAAAAACATTTGACAGAATACAGCACCCCTTAATGTTTAAAACACTAGAAAAACTATGGATAACAGGAACATATCTCAATATCATAAAAGCTCTCTATGCTAATCCCCAGGCCAATATCATTCTAAATGGAGAAAAAAAATTGAAAGCATTCCCTATAAAAACTAGAAGAAGAAAGGATGCCTTCTTTCACTACTTCTGCTTAACATAGTTGTTTAAACACTGGCCAGAGAAATTAGACAGATGAAAAAAAAATTCAAGAGATACAGATAGGTAAAGAAGAACTCAAATTAGCACTATTTGCCAGATGAAATGATTTTATACCCAGAAGACCTAAAAATTCCACCAGAAACTTCTAGAATAATAAATAAATTTAGCAAAGTAGCAGGATACAACTCAACATCCATAAATCAAAGGAATTTCTGTATATCACTGACAAATACTCAAAAAGGAAAACATGGAAAACTACCCCATTTATAATAGCATCTAAATAAAAATAAAATAAAATAAAAAATAAATACTTGGGAATCAACTTAATAAAAAAGCTGAAGGACCTCTACAATGAAAACTACAGAATGCTAAAGAAATAAATTTAAAAATAAATCCTTAGAAGATAGAAAGACCTAACTTCTTCTTGGATAGGCATAATTAATATTGTCAAAATGACCATACTACCCAAAGCATTATACAGATTTAATGCAATTCCAATCAAAATCCCAATGACATTCCTCATTGAAATAGACTTAACAATTATAAAACTAAATGAACATAATTTCACACTACAAAAATATATAAATCAGTTATTAACACAATGGAAAAAAAAAGAAATAATTTTATAATAATACTTCCACTGTCTTAGTTTTATGTTTCCATAAAATATACTGGATACTAGACACCTTGTAAAGAAAATGAGTTTAATTATCTCACAGTTTGTGAGACTGAAAGTTCAAGACTGGGTGTCCCTGTCTGTGCAAAGTCTTCTGAGAGCCCAACTGGCTGTGTTCCCATGTGGTGGTGAAACAAAGTGTAGCCAGCTATATGCAGAAGGAATGAAGCATATGGCATGGCTTTGCTTGCAACTACTCACTGTTGAGTGAGCTATTTCAGTGAATAAGAGCTGCATTTATCCTTTCCACATTGAGGACATCCCCAATAACCTAGTCATCTCTATCTAAATTCTACCAGTTAAAAGGTTCTGTCCTTCTAGAAATTACTAGCCTATTTACATTTTTTTCCTTATTTAGTGTTCACTTGATTTATTTTAATAAAGAATATACTCATGAAAACACCACCCTGGTTAAGAACTAAAACATTACTGTGACTGAAACAGTATCTTCTCAAGCCCTTAGTAGTCACTATCCCCTACTCCCTAAAGATAACTATTTTCCTGACTTCTACCATCATCAATCAGGTTTTTCTGGTTTTTTTCCTGCTTTTAAATTTGATGAAACAGTGGGAGGTAGGACACTAAAGGGGGGAAAATAATCAAAGAGGAAAACAAACCATGTTTAGTAACATAAATAAACAAATATGGCTGGAAGAACAACCCATATCTCAATAATAACCCTAAATGTTAATGGCTTAAACTCACCAATCAAGAGACACAGGCTAGTAGAATGGATCACAAAACAAGACCCAACAATATGCTGCCTACAGGAGACGCATTTGATAGGAAAAGACATACATAGGCTGAAGGTGAAAGGTTGGGAAAAATCATATCACTCATAGGGACTTCGGAAACAAGCAGGAGTATCCATACTCATATCAAATAAAATAGATTTCAAGCCAAAGTTAATCAAAAGGGATAAAGAGGGACACTACATACTGCTCAAGGGAACCATACACCAACAAGACATAACAATCATAAATATATATGCCCCAAACAATGGTGCAGCTACGTTCATCAAACAAACTCTTCTCAAGTTCAAGAGTCTAATAGACCACCATACAATAATCATGGGAGACTTCAACACACCTCTCTCACCACTGGACAGATCTTCCAAACAAAAGTTGAATAAGGAAACTATAGAACTCAATAACACAATTAATAACCTAGACTTAATTGACATATATAGAATATACCACCCAACATCAAGCAGTTACACTTTTTTCTCAGCAGCACATGGATCCTTCTCAAAAATAGATCATATATTATGTCACAGGGAAACTCTTAGACAATATAAAGGAGTAGAGATAATACCATGCATCCTATCTGATCATAATGGAATGGAACTGAAAATCAACGATAAAAGAAGGAAGGAAAAAGAATACATCACTTGGAGAATGAACAATAGGTTACTGAATGATCAATGGGTTATAGAAGACATCAAGGAGGAAATTAAAACATTCTTAGAGATTAATGAAAACACAGACACAACATATCGGAATCTATGGGACACATTGAAAGCAGTTCTAAGAGGAAAATTCATTGCTTGGAGTTCATTCCTTAAAAAAAGAAAAAACCAGCAAATAAATGATCTCATACTTCATCTCAAAATCCTAGAAAAAGAAGAGCAAAACAACAGCAAAAGAAGTAGAAGGCAAGAAATAATTAAAATCAAAGCTGAAATTAATGAAATCGAAACAGAAGAAACAATTGAAAAAATTGACAAAACTAAAAGTTGGTTCTTTGAAAAAATAAACAAAATCGACAGATCCTTAGCCATGCTAGCGAAGAGAAGAAGAGAGAGAACTCAAATTACTAACATACGGGATGAAAGAGGCAATATCACAACAGACACTTCAGAAATACAGAAGATAATCAAAAATTATTTTGAATCCTTATACTCCAATAAATTAGAAGATAGTGAAGGCATAGATAAATTTCTTAAGTCATATGATCTGCCCAGATTGAGTCAGGAGGATACAGACAACCTAAACAGACCAATATCAATTGAGGAAATAGAAGAAACCATCAAAAGACTACCAACTAAGAAAAGCCCAGGACCGGATGGGTATACAGCAGAGTTTTACAAAACCTTTAAAGAGGAACTAATACCAATACTTTTCAAGCTACTTCGGGAAATAGAAAAAGAGGGAGAACTTCCAAATTCATTCTACGAGGCCAACATCACCCTGATACCTAAACCTGACAAAGACACTTCAAAGAAAGAAAACTACAGACCAATATCTCTAATGAACCTAGATGCAAAAATCCTCAATAAAATTCTGGCGAATCGGATACAAAAACATATCAAAAAAATTGTGCACCATGATCAAGTAGGATTCATCCCTGGGATGCAAGGCTGGTTCAATATACGGAAATCAATAAATGTTATTCACCACATCAATAGACTTAAAAATTAGAACCATATGATCATCTCGATAGATGCGGAAAAAGCATTCGACAAAGTACAGCATCCCTTTATGTTCAGAACTCTAGAAAAACTAGGGATAACAGGAACATACCTCAATATTGTAAAAGCAATCTATGCTAAGCCTCAGGCTAGCATCATTCTGAATGGAGAAAAATTGAAGGCATTCCCTGTAAAATCTGGAACAAGACAGGGATGCCCTCTCTCACCACTTCTGTTCAACATAGTTCTCGAAACACTGGCCAGAGCAATTAGACAGACGAAAGAAATTAAAGGCATAAAAATAGGAAAAGAAGAACTTAAATTATCACTATTTGCAGATGACATGATTCTATACCTAGCAGACCCAAAAGGGTCTACAAAGAAACTATTAGAGCTAATAAATGAATTCAGCAAAGTGGCAGGATATAAAATCAACACGCATAAATCAAAGGCATTCCTGTATATCAGCGACAAATCCTCTGAAATGGAAATGAGGACAACCACTCCATTCACAATATCTTCAAAAAAAAATAAAATACTTGGGAACCTAACAAAAGAGGTGAAAGACTTATACAATGAAAACTAGAGAACCCTAAAGAGAGAAATAGAAGAAGATGTTAGAAGATGGAAAAATATACCCTGTTCATGGATAGGCAGAACTAACATCATCAAAATGGCGATATTACCAAAAGTTCTCTATAGGTTTAATGCAATGCCAATCAAAATCCCAACGGCATTTCTTGTAGAAATAGAGAAAGCAATCATGAAATTCATATGGAAAAATAAAAGACCCAGAATAGCAAAAACAATGCTAAGCAGGAAGTGTGAATCAGGCAGTATAGCGATACCAGACTTCAAACTATACTACAGAGCAATAGTAACAAAAACAGCATGGTACTGGTACCAAAACAGGCGGGTGGACCAATGGTACAGAATAGAGGACACAGAAACCAATCCACAAAACTACAACTACCTTATATTTGATAAAGGGGCTAAAAGCATGCAATGGAGGAAGGATAGCATCTTCAACAAATGGTGCTGGGAAAACTGGAAATCCATATGCAACAAAATGAAACTGAATCCCTTTCTCTCGCCATGCACAAAAGTTAATTCAAAATGGATCAAGGAGCTTGATATCAAATCAGAGACACGCCGTCTGATAGAAGAAAAAGTTGGCTACGATCTACATACTGTGGGGTCGGGCTCCAAATTCCTCAATAGGACACCCATAGCACAAAAGTTAATAACTAGAATCAATAAATGGGACTTACTCAAACTAAAAAGTTTTTTCTCAGCAAAAGATACAATAAGAGAGGTAAATAGAGAGCCTACATCCTGGGAACAAATCTTTACTCCTCACACTTCAGATAGAGCCCTAATATCCAGAGTATACAAAGAACTCAAAAAATTAGACAATAAGAGAACAAACAACCCAATCAACAAATGGGCCAAGGACCTGAACAGACACTTCTCAGAGGAGGACATACAATCAATCAACAAGTACATGAAAAAATCCTCACCATCTCTAGCAGTCAGAGAAATGCAAATCAAAACCACCCTAAGATACCATCTCACTCCAGTTAGATTGGCAGCCATTATGAAGTCAAACAACAACAAGTGCTGGCGAGGATGTGGGGAAAAGGGTACACTTGTACATTGCTGGTGGGACTGCAAATTGGTGCAGCCAATTTGGAAAGCAGTTTGGAGATTTCTTGGAAAGCTGGGAATGGAGCCACCATTTGACCCAGCTATTCCCCTTCTTGGTCTATTCCCTAAAGACCTAAAAAGAGCATGCTACAGGGACACTGCTACATCGATGTTCATAGCAGCACAATTCACAATAGCTAGACTGTGGAACCAACCTAGATGCCCTTCAATAGATGAATGGATAAAAAAAATGTGGCATTTATACACAATGGAGTATTACTCTGCATTAAAAAATGACAAAATCATAGAATTTACAGGGAAATGGATGGCATTAGAGCAGATTATGCTAAGTGAAGCTAGCCAATCCCTAAAAAAACAAATGCCAAATGTCTTCTTTGATATAAGGAGAGTAACTAAGAACAGAGTAGGGTCGAAGAGCATGAGAAGAAGATTAACATTAAACAGGGATGAGAGGTGGGAGGGAAAGGGAGAGAGAAGGGAAAATGCATGGAAATGGAAGGAGACCCTCAGAGTTGTACAAAAGTACATACAAGAGGAAGTGAGGGGAAGGGGAAAAATAATACAAGGGGGACAAACGAATGTCAGTAGAGGGGGCAGAGAGAGAAGAGGGGAGGGCAGGGGAGGGGAGGGGGGATAGTAGAGGATAGGAAAGGCAGCAGAATACAACATACACTAGTATGGCAATATGTAAATCAATGGATGTGTAACTGATGTGATTCTGCAATCTGTATATGGGGTAAAAATGGGAGCTCATAACCCACTTGAATCAAATTGTGAAATATGATATATCAAGAACTATGTAATGTTTTGAACAGCCAACAATAAAAAATTTAAAAAAAATGCTCAGCTAACAAGAAATGTGGGGAATAACTAGTTCTTTAATAGTATTTTGGGATCTAAGCCATTCAATGGCCTGGAATGAATAGGATTTTTAAGCGTCTTGCGCTGATGAACCTTTTGTATTATGTGTTGTGAGTGTTGGAGTCTTTTTCCACCTCATTTTAATTATGTCTTCTGATGTTCAGCCACTTCATTTCATTATAAACGTCATGGGGTTTTTTTTCCTTTTTTCTTTTCCTTTTGTTATGGAAGCTACCTGTCCTGTATGGGGGAAGTATTTTAAGTTCTTTTTTCCCCCCTCTGCTCTAATGTTCAGCTTATGCTCTGTTTATACACATAGATTGATTTGGCAATTTTTAATGACTTGGAAGGTTAAAATAGTTTCTGGCATAAAAAGTTTTTTTTTTTTTTGTTGTTGTTGGTTGTTTGTTTTAAGGAAAAAAACAGTCAAATCAGACATTTTTTTCCTGACTGAACTAACCAATTATGGCAATCTCTGTCATTTTCTGGTTTAATGAACAATGAAGTAAAAATTAAATCTTAAAACAAAAAAAAAAAATAAAAATAAATTTGATGAAACTGTACTGATATATATAAATTATATTTGATGTAAGTGGACTGATATATATATATATATATATATATATATATATATATATATACACACACATACATATATATATTCTTTTTAGTGTCTTGTATCATTCATTTAACATTGTATTTGTAAGATTCTTAAATGTTGTTTTTATATACATGTATTTATTGGGTTATTTCGGTTATTTTTTAGTTTTTAGCTTTTTGAGTTCTTCACATATCCTGAAAATTAATGCCCCATCTGAGGTGTGGGTGATAAAGATTTTCTCAAATTCTGTAGGATCTTTCTTTATGCAGTTGATTGCTTCCTTTCATTTGCTTTTTAGTTTGATGTCATTCCATTTATATTTTTTAAAATATTTTTTAATTATACTTGGGCACAATACCTTTATTTATTTATTTATTTTTATGTGGTGCTGAGAATCAAACCCAGCCTTTATATGTGCTAGGCAAGGGCTCTTCAGCTAAGCCACAACCCCATCACCTACATTTATTTGTTATTGGTTCTTTTTAGTTATACATGACAGTAGAATTCATTTTTATATAATTATACATAAACTTACCATGCTATTTAAATCACAGCAAATGCTTTAATAATACACAATCAAGAATGCCTAGAAAAACTAAAGCTTTTGGTCAGTATTTTGTTGTTGTTGTTATTACCAAAATGCCTGAGAAATGCAACTAAGAGGAGAAAAACTATTGTGTTGCTTGGTTTCAGAGGTTGAGTTCACTGTGGACTATCTCCACCACTCTGGGTCCAAAGTCAGTGTAGAACAATAACTAGTCAAAGCAGTGGAATAAGTAATGAAAAATGTCTCAGAAAAGAAAATCCCTGGATTTGATGGCTTCATGGTAAAATCTACAAACATTTTATGAAAAACAATCACCAGTCTGTCTCAAACTTTAAAAAAAAAAAAGGAAAAAGAAAAGAAAGGAACACACTCTAGTTCATTCTATCAGGCAACCAAACACTAAGAACAAAACCAGAAAAAGACACCCTGCAAGAAAAACAAACAATTAAAAAAAAAAAAAAAAAACAACAAAACTATAGACCAACCTCCCATGTGAACTCTGATGAAAATGTCCTCAAGATATTATTGGGAAAGGCAGCGGAGCACAACAGACACTAGTATGGCAATATGTAAATCAATGGATGTGTAACTGATGTGATTCTGCAATCTGTGTATGGGGTGAAGGTGGGAGTTCATAACCCACTTGAATCAAAGTGTGGAATATGATATGTCAAGAAATTTGTAATGTTTTGAACAACCAACAATAAAAAATTAAAAAAAAAGATATTATTAACAAACTGAATTCAACAGCATATTAACATGATTATATACCATGAACTGATTGGAATTTTTTATAAAACCAAAGAATGTTTCAACACATAAAAAATGTTAAATACAAATCATTATATGAATAGAATGAAGGAAGAAGCATTTAAGCAAATTCAATACACTCTTTTGATTAACAATAATTACAAAAAAGGAGTTTGACAGAGATTCAAAACAAATTTGATAAATGAACTGAAAGATAAAACAATAGAAGTTATTGCGTCTGTAACAAAGGAAATAAATTGTAAAAAAATGAACAATGAGTAAGGAACTTGTGGGATAACATCAAAAAAATAAATGTGTATACTGTGTCTATCCCAGAATGAGAAGACAGAAAGGGACACATATGTCATTAAAAGAAATCATAGCTAAAAACCCTCAAATTTGATTTAGATGGGCTTGGGTTGTAGCTCAGTGGTAGAGCATTTTCCTAGCATTTGTGAGGCACTGGGTTCGATTCTCAGCAATATATATATATATATATATATACATATATATATATATATATATATATATAAATGAAATAAAGGTCTGTTGACAACTAAAATAAAATTAAATCCAGCATGAATATAACATATTCAAGAAGCATAGTAAGTTTCAAGTAGAAAGAATTCAAAGGAACCCACAGGGGACATTATAGTCAAATTTAGGGAGATAAAGACACAATTGGGAAAACAGCAGGAGAGATTCTGTATGTATCAGAGGAGAATATAATAGAATATAATCTGATTTCTTTTGATTGACAAAATCACTAGGCAAATTAGGAATAGAAGAAATCTATCTCAACCAAATCCCTACCTGAAAATCTCGTGGCAAAAATGTCATTCAGTGGTAAAATATGGAATCATTTTCTTTAACATAAGAAGGGTAGGATGCTGCTCTCCTCGTTATTAGTCTTCATAGTACTGGAAGATCTAGTCACAGAAATTAGGCATGAAAAAAAAAAAATCAAGAAGAGATAAAAGACACCAAAATAGGGAAGAAATAACTAAAATTAGTTCAATTGGCTTGAACTTACATGCAGAAAACTGTAAAGGTTTCACACAGAAAAAAAAAATTATGTTAGGATTAATAAGCAAATTAGTAAAAGTAGCAGGATACAAACAACACACAAATATTACTTTATAATAACTAAACCAGAAGTAACAACAATACCTTTGATAGATGGACCGATAAGAAGGGCTGTGTATACAGACAATTGAATTTTATTCTCACTTTCAAAAGAAAGAAATTCTGTCATCTACTACAGCATATGGATTCCTGAGGAAATAATTCTATGGGAAATAGTTTCAAAAGATAAATAATAAATTATTCCACATACTTAGAGTAGGTACTTAGAGTAGGAATAATCATAGAATTATAATGTAGAATGGTGATTACCATGGATGGGGGTGAAATGGTGACTAGGCATTTAATGGGTACATAGCTTTAATTTTGTAAACTGCAAAGAGGTCCTGAGGTGGCTGGTGGTGGGGTTGCATGATAATTTGAATGTAGTCAACAACATTAAATTGTACACTTGTGATGTATAACTAAAAAGAACATATAAAGAAAAAACAGGATAAAATATTTATATATAATTCATCATAATACAAACTGGAAAAACATTCCCAGAACATGTGTGTGTGTGTGTGTGTGTGTGTGTGTGTGTGTGTGTGTGTGTGTATACCTGAAGTTTTCAAGATAATTGCTGGAGATAAATGCTAAGAATAAGGAGGGTGTGAATCACTGTAAGGTGGGATAGTGGAGAGCTATACAGAACCAAAAGAGCTGCTGAATTGAATCAGTGTTGACCTAACCAGGTGAGAGAAGTGTGGCAGAGCTTCTCTGTGGGCCCAGTGGAGCCTATAAGCCATGAATTTTGTCTTACACTAGTCTAAAAAATTGCAAGGGTTTCTTGAGTTGCACTCAGCAGCTTGGAAGTCTGAGAGATTGAAAGGATTAAAGAGTACAATGATTTTGCTTCTTTCCCAAGAAAGTTCACAATCTTTAGACATAAAGTTTAGAAATTGGTTGTCAAATAATATATCTATAGATAATAAAACCAGTTGAAAAAAAAAGAAAATGACAACTAGAGAAAGCAAGTAAGATAAAGAATGCTTAATCTGTCAACGTCATGAAGGAAAAGCAAAAGTAAAAACTGAAGCTTTCATAGGGTCTTTAGTTGTGACAAAGAAATGTGGTTATACTAGTGAAGGCAAGAGGTAAGTTTGATATTAAAGACTATTTGAGTGAATTAAATGATTAATTTCAAAATTTTTTTAAAGACCTTAGTATTCTATGTGGACCATTAGCACTTTGGGATTTACACATGTAAGTAGAATGTTTTCTTCCTCAAAGTTGTCTAATCTAAAGGAAAATCTACATTTGTAATTATCTAAAATATAATTTTAATTATCAGTTTTTATAAATTCTATAATTGGATTGTATACAGACCAATAAGAATCATAGAAATGGAAAAGACAAAAATTATGTTAGACTAAAAATATTAACGTGTGTTGAACAAAGTGAAAAACTATATGTCAGAAGTTTTAAAAAGCAAGAGAAAACAAAACAAAATAAAAAAAATAGGGTATTTGAGTTTAATTTTTGGTTTGCAAGCTTTTAAGGATATACTAAAGAATGCTGAAGTGGGTCTAAATATTAAATTACAAAGGAGAAAAATATCATGTCAAAATGCATTTCTTGTTAATAAGAGATCATAATCTGCCAGGCACAGTGACTCATGCCTGCAAGCCCAGTAACTCAGGAGGGAGGTTGAGGGCAGGAGGATCAAAAGTTTAAGGCCAGCTCCAGCAACTTAGGGAGACATGAACTCAAAATAAAATAAAATAAAATAAAAATGATGGGGATGTGGCTCAGTGGTAAAATTCCTCTGCATTCAATACCCAGTACTTGAAGGAAACAAACAAACAAACAAAAAAAGATCAGAATGTAAGAAAACAATGACATTAGTAATGTTATTATTTCTAACACTGTACTTTTTTTTACAACAGAACCATATAGTGATATAATATTTTTAGAAAATTATTTTTAGAAAGAATATACTTTTAAAATAATAGATAGATGGCAAATAGTAATGTCTTAAAAAGAATATTTAATGGCAACATTACATAATGAAAGATTTTATAGCCACCTAAAGGTGAATAAGGAGATGAGGGAAAATCCTCAAGCAGCTTTCATTTGGAGATATGCGTGGAGCTTGATTAATTATTGAATTTAGGTACATGTGAAGGCACAGGATAACTAGGGGTCTGTCTTGCTACTGAGGAATAATGGGGACAAATATCTATATAGTCTCTCTTTCTTTTTTTAAAATTTTATTTTGGAAACAATCATGTTTCAAGTTCTGATAGACATGCAGATTTAGATTCTTGTGATGATTTACTAATTGCATTTGGTGAAACTATGACAGCTGTTTGATTTAAAGATAAAGATTTAAGTAAAAAAGTATGATAACAACAAAAAAAAAAAATCCAGAAACAAAAAAAGACCAAATGACCAAAAGTCAAAAATTGAAGAAGAAAGAGAATGAGAAATTCAGAGACAGAGATTTATAAAAGCTACCATGGAAAATATATCAGGAATTCACTGTTTATGTTTTATATTGTGGTTCAATGGGGTCAATTATAATAATGAAGATAAGCAATGATTGAAAAACCTAAAATAATTAGCTACATGTTCCTCTGTGTTTCTCAGGCCCTAAATGTTTTCTTCTCATGCTTATTATTTTTGACTGATTTTATATTAACTTTACATGCAAATCTTAATGCTTGTCACAAAAATGAACACACATGTGAACTACGCAATATGCTAGAATTTAAAGAGCAAATGCTATAACTCTAAAATACATCAAACATTTCTATATGACATAAAGAGAATTCTGTGAAAATAGATAAGCTATGTTAAACAATTGGAATGTTTAAAGAATTCATCAACTCTATTACTTATTGAGTTAAATTACTTATTAATAATTAGAATATAAATATGGATAATTACTATTTGAAATTCTTGATATTTTGACTGTTTATAGCATATTTAATACTCACAATTGGGACAAGAACTTGTTTATTAAATAATATAAATTTATACATTTTAGTGAAATTTATTGTAGATGTTTATAATGTTTATGCATGCATATGTATTAATGCTGAAAACAATTATTTTCTTTTTGAAGATACTTTCCTTTTAGATATTAATGTAAGGAATTCATGACTTGGGCATATAAATATTTATATTATGAAAAATTTTATTTAACAAATGTTTTAACAAGGAATATTAATTAATGGAATGACAGGTAATTAGATACATTCATTTCTTCAGTGATGACAAATCATTACTTTCCATTTAATATTAAAAACTCTATGTAGGCAGGCCTGCGACCCACCAGCAGAAGAGGAGCAGTCGCCTGCTGAGAGGCTGAGCCGCCCCCTCCCCCTGCGCCGGCATAGTAGAGGGAACTGGGACCAATCACAGAGCAGGCCCAGCGGCCTGCTGAGGGGCAGAGCCGCCCCCCACCCCCCTCGCCTGCCAGGTAGGGGAAGGGTGACCACCGACAGAAAAGGCCCAGTGGCCCGCGGCGGGTCAGAGCTTCCAATCACTCCTGCAAGGTAGGCGGGCCTGCGACCCACCGGCAGAAGAGGAGCAGCCGCCTGCTGAAAGGCTGAGCCGCCCCCTCCCCCTGCGCTGGCATAGTAGAGGGAACTGGGACCAAACACAGAGCAGGCCCAGCGGCCTGCTGAGGGGCAGAGCCGCCCCCCACCCCCCTCGCCTGCCAGGTAGGGGAAGGGTGACCACCGACAGAAAAGGCCCAGTGGCCCGCGGCGGGACAGAGCTTCCAATCACTCCTGCAAGGTAGGCGGGCCTGCGACCCACCGGCAGAAGAGGAGCAGCGGCCTGCTGAGAGGCAGAGCCGCCCCCTCCCCCCCCATGCCTGCAAGGTAGTCGGAAGTGAGACCACCATCAGAACAGGTCAGACCTGCAACCGAGAGACAGAACAGGCCCAGTGGCCTGAGGAAGGGTAGAGCCGCCCCCCCCCCACGCCTGCAAAGTAGGCGGACCTGCGACCCACTGGCAGTACAGCCCCAGAGGCCTGCAGAGGGGCAGTGCCGCTGCCTGCGCCTGCAAAGTAGGCAGAACTGCGACCACCGACAGAACAAGCCTAGCGGCCCGCAGAGGGACAGAGCCGCCGCCCGCGCCTGCAAGGACGGCGGACCTGCTACCGACTGGCAGAGCAGGCCCAGCGGCCTGCCGGCGTGGTAGGCACATTGCCCCAATTGGCGGAGGGGCAGAGCCGCCACCCGGGCCTGCGAGGGAGACTTTGCAACTATACAAGACCAATATAAATATATAGGGGGAAAATTCAATAGCACAACAGTTTCACCAAGAAGAAAGGAACGCGAACAGTATGAAGAGACAAGGAAAGAAAGGACCACAAGCATTGCAGGTCAACTCAACTTTAGAAGAGGTAATAGCTGCAGCTGATGGAATGTCAGATAAAGAATTCAGGATATACATGCTTCAGATGATCTGGAGTCTCAAGGAAGACATCAGACAGCAAAATCAGACAATGAAAGATCACTTCAACAATGAATTACATAAACAAATCCAAGAAGCAAAAGATCAACTCTACAGGGAAATAGAGGTTATAAAAAACAAACAAACAGAAATCCTAGAAATGCAGGAAGCAATAAGCCAACTTAAAAACTCAATTGAGAATACTACCAGCAGAGTAGAACACTTAGAAGACAGAACATCAGACAATGAAGATAAAGTATTTCAACTTGAAAAGAACATAGACAGCTCAGCAAGACTGTTAAGAAACCATGAGCAGAACATCCAAGAAATATGGGATAACATCAAGAGACCAAATTTAAGAGTCATTGGGATACAGGAAGGAACAGAGTTTCAAACCAAAGGAATGAGCAATCTATTCAATGAAATAATTCGAGAAAACTTCCCAGACTTGAAGAATGAGACAGAACCCCAAATCCTAGAAGCCTACAGGACGCCGAATGTGCAAAATCATAAGAGACCCACACCTAGACACATTATAATAAAGATGCCCAACATACAGAATAAGGAGAGAATTTTAAAAGCTACAAGAGAAAGGAAGCAGATCACATTTAGGGGTAAGCCAATCAGGATAACAGCTGATCTTTCAACACAGACTCTGAAAGCTAGAAGATCCTGGAATAACATATTTCAAACACTGAAAGAAAATGGGTTCCAACCAAGAATTGTGTTTCCAGCGAAATTAAGCTTCAGGATGGAAGATGAAATTAAAACCTTCCACGATAAACAAAAGTTAAAAGAATTTGCAGCTAGAAAACCATCTCTTCAAAACATCCTTGGCAAAACATTACAGGAAGAGGAAATGGAAAATAACAATGAAAACCAACAGTGGGAGGTAGGACACTAAAGGGGGGAAAATAATCAAAGTGGAAAACAAACCATGTTTAGTAACATAAATAATCAAATATGGCTGGAAGAACAACCCATATCTCAATAATAACCCTAAATGTTAATGGCTTAAACTCACCAATCAAGAGACACAGGCTAGTAGAATGGATCACAAAACAAGACCCAACAATATGCTGCCTACAGGAGACGCATTTGATAGGAAAAGACATACATAGGCTGAAGGTGAAAGGTTGGGAAAAATCATATCACTCATATGGACTTCGGAAACAAGCAGGAGTATCCATACTCATATCAAATAAAATAGATTTTAAGCCAAAGTTAATCAAAAGGGATAAAGAGGGACACTACATACTGCTCAAGGGAACCATACACCAACAAGACATAACAATAATAAATATATATGCCCCAAACAATGGTGCAGCTATGTTCATCAAACAAACTCTTCTCAAGTTCAAGAGTCTAATAGACCACCATACAATAATCATGGGAGACTTCAACACACCTCTCTCACCACTGGACAGATCTTCCAAACAAAAGTTGAATAAGGAAACTATAGAACTCAATAACACAATTAATAACCTAGACTTAATTGACATATATAGAATATACCACCCAACATCAAACAGTTACACTTTTTTCTCAGCAGCACATGGATCCTTCTCAAAAATAGATCATATATTATGTCACAGGGAAACTCTTAGACAATAAAAAGGAGTAGAGATAATACCATGCATCCTATCTGATCATAATGGAATGGAACTGAAAATCAACGATAAAAGAAGGAAGGAAAAAGAATATATCACTTGGAGAATGAACAATAGGTTACTGAATGATCAATGGGTTATAGAAGACATCAAGGAGGAAATTAAAAAATTCTTAGAGATTAATGAAAACACAGACACAACATATCGGAATCTATGGGACACATTGAAAGCAGTTCAAAGAGGAAAATTCATTGCTTGGAGTTCATTCCTTAAAAAAAGAAAAAACCAACAAATAAATGATCTCATACTTCATCTCAAAATCCTAGAAAAAGAAGAGCAAAACAACAGCAAAAGAAGTAGAAGGCAAGAAATAATTAAAATCAGAGCTGAAATCAATGAAATCGAAACAATGGAAAAAATTGACAAAACTAAAAGTTGGTTCTTTGAAAAAATAAACAAAATCGACAGACCCTTAGCCATGCTAGCGAAGAGAAGAAGAGAGAGAACTCAAATCACTAACATACGGGATGAAAGAGGCAATATCACAACAGACACTTCAGAAATACAGAAGATAATCAAAAATTATTTTGAATCCTTATACTCCAATAAATTAGAAGATAGTGAAGGCATAGATAAATTTCTTAAGTCATATGATCTGCCCAGATTGAGTCAGGAGGATATAGACAACCTAAACAGACCAATATCAATTGAGGAAATAGAAGAAACCATCAAAAGACTACCAACTAAGAAAAGCCCAGGACCGGATGGGTATACAGCAGAGTTTTACAAAACCTTTAAAGAGGAACTAATACCAATACTTTTCAAGCTACTTCGGGAAATAGAAAAAGAGGGAGAACTTCCAAATTCATTCTACGAGGCCAACATCACCCTGATACCTAAACCAGACAAAGACACTTCAAAGAAAGAAAACTACAGACCAATATCTCTAATGAACCTAGATGCAAAAATCCTCAATAAAATTCTGGCCACTCGGATACAAAGGCACATCAAAAAAATTGTGCACCATGATCAAGTAGGATTCATCCCTGGGATGCAAGGCTGGTTCAATATAAGGAAATCAATAAATGTTATTCACCACATCAATAGACTTAAAAATAAGAACCATATGATCATCTCGATACATGCGGAAAAAGCATTCGACAAAGTACAGCATCCCTTTATGTTCAAAACTCTAGAAAAACTAGGGATAACAGGAACATACCTCAATATTGTAAAAGCAATCTATGCTAAGCCTCAGGCTAGCATCATTCTGAATGGAGAAAAATTGAAGGCATTCCCTGTAAAATCTGGAACAAGACAGGGATGCCCTCTCTCACCACTTCTGTTCAACATAGTTCTCGAAACACTGGCCAGAGCAATTAGACAGACGAAAGAAATTAAAGGCATAAAAATAGGAAAAGAAGAACTTAAATTATCACTATTTGCAGATGACATGATTCTATACCTAGCAGACCCAAAAGGGTCTACAAAGAAACTATTAGAGCTAATAAATGAATTCAGCAAAGTGGCAGGATATAAAATCAACACGCATAAATCAAAGGCATTCCTGTATATCAGCGACAAATCCTCTGAAATGGAAATGAGGACAACCACTCCATTCACAATATCTTCAAAAAAAATAAAATACTTGGGAATCAACCTAACAAAAGAGGTGAAAGACTTATACAATGAAAACTACAGAACCCTAAAGAGAGAAATAGAAGAAGATCTTAGAAGATGGAAAAATATACCCTGTTCATGGATAGGCAGAACTAACATCATCAAAATGGCGATATTACCAAAAGTTCTCTATAGGTTTAATGCAATGCCAATCAAAATCCCAACGGCATTTCTTGTAGAAATAGAGAAAGCAATCATGAAATTCATATGGAAAAATAAAAGACCCAGAATAGGAAAAACAATGCTAAGCAGGAAGTGTGAATCAGGCGGTATAGCGATACCAGACTTCAAACTATACTACAGAGCAATAGTAACAAAAACAGCATGGTACTGGTACCAAAACAGGCGGGTGGACCAATGGTACAGAATAGAGGACACAGAAACCAATCCACAAAACTACAACTATCTTATATTTGATAAAGGGGCTAAAAGCATGCAATGGAGGAAGGATAGCATCTTCAACAAATGGTGCTGGGAAAACTGGAAATCCATATGCAACAAAATGAAACTGAATCCCTTTCTCTCGCCATGCACAAAAGTTAATTCAAAATGGATCAAGGAGCTTGATATCAAATCAGAGACGCGCCGTCTGATAGAAGAAAAAGTTGGCTACGATCTACATACGGTGGGGTCGGGCTCCAAATTCCTCAATAGGACACCCATAGCACAAATGTTAATAACTAGAATCAACAAATGGGACTTACTCAAACTAAAAAGTTTTTTCTCAGCAAAAGATACAATAAGAGAGGTAAATAGAGAGCCTACATCCTGGGAACAAATCTTTACTCCTCACACTTCAGATAGAGCCCTAATATCCAGAGTATACAAAGAACTCAAAAAATTAGACAATAAGAGAACAAACAACCCAATCAACAAATGGGCCAAGGACCTGAACAGACACTTCTCAGAGGAGGACATACAGTCAATCAACAAGTACATGAAAAAATGCTCACCATCTCTAGCAGTCAGAGAAATGCAAATCAAAACCACCCTAAGATACCATCTCACTCCAGTTAGATTGGCAGCCATTATGAAGTCAAACAACAACAAGTGCTGGCGAGGATGTGGGGAAAAGGGTACACTTGTACATTGCTGGTGGGACTGCAAATTGGTGCAGCCAATTTGGAAAGCAGTATGGAGATTTCTTGGAAAGCTGGGAATGGAGCCACCATTTGACCCAGCTATTCCCCTTCTCGGTCTATTCCCTAAAGACCTAAAAAGAGCATGCTACAGGGACACTGCTACATCGATGTTCATAGCAGCACAATTCACAATAGCTAGACTGTGGAACCAACCTAGGTGCCCTTCAATGGATGAATGGATAAAAAAAATGTGGCATTTATACACAATGGAGTATTACTCTGCATTAAAAAATGACAAAATCATAGAATTTACAGGGAAATGGATGGCATTAGAGCAGATTATGCTAAGTGAAGCTAGCCAATCCCTAAAAAACAAATGTCAAATGTCTTCTTTGATATAAGGAGAGTAACTAAGAACAGAGTAGGGTCGAAGAGCATGAGAAGAAGATTAACATTAAACAGGGATGAGAGGTGGGAGGGAAAGGGAGAGAGAAGGGAAAATGCATGGAAATGGAAGGAGACCCTCAGAGTTATACAAAAGTACATACAAGAGGAAGTGAGGGGAAGGGGAAAAATAATACAAGGGGGAGAAACGAATGTCAGTAAAGGGGGCAGAGAGAGAAGAGGGGAGGGGAGGGGAGGGGAGGGGGGATAGTAGAGGATAGGAAAGACAGCAGAATGCAACAGACACTAGTATGGCAATATGTAAATCAATGGATGTGTAACTGATGTGATTCTGCAATCTGTATATGGGGTAAAAATGGGAGCTCATAACCCACTTGAATCAAATTGTGAAATATGATATATCAAGAACTATGTAATGTTTTGAACAGCCAACAATAAAAAATTAAAAAAAAAAAAAAAACTCTATTTTACTGAATTTTAGTGGCACATTCTGTTGTGAAAATATCATGTTTTTTATTGTTACTACTTATCACTATAAATTTGTTTTCACATGCATTTTAGTTCCCTGAAGGGACCATTAGCAATTTTTGATCAGATACCACATTTTACACTTTTAAAAATCTATTCTGATAGGCCTTGTTATTTTTAGCATAAAACAAAACTGAATTTGAGTTACTAAACCATCAAATTATTTTTAATTATGAAGTCTGCATTGGCAAGATATTGTTATTTTAAGAAATGTATATGTAACTATCTCCAAGCAGAGCTTCGTGTATTTTAGATCAAATGTTGTTATAAAGGGAAGTGCCTCTGAATATACGTAGGATAAACAAGGATTATCTAAGGCAATACAGAAAGTGAGAATTGATAAATGAGTGAGAATTGGAAGTTGGTTTTATGAGAGCAAGAGACAAGGGGGTTCAGAGGACAGCATGGCATTGAAGAGCCGCTGAAAAAAGGATCTAGATTGAAGTAGCTGATGATGGCAAAGGAGGAAAAAGTAAAATATAAATCGCATAATCCCTCCAATACACAAAAATGCCAGAAAAAATCTTTGAGCTTCAAAAAATATATAGTATACATACCAATTGAGACTTTGATCTGATTCTAGTTCAATTTAGTGTAATGGGATTCTCAGAATATACATTGGAATATTAATTATAAAGTGTTATTAAATTTTGGTTATTTAATGGGAATAGTATATCAAACTAAGGAATATCCAAGATAATTGAAATCCCAAGGGAATCAAACATATGCAAGTCATTGAGATTTTATAAATTGGACTCAAGATTAAAGCCAAATTTTTATAAAATACAATTACTGGTAGAAGAAAATGATTGCAAAAATGTTGTACATTTAATTATAAGGGATCCAACCACGATCTTTTTTTAAAAAAAAATTAGTTGTATATGGACTAAATGACTTTAGTTGCTTTTATGTGATGCTACGATGAACCCAGTGCCTCAGACTTGAAAGGCAAGTGCTCTACCAATGAGCTACAACACCAGCCAAATCACAACTTCTTTACATTGAAACGTTCAAGCTTTCATTATAAGAAAAATGAAAGTTGGCCACACATGCATGTTATATGTAAACTATAGGCTGCTTTACATTTAAACAGGGAACTGAAATCAGCCAGGAAATCAGGCAGTCAATCCTCTTCCTTACAGACTAAGAGGTGCCAGCCTGGTCTCTGCCTAGAAGTCTCAACATAGCTGGATAGATGTGATGGGAGACTAAAAGAAAAGACTCAGGCAACCTACAGGGCTTATGTTGGTAAAGAGCACAGTACACTTAGACCAAATTGTTCCAGAGAGGAAAATTATATAAAGCCTGTAGCCAGTATGAGCTTTCAGAGCAGCAAAGCATCTGGCTATGGGTTTGCATATATTCTGTTCATTGTTCAGCTTCAAATTCATTGCTTCTTTTCCTGTGATCTGTTTTTCACGGAATCACTTCAACTCATAATTCTTTCTCTGGTCTCTCACTCTCTTGAAAGAAAGAAATATCTTGACTTTTAAAAGGATTGACTTGTAGTATTCTATACAAGTATTAGAAATATCATAGGCTTCATTGAGACTGTTAAGTATCTATGGGGATAATGCTTTTTGACTTGTGTCATACAAAAAGAGAATATCATGTTATTTTACAGAAAAGTGGATAATCTTTCCCCAGTAGGACATGTTTACTCAGATATTTTACTCCAGTTTGCTTTCTGAAAAAGATTACAGTAATTGTGCAATGAGGTTTTTCTACTACAGCAAATATTCCACGTTGAAATAAATAATGGTGGCTGGATGTTCTAGCTAATCAACAGTTATGGAGTTTTATAGAACTTAGAGCTGATGGTACCTTTACTATCATTTTCATTTTACTAAGAACCCTTGGATATACTTTGAAATTTCACTATTGCCATTTTCTTTTGAATCATACACATGAAGGCAGAAAATCACAAATTTCAAGATGTACAAAGGGAAAAGTGACAGTAGAAATTCAAAGTGGTGGGTGGAAGATGGGAGGGAAGAGACAGAGAAAGAGAAAAAAATCAATGCCACAGAGAAAAGAGAAAGTGTCAGTTATATGAACAACATTGACATCAAACTCTGTGAAGAAAAGAAAAAATCTAGTGTGGATTTCAGGAATAGGTGTTTCAAGATTGCTAGGAAAGGGCCTGAGGAGGAAATGCACTTAAGATAACATTGAGCTAAGTTTTTTTTTTTTTTTTTAGCTACAAACCTAGGAAATAGGCCAAGGACCTCACATAAAAAGCAAGATCCTTGGGAGTCACTGTGCGAGCGCTCGCACGCACACACACACACACACACACACACACACAAAGAAACACACTCCCACACAGGTTGAGAAAGGGATGAACCATCATTGCATGTAAATACCTCATTTAAAAAGGAAAAAACACAACACTACAATTACAAATAGAAATCACTGTCAAAACTTTTAAGCTGCCAACCATGATTTGATTATTACACACTGTACATATGCATAAATTTATCATACTGCAATCCATAATTAAATGCAAATATTATTTGTCAATTAAGAGTTACAAATTATAGGAATAGTAGAATGAGAAGTAGATACATGCAGCTGACAGAAATGAATGCAAATATACTGGAGAGGTCTTCAGGGGATAAGTGACTATTTTGTGAATTAATTCCATTAAAATAAAATAAAAATTACTATCACTATGTACTTGGAATTCCTGGACTAAAGACTGTGAATGAAGATAGTACTTGCATTTCTAGAAGCTCTGTGCATACACTTAACAGCCTTAACAATTTTAGAATTACGTAAATTAAAAAAAAATTAAATTGAGCTAAGTTTGATAAATAAAATCAACAGCAGAGAGATGAAAGTGATCAAATAAACAAATAAGTTGGGGTCATTAGAATGTATATGAAACAAGGAAGCTTTTCATCAGTCAAACAAGTAACAGTGCTTAGATTTTAAAGTCATGTTTCTTTTTTTTATTTTTGTAAACTAAAAGGAAAGATAGAAATTGAGATGTATATGAAATTAAAACTAGAAACCTGAGATATAATTGTCAAAAATTTTTCTTTGTATAACTCTTTGGGGAAGAAAGTGAAGACATATAGCTGAAGAAATAAATATATATTTTTATTAAGGATATTTTCACAGCAGTCCCTACAATTATTTTATATCTCAGTAACAAGAATAATTCTAAACTACAGATGCAGGAGATATTTCTACTTGAGTTTAAAATATGGTATGATTTTTATGCTCAATTTAGTTAAGACATTTATTAAGTGAATAAAATGTAAATATTACACTATTAAAATATTTGGTGGAAATAAAAATTATATTTAGGTTTTGAAATGAAAGACTATGTCCAAGAATGGTTTCTGTCACAGATGTCTTTAACTTTGTTACCAGAATTCTGGGCTCCAAGTAATAAAGGGAGAACACATTATTTATATTTATTTCCTTTGTTACCTTTGGCAAATTGTAATGATTTTATCTTTTTATAATTATTTAAGTTATTCTCATAAGATTGTCCTGCATTAATTAAAATGTCTGCAATACAGAGTGTGCTTTCTTTGCCCAATTGTCAGCTCAGCTCGATTTCTGATTCCATCATTAAAGATTCCATATTGTGAGGATAATCTTGAATTTCATATAAAATAACTTTGGGGAGAAGCTGAAGATACTACTGTGACCCAATTATATGTGTTTTCTTAAAAATTAAAAATCATATTTCTTTATTCATGAATCCTTGCCCTCTCTTTTCTTGGTAAAATGTGTTACAGAAAACAGCAGGAATCATACAGTCCCAATTTTCAAGCACCCACTTTTAAGAGTTGACACTGAGCTGGGCATGATGGTGCATGCCTGTAATCCTAGCAGCTTGTGAGGCTGAGACAAGAAGCTAGAGAGTTCAAAGCCAGCCTCAGCAAAGGAGAGAGAGAGAAGGAGAGAGGAAGAGAGGGAGGGAGGGAGGTAGAGAAGGAGGAATCCTCTCATTATAGACAATATATAAACCCGAAGAGCATTCACCCAGTGACCCTTCTCCTCCAGCCACACCCTATAGTTTCAAGGACTAATCCCCTTCAGTGGATTTATGAACTGATTAGGTTAAGGGAGCATCTCATAACCCAATCATTATACTTCTGAACTTTCTTGCATTGTCTCACACATAAGTTTTTGGGATATATCTCATATCTAAATCATAACAGAGGAATAATCTAACAGGACAATGAATTCAAGTTCAAAAATAAAAGAGAGTGAAGATGAGCCTGTGTACTCAAAGGCAATAGGAAGGATATCTATCAGAACTTTCTAGAGAAATTAGATGTATACATAAAATAATTTGCTAGATGGCTGTGAGGGCTTATAAATCCAAAATGTGCAGAGTAGGGCCACAGCATGGACACTCAGGAAGCATTTGGAACTGCAGTTTTGAAGCAGAAGTTTTCCTCTACAGAGATCCTAATGTTTTTCAGGCATTTTAACTAATCAGATGAAGCTAACCCACATAATTGAGTGTGATTTCTTAAAATTAGCTCATCATTTTTGTTAACCACATCTATGAAATGCCTTCACATTGTTTGGTTAAATAGATGGCTCCTCTAGCTTAGCCACATTGACACTAAAATTAAGCATCAAAATATCCATTAACCTCATGTTCAAACATTCTCTAGCCCAGTTAGCTTTCATGAATAAGTCCTCTAACACTTAATGCCATAATACTATTTGTCCCTATTATGTATGTCTGTAGTGTATTACAAATTTAATTAAAGATAAAAATATTCCAGTATAAGGTCAAAGTACCAGGAAGCCCATGCTGTCTCTCAGGTGCAAGGGAAGAACCTGATTCAGACCTCTCTTCTTGCTTCCAGTACCTGATTTTGGCTTATGGGAGCGTAATCCAATTTTTGTACAATGCATCACAGTGTACATGTTCTTTCCTACATTTCTTCTTTTTATAAGAACTTCAGTCATGTTGGATGATATGCTCTCTCTACTTCTATATGACTTCATCTTGACTTTACTAATTTCTAAATTTCTGCAATGACACTATGCCTCCAAAATCATATTCTTAAATACTTGCTTTAGGACTTGGATACATGACTTTTCAGGGACAGTTCCACCCATAACATAGTGATTGAGAAGAGTTTTCAAAATATGTTTTTGTCTCTTTATGAGCACTGCCATATGTTTTTTTTTTTTTTTTTTTAAATGTACCCTGACAAAGTCAATCTTCTTCAGTTGCTGTATCTGCCCAGGACACTTCTTTAAGATGCCTTATATCCTGACTTAAAGTGGGCCTTGGTGAATGAGAAAATCTGCAAGGAAATAAGATGAAGGATATTTGTGTAAAGTGAGGAGAAGACTGAGATCCAGGTGAGGGTATTTCTTCACTTGGCTTCTAAGATTCTCATCTTGAACTCACTGAACGCTACTGTGAGAACTTCTCATTTTGACTTTCTTTGGGTAACTGATAACTGCTCCCTTTTCTCACCTGGCCCATCCCTTGTTTTTCCCCTAAATAACATGTATGGCCCTTTAATTATCCCATTTTTAAAATAAAACCTCCTAATAATGAAAGACTTTCTCTTTACTATTAATAACCATGACTGAAACAAATGCTTTCCAAACACAAATTATACTATTTCTAATGGATAAAGAATTAAAAATGTATAACACAAAAATGTACCATCAAGACTCAGTGAATATTGCATCAATACAAATGTATGCTATTTCCCCCTTAAAGCCATTCTTCATTGGTTAACAGTTTTGAAATTTCATTGGTTTGTGTCCTCTTGATTAATCTTTTCAGTCTTCTTTGTGCTTTCTGGCTCCTGGTGTATGTTGTCAGATCTGGCAAACATTTACGTCAGCTGCCCTTTGGTGCCTTCACCAAGGGCCCAAAGCAATGCAGCTGATGAATTCTGGACTGGGATCCCTAGACGGTTGAGCTAAAAAAACATTTGTTTTTCTCCTTGTAAGTTAATTGTTTCAGTTATTTTATTATAGCAATACAAAGTTGACCAATGAACATAGTATTAGAATGTAGTTCCATCTTTTAATCCATACCTTTATTATTGAAAATTGATTTCTAACATAGCCTATGGTTCTATCTTTTTTTAAGTTAAGCCCTGACAATGTCTGCTGTTCAATGTATTATAATTATCGATATTGTTGAATTTAAATCTGCCATCTGACATTTCTTTTCTATTTGTGGCATCTAAAATCCAGTCTTTTTTCATTCTTTTGTTTTGATTAAATTAATAATTTATCTATTTCTATTTTTCTGCATTATTGTTTACTAGATATCTATTTTGTCCTGTATTGTAAAAAAAAAATGCAAATTGAGAGTGATGTTCAAAGATAAGCCTTAATTTAGGATCCATCCTCTAAAGCAAAAATAGTTTTACAATCAATATAACTGTCAATATTGTGATAACCGCATAAACTGGAAATAACCCTGCTAGAAAAGAAAATATGATGTTGACAAATGCCATATAAAAATAAAATAATAATTCTTCTACAGCAAATCATATGATAATAACTACATGACTTTCAGGAAAGAAAGGATTCTATGATTCTACAACAAGCAAAAAACTGACCATTGAAAAATTTTAATGAAAATTATATAGAATTTATTAGAATGAAGAACTTTTGTTCATTTACTAGTAAAGTTATAATATGAAGAAAGTGAAAAGGCAAGCCACAGATTTATAAATAACATTTCCAAGTAAGGGGGGAATAATTATATATTAGTACCATCTGCCAGAATGTCTGTACTTGGCAAATCTAACAATAACCACTGTTTGCCATAATATTAAACAAACAGAGTATCTTGTATTTCTGTGGAAGTGTACATTGGCAAGTTTTTGGATAACATGTTGCAATATATATTGTTAAGTTTACCATAAGTATCAAAAATCCCACTTCATGCAAAACATAAAATTTTGTCTACCAAAATACAAATGCAAAATGTTCATAGCAGCACTATGTTTAAGAACCTAAACTTGAAACAAATCAAAATACCCATTAAGAGGTCAATAGGTTATAATAAATTTATGCATTAGAATATGATATAGTTATAAAAATGACAAATAATAATTATTCATTGTAGCATAAATAAATCATGTAGGTAGTTCTCGTGGGGATCCCTGGAGAGTTTGCATTGGTTGGGGAAGCTCCAGAGGAGGGATTTCTGGTAGGTGGTTCCTGGAGGAGCTTCGTGGGTGGCGTTCGGGAGAGTCCCCAGGAGTGTGTGTGGAGTGTGCTGCTGGAGTTCAGAAATAAAGTTTGTTCCTGCTTCAGTGGCTTGTGATTTGTGCCCAGCCAGACTGCAGCATGTTTCATTTTTAATAACTTTTTAAAATTTATCTTTTATATTATAATGTTTCATTATGTCAGCTTTTTTGAACTTGTCTGTAAATAAGTTATTTGTATAAGAATAGTTAAGGATATTTCTGAATATTTTTCCACCAAAAGAAAAAAAAAATATGGTATAGAATAAAATTGGAGAGATCACTGTATTAATCACTGTGTACAGCAGTAATTGTAATAATAGTTAGAGTTAACAGGGAATGACAGTCCAGAGGGAACATAAATAAATAATCAACCATGGACAGTGCATAAAATCACAGATTATGATAAATTGTTTGAAACACACAAATAGAATCAAGGAGTTGGTAGTGAGGATGGTCACCTTATATAAGATGGTCAGGAAAGACCTTTTCAAATATGTGAAATTTTAGACAAGATATAAAGTTAAGAATGAGTAATTCATGTGGGGGCTTTGAAAAAATGAGATTCAACACTCAGCACACAGGGAAAAATTTGTATTTTTCACAAACAGCTATGAAGGAATGGGATGACCAATGAATGTATCATCAGGGGCAGCTGTGGCTCAGGCTCCAACAACGCATCCATCACTTCAGTGTCTGCTCCTAGTGCTAAACCAACCTCCCATTCAAAGCTGCTCTGGCATCTGATACCAGGGGTACAAAAATCAGCATTTTCAAAACTGTATCCACATATCTGCAGGTGTAATTCTTGCATTTTCCTGTGTTGATGCTGGTTTTCAACCATCCTAGTAGTTCATCTATGCTACCATATTTAACGTCTTGTAACTCTCAGTACATTCAGTGGTCCCTCCTACCATTTCCAAAAGGATAGTTCTAGGATATTTTTTTATTAATTTATTTATTTTAATTTGATATATATGATAGCAGAATGCATTTTGGTTAATTGTACACAATTGCAGCACAGCTTTAGATTTTTATACTTGTACACTATATAGCGTCACACCATATGTGCATGTACCTAGGGTAATGATGTCCATATCATTTCACCATCTTTCCTGTCCCCCATTCACCCTCCCACCTTTCCCTTCCCTTTGCCCAATCAAAGTTCCTCCATTTTTTCCCATGTCTCTTCCTTCCCTGTTATGAATCATCATCCAATTATCAGAGAAAATTTGGCCTTGTTTTTTTTTTTTGAGGGGGAGATTGGCTTACTTCATTAGCAGGATATTCTCCAACTCCATCTATTTATCTGAGAATGCCATAATTTTATTATCTTTTTATGCTGAGTAATATTCCATTGTGTATATATACCACAGTTTCTTTATCCATTCATCTATTGAAAGATATCTCGGTTGCTTTCACAGTTTATCTATTGTGAATTGAGCTGCTATGAACATTTATGTGGCTGCCTTACTATAGTATGCTGATTTTAAGTCATTTGGGTGTAGACTGAAAAGTGGGTGAGCTGGGTCAAATGGTGGCTTCATTCCAAGTTTTCGAAGGAATCTCCATTCTGCTATCCAGAATGGTTGCACCAATATGTAGTCCCACCAGCAATGTATGAGTGTCCCTTTTCCCTGACAATCTCATCAACATTTATTGTTGTCTGTGTTCTTGATAATTGACATTCTGACTGGTGTGAGATGAAATCTTAGAGTAGCTATAATTTGGATTTCTCAAATTACTAGAGATGTTTTACATTTTTTCATATATTTATTGATCACTTGTATATCTTCTGTGAAGTTTCTGTTCAGCTCCTTATCCCATGTATTGATGAGGTTATTTTTTTTTTTACTTTATTTTATTTTATTTTTGGTGTGAAATTTTTTGAGTTCTTTATATACCCTGGAGATTAGTGCTCTATTGGATTTTGCATGTGACAATAATTTGCTGCCAAAATGTAGATTGTTTATTTTGCTGAGAAGAAACTTTTTAGTTTGGGTCTATACCATTTATTAATTCTTGATTTTTTTTTCTTGTGCTTTTAGAGTCTTGATAAAGAAGTCAGGGCCTAATCTGACATGATGAAGATTTGGACCTATTTTTTTTTTTATATATAAGCTCAGGTGTCTTGTCTAATTCTTAGGTCTCTGATTCCCTGTAATATAAAAGTGAGAACTGAATTGCCTGTCACCACTAAGGTATGAATTACAGAACAGGTTTATTGGGGGAAATTACTCCAAATTTAGGATTAACAATTAAAAAGAAAACGTGGTATCCCTTTATCTCTATGAGAGGATTATGAAGCTCTTTTCTAGGGTTTTACTTTTGATTTTTTCAGCATGGAAAGAGCCTTTTAATGAAGGAAAAAAGATAAACTGCTTATGTGCAACATGCTCTAGATTATGATTATTGTTGTTAATATGGATTGCTTATGATTTTGTGCTGTTTAATTCCTAGAGTCCTAAAGTTCAGGGGGAATTTAAGAGTGACACAGAAATTCATCAGTGATTCTTGGGACTCTGAGTTCGGGTTCAGCCCCTCCTATATTTAGAAAGAAAACTTCTGCAGGAAATGGTGGCATATACCTATAACCCCAGTGGCTTAGGAGGCTGAGGCAGGAGGATCACAAGTTCAAGGCCAGCCTCAGGAACTTAGCAAGGCTCTGAGCAACTTAGTGAGAACCTGTCTCAAAATTAAAATATAAAAATTGCTTGGGATGTAGTTCAGTGGTTAAAAATCCCTGCTTTTGATCCCTGGTTAAAAAAAAAATAATAAAATAAAAGCATCCCTAAGTTTGAATTAAAAAATTAAGCACACCTTTGCCAATTTCATTAATTTTCAATGCTTTCTCAGAAAGCATTTCTTATGATTCCATGCATCAAATGTGTGACATCTTCTTGAGAAATATACATGCCACAATATCAGGCCATATGATATCTGGAAACTTTCATGCCAAATCAAGCATAATGTTCATTTTTATGTTTTTGTTTGTTTTTATTTTTTTTTGTTATTTTTTTGTTTCAACTTTCTACATGATACAAATTCCTGCCACAAAAAATAAAACAAATGCAAAGATTTCAGGGGAAAGTTCCTAATTTTGAAATTTGGGAGAAATGTTTGAGAGTTGGGATAATTATATAAGAGTATAGATTCATTGATTATCTAAATGTCACTTGGCAAAAAAAAAGAAAGAATTTTGTTATGACAAAAATATTTGTGGTTTTTTAAAGATCAGTTTTTATTGAGATTACATGAAATTGAAAATATACATTTTTATATTGTTTTGGAAGTCAAAATTGTATACCTTTTTAAATATTTCAGTGTGTCTTCTTTTATTTAAAAAAATAGACCAATCTATGTTATAATAATGCTCCAATCCTACCCTTATTATAATGCTAATATATAGCATTATATAGTGGATTTGCTTATATGCATAGTTATTCCATTTGTTCTGGTGATAGCACAGCAAACATTTCTTAAGTGCCTACATTGCTAAGTGTTCATTTATTGACTGGTGATAAAACAGAGAGCAAAACTACTAAAGAAGCTTTTATTCAATTTTGTATCACTATAACCAATATACCTGACAAGAACAATTTAGAGTATGAAAAGTTTATTTTGAGTTCACTGTTTCACAGGTTCAGTCAACCATGAGCTGGCTTCATTGCTCTGGGCACAAATTGAGGCTATAAACTGTGGTGGAAGGTGTGGCAGAGGAAAGCAGCCCAGGACATAGCAACTAAGAATCAAATAGAGCTTGAGTGCTGGAGCCGCAGATGAGATAATCTTCAAGGGTATGCTCCCAGTAATATGTTTCCTCCAGTTACACCCTACCTGTATATGCTTATCTCCATTAATCCACTAGAATTTTTCATCCATCAAATAAAGTAATTCACTGATTCAGTCAATTCACTTGTGAACATTCCTTATACATGAGCTATTAGAAGACAACTCTTATCCAAACCACATCACAAACAAACCTATATTCTCCCAGAACCTACATTCTATTGGGAAGAAGTAAGGAATAACATATAATAAATGAATAAAATGGATAGTATATCAGAATTTGATAGGGATTGTGAGAAAAATAAATCTTGAAAAATGTACTTTATATGTACTAGGGTTCAATTGAAAAGATCAGGGAAAGGGCTGGGGTTGTGGCTCAAGTGGTAGAGTGTTTGCCTAGCATGTATGAGGCACTGGGTTCAATCCCTGGCACCACATAAAATAAACAAATAAAACAGTATTGTTTCTATCTACAATTAAAAATAATATAAAAAAAATATCAGGAAGAGCCTTGGCTACACAGTGATTTATTGGTTAAGAGGAGAAAAAAAGAGCAAGTGGTTTTAGTGTTCATTTATTATATATGGAAAAGCATGATAAACTTCTAAATCTTAAAAATCCTCAGGTAACTCTTGAGACAATCAATTGATTTTATAGTATGTGAGAATGTGCTTAATTTAAAAATAAATAAATAAATCCAGAATAAGAGGATTCTCTTTCTTAGACTACAAGACAATGAAAAGAGATAGATGCCATTACTTGAACAATTTATTTAGTTATACACCATGCAATATTTACACAATTAATTAGAAAATCTGCTAATGTGGACTATTTATTAAAATGGAAACTGTACATCAAATATGGCAAATAATTTTGGAGAACAAAATAGTAAATATGCCAAAACAAAAAAAAATATAGTAAAATAAATTATCATTTTAATGATTTGAAGATGAATTAAATCACTTAAACCTAAAATAAGTATCACTATAGAATTTTTTCCTCCCTTTTTAATCAAAATAGGTTTTGGATTTCTAATAAGTTGGGTAAACATGAACAAGAGAACCAATGTGCCATTTTATTATTGGAAATAGATTGAAGTATTCTAAAAGTCAAGTAAAAAAACTGTAACAATAATGCAATAATAACAATAATAATAACCTTAAAAAGTTATTGGACAGCATAACATGGTAGGGTCCCAGGGTAGGAAGCACGGGTAGTCTAGAGTAGAACAGGGTAAGACAGTACAGATTCAGGATAAACTGAGGCAGTACTTCCTATTTGAATATTTTTATTTTTTTTTCAAAAATGGATTCGTCGGAATATTTCTCACCCTCTCACTGTTACAGGTTATAACATCAATTAGAAGAGCAAAACAAATATAAACATATCAGCTTCAGTTCAAAGACTGAGGATCAGTCCATGTGGGAACTAGAACTTGTTTGGAGTGAACAGGTGGGTGGACTGTCTCACAAGAGATCCTCTAAAGACTATTTGTTAGGTGATTTTGAAACCCAAAGAGGAAGTTCTGAGAAACCTTCAGGTCCACGAACAGAAGTACAAGTCATTCTTTCATGGGGAAGTCATCCATGTTGGGGTTGGGAGCTGAACTGTCAATATGAAAGGGAGCTGAAAACTGGACCACACACTATTAACTCAGGTTTTTGCATATTCACCCTCACAATATTATTGAGAGGAACAAACATTGGGAGCCAATTTAAATATGCACCCCAATAATATTCCCTTAGATATAGATAAATAAGTGATAGGTGAGATGGATATTCATAATTCACATGCATAAAAACAGAATTATAACATTTTTATCAACAGGGAAAAGGAAATTAAGAAGAGATACAAGCATTGCAATGATAGAAAACATTGATTAGTTAGAAAAAGTATAGATAGAAATGTCAATATTCATATGATAAGAGTCTCCGACAAATAAAACATAGAGGTAGTAAAATTATAACTGAGTATTTAACAGAATTTAAAAAAATAAAAATGAAGATCGCTTACAAATAGTAGTGTATGAAAGAAAATGAATTCATGATTTGAGTTGTATTGTCAGTGTCTCAGTGTTCTTGTGCCTCTCTCAGAACAATCAGATGAAGGTTCATAACTTGGAAGGGAACAACACTTGTTACTCTTGTGCTGGAGCTTGTGGGAGGTCTCACGATGGGGACGAAATCCCAGGCTGACTTCAACATCCAGGTGTACAGCTTTTATGACATTTACAGAGTAAGCAGGGAACCAGTTTCTTGATGCCTCCACAAGCAGAGGTGAGTTTTAGTTGTACCTGTTGTCTTCTTCACATGCCTTTTTATGCCAAGCATGTTTCACTATCATCATAAGTCTCCAATTTCAGGTGCTTTTTCTTTGCTTGTTTGTTTTTACTATGCTAATAAAGCAAAAGACACTGTAGACTGTTTTTAGTGATTATAGTACACATGGATTTGCCTCTGAACAACTGGAATTTGTTCCTTAATGTCTGGGAAAAGTCCCAAATATTATATTCTGGACAGGTAGACTGTTGTCTATATAAGTGGGTTTGATATTAGTGGCCTTGTTTTTCTGGTTCTAACTTCTTGTGGTCTCTGTTGACCACATAGTCCTTATAGAATGAGCTGACTTTCCAACCTCCCAGTCTGCAGTGTGTTATATTAATCCATACCTTGAAGATAGGTCCAGTTTTTAAGATGGCTCCTCATTTTCTTATTGTCCTCATATGACTGAGAGTTGCCTTGAGCATCTCATTCCCACTGCGACATTTCACTTCCATAATTTTTTTGAAATATTTTTTTAGATGTAGATGGACACAATACCTTTATTGAATTTATTTATTTTTATGTGGTGCTGAGGTTCAAAACCAGGGCTGCATATGTATAAGGCAAGCGCTCTGCCACCTATCCACAACCCCAGCCCCTCACTTCTTTAATCTTAAGGAGTTCTGTTTTTTATGAGGGTCTCTGAATGTCTCAATATTATAGTGAAATTTAAGAATCTTGGTGACTAACAGTTTTTTTAAAAAACACCCATTAGTTTTTTGTCCTGATCATACGAAGAACAAAAGCCAAATGGAATCAAATGCTATTGCACTACAACTGCATGCAGCAAATCAACTAACATAATGAAAAGATAGCACAAGATCTTCAGAATTTGAAAATCACCTTCTAAGCACAAGGGTAAATTAGAGCTACACACATTCATGCAAGAAATTTGAGCATGATTCTAACAAAACCTACTTTGGTTAGAATAAGGATGTTTGTGGAAATATCCCTTAAGTAACAATTTGTCATATTACAGACCATCCACTTTTCACATGGTAGAAATAATATGATTGTTCTCCTTAAATCTATAAATGCATGGAATATGTTAATAGATTCTTAAGATTCAGCTGCATTTAAAGTTTTTTTAATGTAACTGACTGAATCCAGGTGGAAGCTGAAAAAGGTCTTAAATAAGGCTATAAAACTAATACACCTACTGCAAAGGAATAGTGAGAAGATATAATCACAGCAATCCAGAACTAAACCCATATGACAAAATATTGGGATTCATACAAGAAAACTAAGGGAGATGAATAACAACAAAGTAATCAATAAGTGAATTATCAATAGTAATAAAGTCTAACTTTCAAACTAGCAGTAAATGAGTAAAAACAGTCACAAAAGAAAACCGCAATTGTTTCACAAATGAATTGGCAACAGCCTTCATTAATTTCTTATTGTGTAAGTAAATCAGCCTCTGTCATAAAATAGAGCAAACACATATATCCACACATAGATGCCCCCACACTTCCCATCTCCAGGGGAAATACACCTAAAAGTGCCTCTGAGCAATCATTTAAGGAGTTCCTATGGAATTAGAAAATTTGTAGAGTAATAACATAAAATTTATGATACTACCCATATTATTTGATGAAAATATATCTACAGAATTTAAAAACATGTGAGTGCTTGCAGTTAAACTATTTATAACATTCAATGATGGCCACTTTCTGCTAACTCTCCTCAAAATTTAGCAGGAAAACAAAACAAAACATTAATTGACAAGTTCAGTATTTATAGGAAAGGAGGCAGCAGATGACAAGAGTTTTTGAAGACAGAAGAAGATAAATGAAAGTTAAAGGACTTGGCACAACAGAGAAAGCTAATTCTGCTTTGTGTGTGTGTGTGTGTGTGTGTGTGTGTGTGTGTACACTACAAAACTAACAAAATCCTGAAAAATCCTGGGGCTTCTAGTCTACACCTGAAGTCAGAATGCTCTTCTGTCTGACACAGGTGACTACGCTGAAACACGAGTTATGGAGCAGATAGACCCTGGAATTTCTATTTCCACATCACAAAGACAGAAAACAATGTCTCCTTGCAGAGTCAAGAAGGCTGAAATTTAGAGAAACTGGTTTGAACATGGTGTGAACACAGAGATAATAGGCAATACTGAATGTGATTTAGACATTAGGCTGACAGAAATGAGATTAATTAAAATTCTGAAGCTTTTTTTCTTACTAACCCACCAAAATGCTGCTGATGAGGCTTATATAATACAGGTTTGACACAAGAAGTTTACTTTCTGAGGGAGTTAAGATAACTTACATAGAAAATGCCTCCCAATGATGTCCTGGCTCCAATCCTTAGAACCATTGAATATGTTACCTGATACAGCAAACGGCATTTGCAAATAAAACTACTGATTCCAGCTCTGAGAGAAAGAGAGATTGTTCTAGATTATTTCTAAGAACCTGGTCAAATCATGTGACTCATTGAAAGCAGAGGATGTTCTCTGACAAGAACAAAAGAAATGTAAGAGAAGTTTTGTTTTTCTTTTTTTTGTTGTTTGTTTGTTTTTACTAAATTAAAGAAACTTAACTTTGCTATTGGAAATAATATAATGGAATTCAGCTAGCAACTATCATTTTATAATGAGACAGACTCTTCAACAAGCTGCATTGGTCACTCACAGCTTTGAATCTGTTATTTTATGCATTTACCCTGATTATATTGGAAAAACAAAAAAAATTGTTTGAAAAAAAGTTCTAAATAACTAACAAAAACAAATTCAAAATAAATAGCTTAGATACAACAAAGAAATTATGAATTGGATGGTAAAGGAAACAACATGTCATGTCTGTGATCACATTACATGATGCTTCACCTCAGAAGTAAGATGATGCTGATAATAGACCATAACAATAGTCAGGTAAAAATAAAATTTTGGAAAATCAAAAATATTAAGGTAGATATTAAAAGAAATGAGCAGATTAGATTATTGATGAGCAATAAAAATAAAACAAAAGAAACAAAAATAGATAACAGGTATGTAAACACATATCAGAAATCATGTAAATGCATATTCATAAATGAGGAAATTATTTCTTGGTTTGAAATGGTTAAATAGAAACATCACAAATTCAATAATAACTGAGTCACATGGCTACAGGAAGTTTTATAATGCTGTAGATAAAAATTCTAAAATCTTCTATGACTGTAAGATTAAAAACAAGACCACTGTAGTGATAAAATTAAGAGAACTCCCATGGTTTCTGCTCCCTTGTGTGATACTCATGTTTAGATTATAGTATCTGTTCATGATGAATGTTACCCCTTTGATTAGGTAATGTCATATCAATAGAGGAAGGGAGGGCTGGGGATGTGGCTCAAGCAGTAGCTCACTTGCCTGGCACGCATGGAGCCCTGGGTTTGATCCTCAGCACCACATAAAAATAAAATAAAGATGTTGTGTCCACTGAAAACTAAAAAATAAATATTAAAATTCTCTCTCTCTCTCTCTCTCTCTCTCTCTCTCTCAAAAAAAAAATAGAGGAAGGGGTTTCCAAGATATTATTAAGGCATCATATAAGTCTAAATTAATTGAAAAATAGATTATCAGGGGCAAGTCTATCTTAATCAGCTGGAAAAACTTTCAAAATGGTGTATATATTATGTGAATTCAAAGGATCTGTATCTAGCTGGTCTAGAACAGTAAACCACCTTAAATTCTCAGAATTAGGAGGAGATTAAACCTGAATATGTTTACCAATGGAGTTTTCTTCAATAATCTTCCTAATGAGGAATATAACCAACTTGACTCCTGGATTGCACCCTGTAAGATGATTAGCAGAGGATTTTCCAGTCATTCTGAGATACCCAATTCTGGAATACTAAAATAATAAATGTATTTCACCTTAACTCAAGTTTGTGGTAGGTAATCCTGAGCTAAAAAATGAATACAACCCTAAATTCTAATTGCACTGGATATCTCAATAACAAACATTTGGTGCTATATGAAAATGGGAGGATTAACAATTTTTTAATATTTCATGTGTATCAGCTGGGGCTGTACTTGGTAATGCTCATTTTTTAAGTATTTTTAAACATTAGGATGCAGTTTGGCTAGAATAACTAGGGACTTGACCAAATGAAACCATGTGTTAACATGGCTAGCTCTCATCTCTGCTAACTAAATATTCAACAAAATAAATCTATAGAGGTGAATTTCCAATATCACCATCAGCTGGAGACAGATTGCTTGAAGGCAATTTGGATACTAATTCTAGACTCAAAGTGAGAAATGTTCAGGAATAAATGTTCCTTTCTGAAGTTATGTCTTAGTTTTATCAAAGCTGATTGACACTTAGGAAAGGTTATGAATTTCTCTGAGACTGAGTATTATAGAAAATTCAAGTTATAATTATGTTTGGGTTCTCTTTTCTTTCTATGATTCTTAGAGGATTGAACATTTATTCACTCATTATTAACCATCAGAGACTGCTTCACTGTGGCAAATGGTCTGTGAATATAAGTTGTCTGTTTGGCTTGAGCTGAAATATTTAAAGGACACTATGAGACTCCACTACTTGCTCTTCCCTTGTTGACTGAGGAATCCATTTAATTCAGAATATGTAAGAGTAAAAAAAGTGGACCTTTATCAGCTTGGAAAATTGGATTATCACAAAAAAGATTTTGGATCTTGTTTGTGGTGGGAACTTCAGGGAATTTCATGAACAAAAAAATAAACTTTTGCTTTGTTAAATCAATAAAATACTGGGCTTATTAAAAATCCTGTAATAATTCTAAACCATGTTCACTATTCAGGTTACTATATAGTGAGGAATGCTAAGAAATTATCAAAAATTTAGATTGCTTTTCTGAAGATGGATGTTGAATGCTTATAAAAATGAAATTGGCATGGGCTCAATTGAGTAAAATAAATGGAGCAAGACTATGAAGTCAGGATAGTAGAAAATTGATTAATTCATGTCCTGAATGATATCTGAGGTGTTCAGTAAATACTTCTTTCCATTATGTCCCATTGTGCTATAAACAATAGCATAAAACAATAACAGAAGAATACACTGAATAGGACTCTAGCAGTCTATATAAAGTCCTTCCAAAGCCATCTTAATTAATATAGAATTTTTTCATAGGTTAGGTTGCACAGGATTAAGTTGCAGAAGGAATTAGGTTGCTAATTACTTGACCTCAAGAGAGGGAGTTTATTCTGGGTTACTTTGTTTGGGCCAGTGTCATCAAGGGATCTTTAAAAGTAGAAGATGGTGGCAGAAGAGAAGTAAGAGTAACATGAAGTGAGCAGGACTCTCTATCAATCATTGTTGACTTTGAAAGATGGAGGAAGAAGACCAGATCTTAGTAACACAACAGTCAGATAAAGGCTGAAAAAGATGAAGAAATTAATGACATTATAGGGCAGGTGTAGGAAAATGCAATTCCACCAACACCTAGATGTCAGCCCACTGACATCCATATTGGGCTTCTAACTGTAATAGTTACTTATTTTTAGCCCCTAAATTTATAATATTTGCTATACAAAAAGTAGGAAAAATGCAGAAAGTTGTGTGGACAGAGAGAGTGAATAACAGGAATACCACCACAGGCTGTGGACCTAGTCTTCCAGGATCTGAGGATGCTGACCTACCCCAGCTGATGATCACCAAGAAAACAGAACTTTCTGTCTTGCAACTACAAAGAACTACAATTGACCACAAACCTAAATAGGCTCAGAAGCTGATTCACCCCAAGAACCTTCAAAAATGTGCAAAGCCCTGCTAACAACTTGGTTTCCATCTCACAAAACCTGCATACAGGAGCAGGGAGCACAGTGGGACCTAAGACCTAGAAAACTGTGGCATAGTATTTTATTATTTTATTTTGCCATGATGTATACAGCAAATTGCTATGGTAACAATATAAAATGTATACAACATTGATTTTACATTTCATCACTAACATCTCACATCTTCTAAATAAAGTCAACAGTGCGTGTTCTTTAGCTAAATATATACAATTTTATGTGATTATGCCAATGCAAGTATTCTTTAAAAGTCAAAATAAGGTCAAACTTTCTCTCTTCTGTATATTTTCCTTGATTTATGATTGCCTTCTTTATTTTTTTGCCTTTTCTATATAAATAATGTTATTTCTTTTTTATGTGCCCATATTTCCTCTAACAAATTGTCTATTCTATTTATAAAGTATTTTCCCATTACCCCCTTACATTATTTCCTCTACAGTCTTGCCCATAAACTAATTTGATTGCTTTCTAGGGGTTTTATAAAATGATACTTTGGGGACTTCAATGCAGATTGAGTTACTATTTCTGGATATTATGCCTTTTGCTTCTTAGCTGAGGTTTCTTTTATAAAGTTGTTCTAAGAAAGTTCTTTAAAATAATTCCTTTTGGCCATTTTCCACCAAATTACTTTTATTGCTTTCCATCCTTGATTATTAATTTGCTTGGAATGGATTCTGTCTTAACATCATTTTCTATAAATGTTCTGAAGATTTTGTTCAATTTTCTCTCATTCAGCACTGTTGTTGGAAAGTTCTCTTCCAATTTTGTCCTAATGCCTGATATTCAAACTGCTTACACCCATTTTGACATTGTCAGGATTGGGCTTAATATGTTGAAAGGTGGGAATTAGTTTTGATGTACATATACATAAATTTTTAAAAATGGAATACACTTTCTGTTTATTTGTAGAATTTACTTTCTTGGAAAACATTTGATGCTATTTTGGTTTGTGCATATTTCTGCTGAATTCATTAACACTACAACCTTTTGCTTGTGCTTATGCATTTTATATTTTCCCTTTTCAAGATGAATACTTTCCTTCTGTTTCCTTGTATGTCCTGTTCATGTTTTAAGTTCTTTATATAAGTTCTTGCTTCAATTTTCTCATTGTCAGACTACTTTATTCTAGCTACAGGGACCTCCTTGGTCCTTCTACAAGATGGTAACCATGCTCATCCTTGCATCTTTTGCCCTGTCTTTTATTTCTTTCTAAAATTCTCTTTCTTGAAATAGCCACATTTCTCATTCCCTCTCTTCATTAAAATAATTTTTGAATGATATCTCAAGACCTCTCTTGGCTATTTTAAAATTATAAATAATATTATAAATGCTTCTATTCCTCCCAACACTATTGAAACATTTTAGAATTATTCCACTATTTGTTGTTGCTGATGTTGTTAGCACTTTATATTGGCTATTTTTTTTGTATCTGTATGTCTTGTCTTTAGTATCAGTTTCCCCAACTAAAATGTGAATACCATAAAAGAAGTGATATTTATCACTCACTATTACCAACATACCCCAATCACCAAGAATAGTTACTGGACCATGATGAACACTTCATTATTATTCACTTAACAAATAAAGAATAAATGTACTGAATTAGAGGTTAGGCCCTAACATAATTTAGTGGAAAATCTTTATATGGAGCTTATCACTTTTATGATTTCATGCTGCTCTTCCTGTTAAAGGGGACATTCAAATATCAGTGGATGAAATCTTCTTCCTTTCATTTTTCAGGTTTTGTGCAGAAGCCTCTCCAGACTATCTCTCAGGCCAAGGAAAGAGAAAGTGGAGTCAAGGCAGAAGCTGCTGTTAGGATGGAGCTATTTCTATTTGCCCAATTGCTTAATTGATGTCAACCAGTATCTTCTCTATCTCACTAGCCAATGATCAGAGGTAGTCGGGGAGGGTGTCTGTGGTGTTCTTGACATAGATTCCCAGACAGTTTACCCTCACAGATGAGCCTAACAGACTCCTCAGTACTGTGAACCTCACAGAGTATAAGGGACAATTTGTCACCTGATGGTTTAACCTTTATACTCAGTGCATGCAGGAAATAGTTGTCTGAAATGTTAGTTAACACTTGCTTTCATCTGCATTAATCTGTGCCTGTTATGCATATTTATTTCACTTCTCAAAAAAAAATTTAATATACATTGTTATCTATTAAATGGCAGCAGAAAATAATTGTATCTGATCAAAACACACTTGGAGAGAAACTTTTATATACATTTACATCTTTTTTAAACATACAAAATTAAGAACTGATAGACTAATTTTACTGATTTTAATGTAGTGATAGATAGTTTCAATTTCAGTAGATGAAAACTGAAATTAGAGTATAGATTGTTTTGAAAGAAGGTATGGACTAGAAGAAACTCATACTATGATGATAGGTAAGATTACGTTAACACTATAACTAAGAACCCCGAGGAAGCTGGAAAAGGTTATTGTTTAGAGGTGTTTTACAGAAAAAAATTGTTTAATATAAATCTATCTCCTCATAGGATAGAAAAATCTCAAAATGACCTAAAGTTTTTGTTAAAATGCTGTTCCGCTTTTTTCAGTACTGCTTCTAATTCCTTGAAAATTCTCCATTTAAAATCTCACAGATAAAAAGATGTAACAGCATCGCCCTATAATTATAATCACTCTTACTTTTCAGTAATTTGATATTCTAAGATGGGAGGCCTCATTATTGAGCATACTTAGATTATCAGAAGCTTCGGTTTGTTTATGATGAAATCTTTTAACAGCAATGATTTTAATTTTGGGAAGAAGGATTTTGATAGAAATTTAAGAAAGAACTGCAAACAGTAAAAATTAAATAAATTAAGTAGAATCTATTTATTTTTAACTGATTTAATATATTCTTTTCATTAACCTGATACTGAGATTATTTGAAGCTAGCAGCCCTCTGCTTCAGTTTCTCTTGACTTGTCACAATGATTTATGTGTAAGCTAACATGAATTCATGTCCCAATGTGACAACTTGAAAGAGTGCAAATGCGGCTCAGGTGGTTGATTATCAGAGAAGTTATTGAATACATGAAGTCAAGTATTCAGTAGGTGGTACAATTGGGTCAAACATAATTTATCACCACTGATAAAAATGTCCTTGACTAGATCTAGTTACATTTGCAACATCATGAACTAAATTGCACATTAATCTAAAAACAAAATGAAGGTGATATTTTTCTAATATTACCCTTTACCAGCTGATGTCTTGGTTATTATTTGATGGGTCTACTGTACTGTCTCCTTTATTTTGAGAAAAAAATCTGCAGTGTGAAAATTTTCAATATATTTCTGAAATTTGTTCATGATCAATAGACATTCATCAATATTGCAGTATACGTATGTAGCACAATTTGAAATGGAGTGATGATTTGAACATTCTTAATAGTTGATAAATTCACTTCTTTTTTAAAATTGTATTATTCTTAAATGATACACAAAACATAAAGCTTATACATATTAATGTAACATAATGTCTTGATACTGTACAATGTATACATAAGATTAAACATATCAATGTCTTCAAACACTTTATTTCTTATGGTAAAATGTTTCAAAATTCATTCTTCTAGCCTTTTGAACTTTACAATACTTCAATGTTATCCATAGTCAGCCTACTATACAGCAGCACACTAGAACTTCTTTTCCTAAGAATTAGTATCCTTTGATTGTACTTTCATCATCCCTTCCTCCCACTACACTTGCCTCAAGTAACCACCATTATGCTTTCCAGATCTATGAGATCAACTTGTTTAGATTCTATATATAAATGAGATCACATGGTTCTTGTTTTTCTGTTTCTACCTAAATTTAGTTAACATACTAATCTCCAGTTCTGAACATGTCATAAATGATAGGATTTCATTCTTTTAATGACTACTCTATTCCCTTTGGTGTTCTGTCCCATGTCTACTTTATTCATTTTTCTTCAGTGGATGGAAACATGAGCTTTTTCCATTTCTTGGCTACTGTAAATAGTGCTGTGATGAACATGGAATGTTAATATCTCTTCAACATTGCCATTCCATTTTGTTTGTATATATACTAGTAGTGAAACTTCTAGATCATATAAAACTTCTTATATTTTCACTTAAAATTTTATCAGTTATCTTTTGAGCCATGAATACATTTTCATTAAATATATATATATATATATATATATATATATATATATATATATATATATATATATTTTTTTTTTTTTTTTTTTCCCCCATGGGAGAATATGATATCAGGTATCAGGACATGGTTCAAACTTAGTGTTTTGATATTTAGTATTTAAGAAAACTATGTGATTACTGGAAACACTAAATAGCTATTTTTTCTTCTTTTATAAGTCATAAAGCACCATGCTAAGAGTGATCATTTTTTGCAAGTATAAATGTTAAGCATTTTCTAGTTTGGTGATTGAAGATAAACTTGACAATAATATTTTCTTGGGATATCAGGTGAGAATTTTTCTTCTTGGGTTTTAAACATGTGATTGAGTCAAAGACAAACAAGATGGGTCATTAGAACTCCTGCCCCTAGCATATATACCTTACCTTTAAAGGTGTGATGGTTATAAGATTGTCACTCTGTCATTTTCTTAGTTGTCTAAGACACTGTCTTATCTAACTAAAAAGAAAGAAAAATTCCTTCTGGTTTTGAAGAAGTAAGCTACCTTGTTATGAGTCGCATGACAAGGTACTAGAGTAATCTTCAAGAACCAAAAACATCTGTCAGACAACAGATAACAAGAAAATTGGACCTCTGTCTGCAGCCAAAAGGAACAAGTTGTACCCCAAATATTTTGAGTCTGGAAAAAGAGCCAAGCTCTAGATAAAATAAATAAACAAACAAACAAATAAATAAATAAATTATCCAGTTGACATTTTAACCTTGTGAGACTGAGAATGGAGAATTCGCTAAAATGTGCTAGATCCTTATGTATAGAAACATGAGATAGCAATTATGTGTTTCTAAAAAACTGCTGAGTATCGCCAGTTGTTAGTTGACGATATCAAACAGATGGGGGCAGAAAGGGTCGCCTTAATACCTGAAAAATTTTCTAAATGTGTGAGTAAGAAGAGATTTTTTTTCAGCATTTCACTTTTTCAGGGCAAGAGACTAAAACTAGGCTGTCTTCTTATATTCAATGTTAAAGAAAAAAATGCATAATTCTAGAAGAAAAGGTTGAAGGAAAGGTTGTATTTTAAAGTCAGACATCATAAATGTGTGATAGCATGATATATATTGTAGAAAAATTGTCTTTGCACATTTTAATATAATTTGGCTCATTGACCAAAATATTTTAACTGGACATTGCAATTAAAAAAATTTACAAGCTTTCCTTGATTTAAAGCTACACTAACTCAAGGTTACTAATTCCTATAATTATGTTCAATGCCATTTGTTATTGCAAAAGAGAATACATATAGCACATGAATACAGGCAGTTATTCTTTACTATAGAGAACACTTCACCAATGAAATACTAATGCATTATTCCATTCAGTTAAGGTACAAAGTAACAAAAATAATTTGTAACATGGTATAAATCAAGCAATTGTATATATAAAATCTTCCTACTTTAAATTTTATGTTATATGGTGACTTCTGTATACATCATGCTAGGAACAGGTGATTATTTTGGATTTTCAAGTGAACACTGCTGTAATTATTATGTCACTTAGAAAAAGAAAGTACAATCACATAGTTCAATTATAGAAAGGTGAAATCTATATCTATTACTGATATTCTATGTATTTTGAGAAAACAGTTACATTTTCTAATAAAAATAATAACTTAAAATGATACTAATTTATGTATAAAAATGTTTCACATTCACATACTGAATATTGTTGGAGAAATTATGAATGGGGTGCCATATTCCTCCACAGAAAGATTTCCAAGAATTCAAGAAATAAGAACCTTTAGTTATATTTCACAGGAATTTCACAGAAAGCAACAGAAACATAAAGTGCTAATGCAGCATGAAGAATGTTGTTGAATACAACATAATGCATAGTAAATAATTGAATATCCTGTTCCTTAATGTCACTTTCTAGCCATTCTCATATGTATTTCATACACAATTTGCATTGCTTTCATTTATAAATCCACTATCCATACCCTGCTCTTAAATTATACAGTGGTTAGTTTTGCATAAAATGGATCAATATGAATGGAATCATAATACACTTTATACACATATTGTCTATCAAATGTAAGTAGGGTATCAAATGATCAGAGCAAGGGGATATAGGTAAAATATCTGGGAATATTATTATTGACCACAGAGCCTTTCCACAATAGTATTCCCTCCATCATGAGGGCAAGGTAGCTCCTTGAATCACCAACTGTATGTCCCATATAGAGTTGTGCTATTCAGTCCCTCTGCCTTTCTTTCTGCTTCATCTACATCTGATTAAATAAGATTAAAATATTGTGGGAAACATCATTTATTTATCAAAGGAAACTGTATAAATTAGTCTACTTTTAGGTTTGTGTGGTCCCTTGCTGCTCTGTTTAAGAAAAGCTGTGTATGATTAAAACCTAGGTTTTAGTTTTAATCTTAGATTTGAAAGCACAACCACATTTCAAAGTTCATTGAAGCAGGAAGAAGGAAATATCACTTCAATGTCATCATTAATATAATTCATAAATATATTAAAACTTTTATTTTCTGCTCTTTTAAATATTGTACATGTGTAAAGAATTGGTCAGATACCTCTAGTCTTTTGTTTAAAAGCCATGATCCTTGCTTTTAAGTTGCAAGTATAATTTATATTATACTCTGGTTAAGTATAACCTCAGAGCCAAAATCAGCCTTGTGTCTTTCTTTATAAATAATACATTTTTGGAACACATCCATGCTCATTTGATGACATGTGGTCTATGGGAGCTTCTGTGTTACAGGAACAAGCTTCCTGGCTGTGGAAGAGCTCAGATGACCTACACATATTTATATGTCCTACACATATGTCCTAAAATTGTTACTAACTAGCTCTTTACAGAAAACATAAGTCCTGACATGGAAAATAATGTTAATTAAATGGCTAATTAAAATTCAATCAACCGAATAATGTATTATTTGTATCTGTTTGTGGTCTAAATTTTGCACTAAACTATTATGATTTTATAAGTTTATTTTTTTCCTCATTAAGATACTTGTACTTGAATTCTTGACTCAGAGTTGAGTTTGAAAAAAACAAAATGAAGATAGTGGATACTGGGTGTGTATTCATAGCACACACACATCCTTATTGTGGGACTAAAGGTGGTGATGTTTTAGGGGAGAGGGAAACTGTTAGTACAAGAAGGCATCTGAAGTCCTAAGGCACTCATAGGAGAAACTGGGTGAGTGCAGGAAGAAGTGTAGACACTGGAGTCCACAATCACCACAGTAATTGAGTTGTATGGGAATACTAGTAATCACAAGCAGTTAGAGCCATTGAAAATCAAAGGAAGATGCTAACTGAAGGCATAGATTTAAAATAAACAAAATTAAGGAAACCAACAGTAAAATCAGAAAATACTGATCTTCCTTTAACAATCAAGCCCTTTATAAAAAGTGGTAAGTTCTCATATCTGTGGGTATTTTATGATAAATATTTGACTCATGTAATAAAAACTGAGATGCTGAGACCCTGAGACCTTTGACAGAGATAGCTACGTAGACTTTCTTAAGAAACCTGAAGCCAGGTTGTTTGACCTTTCCAAACATCAGAATCAGTCTATCTTCCTAACTACACAGGCCTCTACCTCTATGGAAAAAAAATGTGAAGAACTCACGCAATGCAGATTAATTATAAGATGATCCTTATCCTACATGATAATTATTTTAATTTTTCTCTACTGTTTCTTTATTTATTTTGTGTGAGGGGGAGGGGTACAGGGAATTGAACTCAGGGACACTCAACCACTGAGCCACATCCCCAGCCCTATTTTGTATTTTATTTAGATATGGGGTTTGAGTGGTTTAGCCCCCTCACTTTTGCTGAGGCTCTCTTTGGACTCATGATCCTCTTATCTCAGAGTCCTGAGCCCCATGTGCAACCATACCCAGGTCCTTTTTTTTTTCTTTTAACAATGTTGATAATGAAAATATTTTTTTCATTGTAAATGGACATCATGCCTTTATTTTATTTGTTCATGTTTTTAATACAGTGCTAAGGATCAAACCATTGGCCTCACATATGCTAGGCAGGTGCTCTGGAACTGAGCTATAACCTGAGCCCCTCTCTAATGCTTTTGACTAATAGTTCTTAAACATTAATGTGCATAAATATCAATTGGAGAGATGTTTAAATAAAGTTTCTTGGGCTCCATACCCAGAATTTCCTACTTGCTAAGTCAATGTGAGATCATAAATATGCATTTCAACAAGCTCATTGATGATGATGCCACAGATTCAAGGAAAAACACTGTAGACAGGGTTAGGTTTCAGCATGGCTCACTAAAAATGTATTATCTTTACACCAGGAGAAAAGGGATTATTCATCAAAAGAGTATGTGTCTTTAGGCATCAGGAGAACATTGCAAATGGGTCATGAGTGTATTGGATCAGTGTCAGTGTTCAGATTTTAAACTTTTTAAGGACAGTTTATTGATATTGGGGAAGCTCATCCATAGTTCAGGATTCCACATCTGATCAAGGGCATTTGGAGATGATTCTAATGTCTTACAGTAATCGACCCAGAGAACCTTAACCTTCCATTTATCTGGAGTTTAGACAAGTTTTCTTATGATTCTAGATCTGTAAGTACACATTTCAAGGAAAATTAAATTTAGAAAACATAATGACATATTCTTTATCCACCTCTATGTGATGTAAATATTTTAGAATGTTCATTACAGTTTTAAAACCTAAAAATCTTCCCACAGATCTAGAAATCATTCCTTGAAAATAAAATCTTCAAGAAACCATTGATCCGTATCTGCCTGTCTCTGCAGGGCAGGAGACGTAGGTTCTCAGAAGGTCCCCTCTACAACATTGTAGAACTGTATCCTCTTTTGAAGATACAAAGTTAGGAGAAAGTAAACTTTTCTTTTGGAAAGGAAAATCAATGAATAGAAAGGCTCTGAGATCTTTCATCTTCCCACCCCTTCCAACCTCTCCCCTTGCCTTTTGTTCCAGTGGACTGGAGTTCATATGCATTGGGGTCTCTATGTTCTATCAGAATACCCTTTACTAAAGACTTACTTATTTATTTAACTTTTTCAAGTGCTATTTTTGTTTGACACAGCTTAGAGAAATGAAATATGAAAAGTTCCTCCATAGAGAGGAACTTAGAAAGTCAAGCTTCCCTAGTGTGTACTAAGCAATAACACAAACAGAAAAGAAAAAAAAAAATGTGACTTGAGTCAGTAATAGTAATAATGTGATAAAAATATTCTCAGTACCACTGATGTTATTAATGTCTAACTAATTTACTTTGTCAGTTATGACTTCCCAAACTGTGTAGTCTCATATCGCTGAAATGTTTGATTAAAGAAAGTGTAGTGTAGGGTCTTATAGAAATAAATTATGTCAAGATATGTATATATCAAGGCTGGAGCTGGGGCCCAGCAGTAGAACACTTGCATAGCATGTGTTAGGCACTGGATTTCATTCTCAGCACCACATATACATAAATACATAAAGGAATATAAAAACTTTAAAAATATTATATATATATATATATATATTCTTTAAACATTGATCCTGAGATGATTTTCTTCAATTGAGTTTGTAGATAGAGGCAATCAATAAGTCACTTGTTAGCACCTGGAATTCTGTAAATTCCATATTCTAAGTTGAGAAATGTATTTCCTTTGTAAATTATATAAAAATATGTATTTTTTTCTTTATTTGTCTCTAGAATTACATGGGGATGATTTCTCCTATATTAGCAGGACTAAAATCAAGCTCTTTCATATTACAAATTGTTGTATAAATTTTTGTATATCAAATGGACGAAATTAATATTTTCTTCCAGATGATGAAGATGCCACATTTCATTCTTTTAAAGGTACTTAAGGTGTTCAGAAAATTTAATAGGCTGACTGTTATATTCAGTCTTTTGGCAACTCAGGCATATACTGAATGTTATGATAATCCCTACCCAGCAGGTATTTCTAAGTGAATATAAACAAAATTAACTGTGTGCAAATGTTCCTATAATTATGGTTAGGCTTGATGTGAGATAAGACACTTTATTTTCCATATTATCAGTAGGCAGATTGTGAAATAATTTAGTGATTCTAAAGATATAAACAACTAATGTTTTAAGCAAAATAAAGCTTAAATAAATGTTTGAGGCAGCTAAACAAGTAAATCAATATTTTAAGCTACATATTTGAAAAGATATCCATATCTTTATATTGTTTGTTTCTTTAAATACTAATAATAGGTTTTGAATATCACTTCTTTGTCTTTTGAAATATATGTTATTATTCACTTTTTGATAATATACTTAATTTAAATAAGAAGATAACAAAATATTTTCTCTAAAATATTGCATCAAATTAATACAAGTATATACATATAATTTTAAAATACATTTGACAATCAATATTCTTCTCACAGAATAAAATTAAAAATCATAGCCACTGACCCCATATGCTTTATTATTTCTACTTGAAAATCTGTAAACTGCAAAGCCTCTCCAATACTTATAAGCTCCAGGAATGAATAAATACAGAATATTAAGCTCCTGTTGCTCCATGTTCTAAACACCCCACAAGCAACCATCTGTTACTCAGAGCTGGAGAATTCTAGCATAAGGTCTCTATGAACTAGATGCTTGTGTTTTGTAAAATAAATGCTGGAAAGTACCCAGAAATGATAATTCAAACATGTTAGACTCTCATCACTGCCATTGAAAAATGGGCTTCATTTTCTCACTTCTCTCTGCAAATAACATGGTATCCTCTGGAGAGCTGGTTAAATGCTGCCTCTAGTCATAGTCAGCTTTGTGGTAGGGACAACTTCAGCAAAGCAGCATTATTTGTAGGTGTTATTTCATATTTTAATGTGTTCATTTCTTAACAGGGTGTGCTAAATTATACTGGAACTGAAGTACCAATATTAGTTATGAGGAAATTTGAGGAGTACAGACAAGATACATATCACAATTATTTTGAATTTATTAATGGTATCTATTTTCATTCTTATTTAGAATTTAGGAAGAACTATATGGAAGCACATATAAGGCTAAAAATCTGAATGACAATTTTAATAAATAAAAATATATTTGGAAACATAGGAGCAAAAAACATAAATAAACTTAAAGTGATATATGTTTGAACTTCCTGGTTTCCAGAAAGTGTCAGTTCCCTGATCTCCCTTCTAAAGGTCTCAACCTCATATATAGAAGGGTCCCTTGGATCTGTCTGGTACATATTCCTCCATTTAATACAACAAAATAAGGGGGCTCACTGAAGCATGAGATTGCCTGAAATGCTACACTGAGTCAGACTCTGCACAAACTGCATATGACTAATGAGCTGAAATATGCAATGCACATGTACGCACCTACATAACTCACATATGCAACTACCTAGTACATGTAAACATACACAGAGTATCAGAGCATAATTGGGGCTATATTGCAATTTTTCACTAACCCACTTAAAGACCTATTTGGCATTAAAATGTTCTCCTGGGGACACCCTCTACCTTCTTTCAGCTGCTGTGACACCACCTTGCTCTGTGCTGTTCTTGTAGTTTCTTGTTGGGTTTGTTAGACCTTTAACTCATAGTGTTGTTTTTTTTTTTGTTTGTTTGTTTGTTTGTTTTGTTTTGTTTATTGAGCATATTTCACACATCCTATGAATTCTAGAATATTCATTTTACAAAGCAAAAAAAGATTCATGTTTTTAGTCCTGGATCTAGAATTTTTTGTGTGGTACTGAAAAATATATAAAAATGAAGGATTTTGAAGATATTGTCTTCAAATAAAAATCCATCATTTTAAAGACTGCCAAAGTGTGATTTTATTCCCGATGAATACTGTATATAAATATACCTAATTTCAAATGAAAAAAAAATTTGTTTGAGTTAAAAGAAAACCTGAATTTATGAGTTTTGGTTTAAATTCAATTGAGGTATCTATACATTTCATTGTTTAGCTATTTTGGGGCCAAACAAAATACCAGAAGAGGTATCTATGATGTAGTCACTGTTATGGGAAAAAAAAAAAAAAAAAAAAAAAAAAAAAAAAAAACAGGTATAATCCAGGTTCCTCAAATTTCCTTTTCTTATTTGAAAGACTTTTTAAGAAGTGTGATCTCCCATTCATAAATCAGTAAGCATATTCTAACCAAAGGTATGTCTATATTTCTACTCTATTCAGTTCAGCAAAACAAATCATTGAATGTGCTAATTCTGGTAGGTATTTGATAATTGAGAGAGAACAAAGGGAAAAAATGACTGTGTTTGCTAATCTTAGAAGGTCCATTTATAGTTGGGAAGTAAAAATGTAGTCACATAAACACACATAATGTTAGGTCACATTGCGGTCATGTTTTCTGAGTGTTACAGTTAACTAATTACAAGGAGCAGTTGAGGATAAGTAGTATTAGTTTTTGAACAATGACTAGGGAGTTTCATGCTAGATATGATAAGAATAATGCATGACATTAAGGATTATGTGGACACAAAAGACTTTCATTTGCATATATTATAAGCAAAATTCTGTGATACAGTTCCAAATCAGAGAAGGCTGCCTTGCAGGGCTACACAGACACTTGAATAACAACAAGCTGGAACTGTAGGGGGCAGGTTAAATATGGCAAAGAGGTTATGGATAGCTGTGTCTGATAGCTGTGTCTGGTAGCTGGCTCTGGGATGACTCAGGGAGTTTTTAGTGATTTAGCACATAAGAGCTTGACACGGGAATTGGTTGAGGTGTAGACTTAATAAGCTGTTCAAGAAAGGAAACTGACCAGACTATAACCTGAACTTCAAAATTGTTTTAAGAGAATATTGAAAAACAAGCAAAGAACTAATAAAGCTATACTACACACTTATTATTTCTCAATATATCCACGTTTCTTCTCCTCAACTTCCAACTTGCTATAGTTTCCATCCATTTAACAATAATTTACAAAAAATCCTGCAATTCTGGTATAAACAAATTAAATTCTAGAATTTTTTCAAAGGGGGATCATAGACTTTCCACTACTAAATCATATTTAGAAAACTTGTTTCTTATCCACTGGAATTGGGTGAAACTTCATCACAGTCAGTTTAGAAAGTTAACATTAGCATGAAGAAGAAATAGAAATAAGTGGTAATTATGCAACCATAAATTAACTCCTATTAGAGTTTTGCTATGCATATTCAGATATTTTAAGTATAAATATAATTGATCTATGAAATATAATTTCTTATTTCTACCCCAAATGAGGAACTTTTGAGTTGATATTAGTCAGCTTGTCATTGTTGTGAACCAAAGAACTGAGAAGAACTACTTAGAGAAAATATTATTTTGAGTTACTCTTTCAGAGTTTCAGTCCATAGTAAGCCTACTTCATTGCTCTGGGCCCTAGATGTGGCAGAGCATTATGGTAAAAATGTGTACAAGAAGAATGCTCCTCAGCTCATGATAGCCAGGCAGTGGAGAGAGAAGAGCACAAGAAGCCAGGGACAAAATACATAATCCTCAAGGCACACCTCAAGTGACCCCCCCCCCCAGGCTAGACCCCGTCTTTCTACAGTTGGCAACAAGTTAGTCCATTCAAATGATTAAACCATCCAATTAATTAATCCAATGATGACATCAAAGTTTTCATAATCTAATAATTTTACATCCTGCATCCAGGAAGTTTTGAGGATACCCACTATCCAAACCATGATAAGAGTTTCATGATTTATTTTTAACCTGCAGTGTTACATCAAGAACACCATTTCATCTCCACATATTATTCTCCCAAATCATGTTAATGGATATGTAATATTTAGACATGTAGACGGGTCATAATTTGTATTATCTTCTCTTGTAGATTCTCCTATTATTCTCATGAACTGTTTGTGTTCATATATCTGTGTCTACATTAAACGAATTTGTTGAAAATGAATCACTGGTCCAAAAAGTATAACATATTTTCAAATTTGGTAGGTATTATCATATTTACATTCAGAATAGCCTATGTTATTTATTAAACATTATGTAATATAGATAACATTGTATATGTTTCTGATATTGTAAAAGAGAACATTATCTCCTTTAGTTCTTTGGTTTGTTGATTTATTATTTTTCTCCCTGGGTAATTTTTTTTTCTCTAATAATTTTTTGTTAGTTTTGATACTGGAGATTGATTCCAGAGATACTTTCCCAAGAGCTACATTCCCAGTGCTATTTGTTTTGTTTTTAAGTTGGAGAAAGGGTCTTATTAAGTTGCCAAGGTGCTTTCTAAGTTGCTGAGGCTGCTCTTCATCTTGTGATCCTCTTGCCTCAGACTACTGAATAGTTGGGATTATGGACATGAACCGCAATACCTAGCACTAATGGTTAATTAATTATCTTTAACATACCAATTGAGAAATTCATTCTACTGCTTTGAGGTAGTACCTTTTCTACAGTCACATATATGGTAGAATATGTTTCTGAATTTGAAATTCTATTGGTTTCATATCTGTCTATCATTCTATATCTTATTCTGATAATTGGAACAATTTAGAAGGTTTGAATGTCAGTTTTTCAATTATTTTCAAAACTTTTTCCTTTTTCACATTTCTAGTGCTAAGAATATTAATTTAATTCTTTTTTTGTAGATGGACACAACACAATGCCTTTATTTTTATGTGGAGCTGTGAATCCAACCCGGTCCCGCCCCCATGGTAAGCGATTGTTCCACTTCTGAGCCACAATCCCAGCCCAAATTTAATTCTTTAGATAACAAAATTTGAGACAATTCAACTGAAAGTACTTGATGAAGGCGGTACAAACTCCTTGGTAGAGTAAGAATAGTAATGACAGAGGAAGAGGTAGGATAAGAAGGGAGTAAAAGGCAGCAACACATTGAGTTCAGTGAGAAGCCTGAAATTACTGGCAGACTCTGGCAAGGTCATCCCTCAGCATGTGCGTCACTATTGCATTCCAAGACATTATTTATAGTGGTTATTGAGTGATGACATGGAGGTGCCCATGCCATGAAAAGAAGAACTATTGTTTAGATGTTCCAAAAGAAGACATTATACAGGTCCTGAGACAGGGAATTTTATGTGTCAAGTTTACTAGAGCTTGGGGTGCAATATGTACTTGGTCATATGTTATTCTGGATGTTTCTGTGATGAGTTTAACATCGGATCTGTAGATTGAGTAAACCTGTTTGTCCTTTTTGAGATGAAAAGTCAGGGAGAAGTCTGAAAAGAGTCAAAAGGTGGTGTAAAATGGGATTGCTGTGCCCTCTATCTTGAGCTGAATGGGGATATTGGATTTTCTGACCTCAGACAGACTGAAACATTGGCTTTTTGGAGGTGAAGCCTGTCAGGTTTTAGGCTACAATTTATCCATTCACTCTCCTGGGTCTACTTGCTGATTGTTGATACTGAAATTTTTCAGTTACATATAACAAAGCATGTACTTCTATCAATATTAGTTGGTTTATTTATTTATGTCCCATTGTGTTCACTTTGTCTGGGCAAACCTGATTAATGCAAGACCACTTATGGAATCACTACATTTTTGTTAGCAGAAATAAGGAGAAAACTTAAGACATGGTCTTCATCTTGGTTTCTGCAGGAATGGGGATGGTAGGGCAGGTTAAGCAAGTTAGAACTGGCTGGTTTCAATGGATTGAGCAGGCTTTGGGGCATGAGGCTGTTCAGGTTGTCTACTATCTTGCTCTGTGTAAATTCAGAGCGTGATAAATATTGATGTGTTATATGAGAGTTAAATGAAGGACTTGATTGGACATGTGATGTCAGAGTGGTTGATTTGTAAATTAAAGGTAGATTTATTAAAACATTGTTCACTAGCTTTAGAAACTAACTACCCTTGGAAGGAGCAGTCTGTTTCCCATCAGCTAGGGCTCTCAAAATGTCAACACAATATAATATGTAAAAGAACATGATTAATCAACTGGGAACTTGTCTCAAAAATCTCAAGCAAGAAACTGTACCTCAAAGCAGTCCTAAAGTGGTTATCTTCTATATTTTCTAGTGTTGTAGATTGAATTGTGTTCCCCAAAAGTCATTGAAGTCTTAACCCTTAGTACTTATGAAAGTAAACTTATTGAAAAAAACAAGATCTTTTCAGATGTGTAAAATAAGTTATGAGAAAGGGATTTTAATCCATATGATTGTATAATTGTTAAAAGCAATTTGGACACAGAAATAGCATGAAAATGTAATATGAAGATGAGAACACTCCTGTACAAACCAAGTACTCCTAAGAATTGCTAACAAGTTTAGGAAGAGGCACAGAAGATGCTGTTTTTGTACAGATCTTATAAGAATTGTTCTGATGCCACCGTGATTGCAGAATTCCAGTCCCCAGAAGTGTGAGAAGATGAATTTCTTTTGTAGCCATCCAGCTTATGTTAATTGGTTATGGCAGATCTATGAAATGAATTTAATTAATCAGAGTTATCCAGAGATAGAACAAGTGAAAGATTCAAAATACTGTTACAAAAATTGAGAGGAATTGGCTCAAATGACTATGGAATCTGAAAAGTCCTACAATAGGTTGTGAGTTGAAGAACAAGTAAAGCCAGTGGTGTAGCTCAGTCCAAGTCTGAGGATCTGAGAATCCAATGAGCCCATGGTGCAACTCTCAGTCCAAGGCTGAACACCTGACAACTTGCAGGTCACTGTTGCAAGTCCTAGAATCCAGGGCTGAAGACCCTGGAATTTCTATGCCCCTGGTGAGCAGTAATACATAGCAGCTACAGAGGAGAAAGACCAAGTTCACCTTTTCTTTACTTTCTCTTCCATCTAGGTGTTCAGCTGACTAGATTATCCTTATTCAGTCCATGCATATAAATGCCACTGTCTTTCAGAAACACATACACACACACACACACACACACACACACACACACACAGAAACAATGCTCTACCAGCCATCTCTTTTAATCCAGAGAAATCAAAACTTAAATTTAGCCCTCAGACCTACATACTGATTGTCCATGCTTTCATCTGTCAGAGCTCACTACACAATTGTCTATTTCACACTTCTGAGCTACATTATTGGCTGCTTAGGAAGCAGACAGCGTGGCATGAAGTTGTGAATGTCAACTGAGACTGGAGGTTATGCCACCCCTTTTCCTGGCCAGTCTCAGACATACGGAGAGATAGATAGAGGATATCAGTTAAAGAAAGCACCCAAATTTTGTGTCCTGTACTAAACCTGAATCTTAACAATTGAACATGTATACATGCTGCAGTTTCCTTTTTTCTAAGAAGTTTTAGAACACATCAATTTTGTTTACATTGTGGTATCGCCTCCTGGTCTTTCAATACTATTAATCATGCATAATTAAAACTAATTTAATATATTAGAATGTGGTAAACTGAGGAGTCAGCTTTCTAATTTCAGTCATTTCCCTTATAGCAATCTAGTATACTTATATGGCAATTACTGCAGTTCCACAATAAAAAAGAATGATTTAAACTGAGGAAAAATCGTGTTAAAGTCTACATTAATATGAGAAAGTTGTCATAATTCAGTTTTAATGTAGAGATGCTAATATTTTTAATTAGCATTCAAAATATTAGCATTGAAAATAATAATAAAGGTCATATAACAAAATTTAAGAGCACATTTATTCAAATATTTTATTTCTGAATCTATCTCTGTGGAAATTCTGGCTTTCTGCAAGGCACTCTTGTATGCCCTGGAGGAACATATAACCTTTCACAAAGTTTCTGTATTTTTTAGCATGTATATTTAATAGCTTTTTGAAACTTGTGAGCAAAGTATAACAAAACAACTTTTGTTTAGTTAGTCTCAATATTTTTAAAAATTTTTCAGTATGTAAAATAACTTCTTATGTTTATTTCTTCATTTCTTACTTCACATTGATATTTCTATAACGTAGTATACAAATTTAAAATCTATATATCTAACTGGTTAATATATTATTGATTGTTTATCCAATTCCAATTTTCCAGGACTTATCACAGTGATAATAATCAAAACCTCAGATTCAAAATCAGACAAAAAAGTACTAACATTTTTAAAATGTACTTTTCTTGTATAGAAGAAGTAACTATGTTTAATTTCTATATTAATTACCATGGTCTTTTGTTTCTAAGCTTACATGTATCATTTCTCTAAAGTAGTTATTTTTATATTATTAATTTTAGAAAAAGGTAATTCAATAATATTATTTGCTATTATTGGTTTATTTCCCAAAACATTCATCATTGTTTAACAGTCTATTGGAGTGCTACAATTTATTAACTATATTATAAATACTCCCTTTGGCAAGAGATAATTTTTCAAGTGATGTTTGGTTAAATATCATCAAATAAGTTTATGCTTACTTATTTCAAGAACAATGTGTGTTTTTGATGGAAAACAATTTATCATAAAAGAAAGCATTTATTTTATACAATCTTATAACTATCAGAGATGAGGATTTTATAGATGTCTTCATAGAGTAGCATATTTTATTTTGAGTGTGTATATCACTGTTTGATTTATAATGAAAACTTGACTTATTATTGTAAAGACATTATTATCAAAATGCAAGAGTAGGATTTTGAGACATTTAGTAAGTGAAATATTGGTATTAATTATTTTGCTCACAAAATATCCAGGAATTATCAATTCTCTTAGTTATAAATATGAAATTTTTTCCTGAATCCTATGTTCCTCTGTATAGCCATATTATTTGTTCTCACAAAGAAATTATAAATTTACAGAACATCTCACAGGAAAGAACTTTACTTAATTAATGAAGACAATCAAGAACTTTCTTTACTTATGTCATAATATCTGAAAAAATTGGGGATATCATTACTACAAAAAACAGGAGACCTATGCCAATTGGAAGAACAAAACCACTTCTGATCACCAACATAAAATGTGAATGTTGCTTGTGCAAGAAATAGATATTTGTTTCTGTCAAGATTTGTTATTATACTGGAAGTTTGTTTATTTTTGCTGAATAACCTTTGGTGAATAACTTCTTTATGTTGACATACATCAATACTCACTTAATTGTATGCATATATATGATGATAGGGTTATTTTCTATGAAAATAAGATTCAAGTTTTGTTCTGATACTCCTGAATTATAAATGGGGAATTTAAAACTATAGATTTTACCTATTCAGTATTATTCATTATTTTGTATTGTCACAGGGAATAATAATTTTAATTTTCTCCATTCCCTAAAATAAAAAAAAGCAAGTGTGAATTTTTTGCCTCTGCAATTGACTCAAGAAAAATATTGAAGGGTAAAAAGTAAATATGAGTAACATTTTTATCATTTAGATTCAATGGAGATCAAAAGCTCATGTGTGAGACAAGGCAAAAAGGTTCAGAGATTTATTGAGTGGGTAATGAGAGCCCCAGCCCAGTCAGTGGTTAATGTTTAATTAATCATCTAAGTGGTTAAGCCCAGATGGAATTAACTGAGTGGTAACTGAAAGGAGGTAAAGTGTGGCTGGAGGTGTGTCATTGGGTTCTTGCCTTTGGGGGTTATATTTTGTCCTGGTGAGAAAAGCTCTCTCAGCGCCCTCTCCTTCCCCCTCTCTCCCCACACTCCATCCCCTTCTCCCTCTCCCTCTCCATTGTCATGTTCTGAGCCACTTTCTTTCACTACATTTTTCTGCTTTCATTTTCTGCCCCACCTTGATCCCTGAGGAATATATATTGTAAACAAGATATTTCAGTAAATGATTAATTCAAAACAAAGGCATTAGTTCTAACCTAATGTGTTCAGTGTTCTTATAAGAAGAGGAGACACTGAAGGTGTGCACACACCCAGGAAAGGCCAGATGGTGACAGAGTGGGAAGGTGGTCATATTCAAGCACAGGGGAGAAGCCACAGGAGCAATCAACCCAGCAGACACCTTGATCTTTGACTTCCAACATCCAGAGGGTAAAAAGTAAATTTACGTCTTTGAAGCCACCAAGTAGGTGGTATTTTGTTATGGCAGACAGTAGATTAGTACAGGAGTAAGATAATTTACACAAAATAATAAAAATAAAGAGTGACATGGGCATCATTGAACCAGAAATGCTGAACATGAGTTTGCACTCATCTGCCAACACACAGTCTGAATTCTTCCCTGAGGTAGTAGTGCCCTTTTGCTATCACTTCCTTGTTTCTATAACAATTATTGTTCAACAATAAAATTAGCATATGCCTATTTTCTCATATTAGAGTTTCAATTTGCATTACAAATAACCTCCCAAACATCTGTTGAGACCATATTGGATGTCTGAATTAAAATGAATTAAATAACACAGTTTTCTTGGTATGAGATAATCTGACTTAGTCTTCTAAATAGTTAAAATTTTATCTGAATCAGGGAACCAACAGCTCAAAATTCAGAACATCCTAGATGTGTAAAGCAACATGATTAATTTTTTATGCAAATTTATATAAGTTAGGGCTTTCATATTTCTATTTGCAGCTAATATTTCTCTTGTTCACTCCAGAGTGCTTAGTGAACATCATCTAAGTTATGATGACAAAATTAATACATATTTGTCTTTCAAGTGAATTTTTATACTTAAGGTCAGTGTTTCTCTTCCTCCCTCTCTCTCTCTCTCTCTCTCTCTCTCTCTCTCTCTCTCTCTCTCCATATATATATTTTCTCTCTCTCTCTCTCTAAATATATATATATATATATATATTTGTATATTTATTTTTGGTACCTGAGATTGAACTCACAGGTTCTTAAAGTCTGACCCACATCCCCAGCCCTTTTTATATTTTACTTTGAGAGAGGGTCTCACTACATTGTTTAGACCTTGCTAAGTTGCTGAGTCTTGCCTCAAACTTGTGATCTTCCTGCCTCAGCCTTCTGAGTTGCATGTATCAACACATTGAGCAATTCCTGTTCAATGGTAACAAACGTACAATGTTTGGAGTCGTAACTTAAATTTTCTTCATAATGAAGGGCAAACAAAATTAGCTATGTATACACCAAAATTTTATGATTGTTATTTATACCTAAATCATTCTCTGATTGAAATAAGTATAGTAGTTTCTATATTGGACACCTCTCACAATTGTTAGAAATGTTTGAGAATATAGATTAGGCTATCAATCAGTTTAGGATACCAAGTCCGTGTGCCAGTGAAATATCATTAGTAAATACAATCTTTTTTTTTTGAACTCTTAGACAATCTCTTGGTAGTAACATGAGGGTTAAGATCTTCAGTCCTCTTCCTTCAGATTTCCTTTTATTGTCTTTGTATCTGTATATACAGTCCCCATGTAATGCTTCTCCACTACTTAGGGAAAAATGGTGAAGTCACAAGAAGGCAAATTGACTTATATGTTGATATTGGCACCAAAATAGACATGTAGACCAATGGTACAAAATAGAAGACACAGAGACAAACCCAAATAAATACAGTTATCTCACACTAAACAAAGGAGCAAAAAAACATACATTGGAGAAAAAATAGCCTCTTCAACAAATGGTGCTGGGAGATATGCAGAAAATGAAAATAAATTCCTATCTCTCATCATGCATGAAATTCAACTCAAAGTGGATCGAGGACCTAGGAATTAGACCAGAGACCCTGTGCCTAGTAGAGGAAAAGGTAGGTCCAAATATTCATCACAACTGATTAGGCCCCAACTTTCCTAACAAGGCTCCTAAAGCACAAGAAATAAAACCAAGAATTAATAAATGGGATGGACTCAAACTAAAAAACTTCTTCTTGGCAATAGAAACCATCAATGAAGACAAGAGAGAACCTACAATTTGGGAGCCAAATTTTGCCATGCATACAACAGATAAAGCACATATAAAATCTCCAGGACATATAAAGAACTCAAAAAACTTAACACCAAAACAAACAAACAAACAAAAAACAAAACAAACAACAACAACAAAAAACCCTCAATAAATAAATGGGCAAAAGAGCCGAACAGACACTTCTCAAAAGAAGATATACATTAGATCAACATATATATGGCAAAAAAATGTTAAAATCTCTAGTAGTTAGAGAAATGCAAGTCAAAACTACCCTAAGATTTCATCTCAATCCAGTCAAAATGGCAGGTATTAAGAATAAAGACAAGAGGGCTGGGGTTGTGGCTCACTAGTAGGTGCTTGCCTAGCACATGTGCGGCCCTGGGTTTAATCCTTAGCACCACATAAAAATAAATAAATAAAATAAAGTTAAAAAAAAAGAATACAGACAACAGTAAATGTTGATGAGAATGTGGGGGTAAAAGCACACTCATACATTGCTGGTGGGACTGCAAATTGGTGCAAGCAGTATGGAAAGCAGTATGGAAATTCCTTGGAAAACTTGGAATGGAAACACCATTTGACCCAGCTATCCCACCCTTTCGTCTGTACCCAAAGGACTTAAAATCAACATACTATAGTAATGCAGCCACATCAATGTTTATAGCAGCTCAATTCATAAGAGCTAACCTATGGATGCCGCAGTCCAGCTGCAGCAGAATAACCGGGGGGTGACGAACAACTTGTGTACGTTGATACAGCAGGAGTGGAAGCCGTTTATTGCAGGACAGGAGCAGTATTTATACATTCCACACAGCTTATCTAATTAGTATAAACTAGATACATCAGTCAACCAATAAGAAATCTCCACACATAATTGCTCGGTGGGGTTACTTCACAAACCACTCCCTCTGGCATTTTGCCAGGCACCATCCAGACTTGTTTACAGACTCTAACATTTGCCAGGTGCCATCCTGACTTGTTTACAGACTCTAACAATTCCCCCTTTTGTTTAATTTAAATAACGACCATAGTGGTTTTTACAGAAACACCATAAACAATCTGCTACAAGCAGAAGGGGAGGATACAAAATGCCACAATACCAAGCCACTTGATGGCTCCATGCAAGAAGCCCTTGGAAAAATTATACCAGCAATGACACTGTTAGCAAAGATACCGAGTTACAATTTGTTGTAGATTACATTTTGTTGTCTCAGTCCAGGTAAAGCAGTGTCTCAATAGATTAACTCATAGTCCAGGTAAATCACAGTCCAGGTAAGTTCTGCAGGCAGCTAGCTTAATCCAAAGTCTCGTCCATTTCTCAGCTGAAGTCTCGTCCGGTTTTCAGCAATACTGGAAATTTTTCCAACTTGGTCTTTACTGGCACTGGGACGAAGGCAGGAACTCCGGATGGCTAAAGAAAATCCTGTAGCATTCTACTAAGAAAACAACCTTCTGAACAATTTAGTACATTATCTCAAGTTTTTTTTACATTTGAAATAAACATTAATAGTTCTCATTACTCATTAGCTTCCAGGTGTGGGAGAACCATTGTAGCTTAATTATTGGCATTGAAAATGACCAAATATCAGGGACACCAGTAGTGTCTTCTGCTGGCTGTAGTGCCTGGGCAGCCCCAGATGGCCCTGGGGAGTGTCCCCGACTCAAACTGCTACTGGGCACAGGGAGCAAGAGCCTGCGAGACTGTGCCTCCAGGTCAGGTCTAGATTTGGGCTCATGGCAGTGGAAGAGCCAGCTCCTGGCCAGGAGGTGGGGAAGGGCCAGTCTCAGCTGCCTCTTGGAAAATCCTTGCTGCGCTGTGACCGGCTTGTACACTTGGCAGCCGCCTCTCAGCTTCACGCACCCTCCAGTAACAAAAAGTATTTAGTAATAGCCTTTTGCTGCAACTTTTTTCCTGATAATCCTTCTTCTTCTGAACTTTCTTTTTCTTTCTGACTAGAGTTCCTGGGCTCTTATCAACACATGCCCTAACTATTCTTGGTTCCACTGGGGTGCCTTCTTCCCTTAGTAATTTACTTCTCACCCCTTCCATATTTTCATCACAAAGACAATACAATACACTGAGACAAAACAATACACAAACATACTGTATCAATCTTCTCCATCTTCTTAAAATGGCCATTTTTCCTCTCGCCCTATCTGTCTAGGGACAAGCAGATTGCTCCCGTTCTATCTATGGACCGGCAGCTTTTTTTCGTCACTTACCCCCGAGTGTCCCGGGGCTCCCCGTACGGGCCACCATCTGCTGCAGCAGAATAACCGGGGGATGATGAACAACTTGTGTACTTTGATACAGCAGGAGTGGAAGCCGTTTATTGCAGGACAGGAGCAGTATTTATACATTCCACACAGCTTATCTAATTAGCATAAACTAGATACATCAGTCAACCAATAAGAAATCTCCAAACATAATGGCTCACTGGGGTTACTTCACAAACCACTCCCTCTGGCATTTTGCCAGGCACCATCCAGACTTGTTTACAGACTCTAACATGTGGAAGCAACCTAGATGTCTTTCAATACTTGAATGGATAAAGAAACCGCAGTATATATACACAATGTAATGTTACTCAGCATTAAAAAGGAATAAAATCATGGCATTTGCTGGTAAATGGGTGGAGTTAAAGAATATCATGCTAAATGAAGTAAGCCAATCCCCAAAATCCAAAGGCCAAATATTCTTTCTTATAAGTGGATGCTGACCCATAATGGGGGGAGGGCATGGGGAAAATGGAGGAGATTTGATGGGGCAAAGGAGAGGGAGGGTGTATGGGGGCAGAAAAAATGATGGAATGAAACGGACATTATTACCCTAGGTACATATATGACTGCACATATGGTGCAATGCTACATCATGTACTACCAGAGAAATAAAAAGTTGTGCTGTAATTGTGTATTATGAATCAAAATGCATTCTGATGTCATATATAACAAATTGTCCACAATTTTTATTTTTATTTATTTATTTATTTGTTTGCTTATGTAGAGAAGATTTTTGAATTCTGTGAGTCCAGACCTAAAGAAATATTAGAGCAGGTATATTATAACTATTAATTCTATCTGTAAGAATGATCCTCAAGACTAATATTGACAAGATTAATATATGATCTATAAAATTGCAAATAAATTAATTTTAAAATATAATAAAATATATCTTATTCAATTCTGTAGAATAGAAACCTTAGCTTTTTAATTTTTCCAATGTAGAGAAAAGACTGTGATTAGGTATTTTGTTTTTTTTTTTTTTAAAAACACATTTATCTTTCCTACTATTTCTGGATTTCTGTTTGCCAGATCTGAGATTCATCAAATTGATAAGTTTGCTAGATCATTTCTGCCTTTTCAATTGTTCCATGTTTTTTCTTTCTCCTTTTTAATTCCATGATCCGAATGCTTGAATCTCACTGGATTCATCAATCACCTTCTCCATCTCAGGAAAGTGTGAGAGAGATGACAAACATATGAGAATTGCCTATTGTACTGAACAGAGACCTAATGCATGGTGAATAAATGAAAGAAAATAGGAGGAGCACAGAACTATTTTGGGATCTGATGGATGCCATGGTTATATCACATATACTTTCTAATAACAAAGTGATAGCATTTCCTTTAAGAAACCCATGAATATAAAATTCACACTGTGTCTTTACATTCACTATTTTAGCTGCAGTACCATAGCTTTGAAAACAGGCAGTAGAAACTGACTTCCGTTTTCCCTTTTTATCATATTATTTGTTTGAAATGAAGAGAAGTATAATAATATCTTTCAATATTCCATTGCAGTATGTTCTGAATTTGACAAGTGAATAGTCATCTTGTTTTATGAATTGGTTTTCCACACAGAAAATTAAGAAATTTTGAATGATTATAGTAGATTAATGCATTTTACATTTGTTACATAATGTGATTCTTTCATGACATATACCTGCAAGAATTACAGGAAGACAGAAAAATAAAAGGAAAGAGAAGAGAAAAGAACCATTGAGGAAGAAAGCTTAAATGTATTATAGGATACATGAGATATTTCATTTTATAGATGAGCCATTAAAAATTGTTTATAATATATTAAGTTTAAAAATTAAAAAAAAACAAGAAATATGACAAACAAATGAATTTTTCAAAATCTTATTATTGCTAATAATATAAGATATAAGAATGAGATTAACTCTTACAATGTAAATTGCTTATGGGGCCATGACTTGCATTAGTAACAAGTCACTACACAGTATCTCCTTTTTGTCTTGATCATGTACATTGTGTGAATGAATTTTTGCATTTGTATTAGTTTATTCAGCCTCTGCAGTTCTAAATATAATGTACAATTTCATAGTGTTCATTTTTAATACAGTATGAACAAAAGAAAATGGGAAATAATGGACATTGTTATAATTATATTCTGCTTATTAATGCTTGCTCACAATAAGATTAATGTCTAGATGTTATCACTCAACAGCATAGTGAGGACCACTGTTGGTCCTCCCCTCTCAACATATTTCCTTTCACACTTTTTCTGGATGATGGCATCACTAGTCATAGCCTCTGGTGGTATCATAATGTGACATTCTACAGCTTGCTCTTAATATAGTTTTACTGTAGAATAATGCCTCTGTTCATGTGGTTTTCTTTCATCATTCCCTAACACCCTCAAATTAAAACTTCCCATATCTTCATACATGTGTTTGAAGACAATAAAAGCACTTTGTTTAAAAAGGCCATGTCAAAAAATATTCTCTATTCTCTTTAGAAATTTTGCATTTATTGGAGCAAGGTTTAAGTCTATAATTATCTTAAGTTGATTGTTGTGTATGGTGAAGACATGGATCCATTTTCATCCATTTGTGTTTGTTTTTTTCAAATTTTTCAACACCATTTGTGGAGCAGACTTTTGTATTGTTCATGCTTTTGTCAAAATTTAGTTGTCATTTGTTCCTGTCAACAGAGATTGGTTCCAGGATACCTACAAAATCCAAAAATCACAAAATGGGTGCAGTGGCACACACCTGTGATCCCAGTGGCTCAGGAGGCTGAGATAGGAAGATTGCAAGTTCAAAGCCAAACTCAGCAAAAACAAGGAGCTAAACAATTCAGTGAGATCCTGTCTCTAAATAAAATACAAAATACAGCTGATAATGTGGCTCAGTGGTTGAGTGCCCCTGAGTTTAATCCCCAGTACCACCACCCTCAAAAAAAAAAAAAAAAAAAAGAAACCAAAATCACACATGATTATATCCTTTATTTAAAAAGAAATAATAAGTGGTACAGCATTTGTATATACCCTAGCTACATCCTCCTATATACTTTAAATCAACTTTAAATTACTTGTAATACCTCACGGAATGTGAATGCTACGTAAAATTTTCACTACATTATTTAGACAATAAGTGAAAAACAATATTTGTATATGCCCAGTCAGTTGTACATATTCAGTCAAATTCCAAATATTTTCCATCTAAGGTTTTTCAATTCACAGAATCAGAATCTTTGGATACATATGGATAATTCTATATACTTGGGATTATTTATGGCTCTTAATTTTATTCTTTTGTCTGTCTGCTTTTATATCAGTACTTCACTATTTTGATTTTGATAACTTTGTAATATAATTTGAAATTAGAAACAATATTACCTCCAATTTTGTTATTCTTTCTCAGGATTGTCTTGGCTCTTTAGGGTCTTTTGTGGTTCTATACCATAAGATAGTTTTTGTTTGTTTCTATAAAGATGAATGGTATTCTAATACTAAGGCATGGAGGCTATAGATAACTAAGATGTTAAGGCTATACTTAACATAAGTTGTTATATAGACAACTTTTCAATAAAAATTGTCCCGTTTCATAGCAAAGGATATCATCCCATTTATTTTTGTCTTCTTGAAATTTTTTATCAGTGTTTTATATTTTCCAGTGTATTTAGTAACAATTTCAGCTAACATTATTATATATGGAATACACTTCAGTTATTTATGAAAAGGAAAATACAACTTTTACAATTATGACTTTGCTCTAATATCTAATAATATGTTGCATCTAAATTTGTAGTCTCATAAACCCATCCTATTTTGTTTCCACTGAAACAGGTTGAATTCTGATGTAATAATAATCCATAAGAAGACTAGACTGCATAATCCTGTGACTGATCAATTGACCTTGTTGCATAGAGGAAAACCCTCATTGCCTGGTGGAGTATAATACAGTCTCAAGTTTTCAGAAATATGTGTGTGTTTCGGTGTGTATGGCACATATATATGTATATATACACACATATGCCTGTATATATTTATGATATATATTGGAAAATTATACTTCCTTTTTAATTTGGTAACCAAATAAACCTTTAATTTTAATTTTATAATTTTCTCCTATGCAACCAAGTTCACATCCTGGGCATATTTTAATAAGCATTTGCAGGAGAGCATTTGGGTTTACATTTTCTATGAAGCAACAATATCTTGGTTAAATACAGTGACTCATGAACAATTTATTGTGTTTGAGGAAAATGTACAATTATTAGAAAAGATTATTGTTTTTTACTGGCTTTACTTTTTTGTCAAAGTAATAAGAATTAAAACACATGTAAATCTGGGCAACTGGAAAATTTCCAGAATTTGTTACTATTAAACAAAAGCCAATTTCAAATACGTGAAACATAAACACTTTAGGTTAAAGGTGTACAGTTAATTCATATTTGAGAACAGTAAAAGAAAACATAGACATATACATTCATAACCACATACATGTAATTTCGTTTACATTTGAATATTTCAAACTAAACATTAAAATGTGTTATACAAGTGATTTTCTAAGTCTTATTCTGATGAAAAAAATTATTTAATTGACAAGTAAGGAAAAGTATTTAACTATTCAGCAGAGAGGAGAAGGGATGAATGGGAGAAGGTAATAATGGTGATATAACATCACTTTTATTGTCTTCAATGACATTTTGGTTTTAGAGATCTGGCTTCTGAGTGATTTTGGATTTCTCCATGACAGCCTAAATGGCCACATATTTTCTGATTAGCCAACATTTATTCTTTTTCAATATTTATTTTTTAGTTGTAGATAGACACAGTATCTTTATCTTATTTATTTATTTTTATGTGGTGTTGAGGATGGAACCAAGGGCCTTGCACATGCAAAGGGAGCGCTCTACTGCTGAGCCATAACCCCAGCCCAACATTTATTCTTTTGACTTGATTACTCTTTCCTGTTCAAGTGAATTTATTACTTCAGTTGATACCATGTATTTACAAATAAACTATTTGATATTCAGTTTTAAGTGTTTTTGTTGAATGTAAATAATAAGAAACACATTCTGCAAAGTCTATGAGTTCAAAACATTTGTATAAAAATATACCCCGATATCAGTGTTCCATCTAAAATTTATGCTAGATTTAAAATATTTTGGGGGAACCTGAATGACTTCCTTACTTGCAAATTTTTTGTCCTATAAAGAAAATGAAAATAATCTACTTTTCTTGAAAGTGTCTTATACTTCAGGTGTAGTATGTAAGTCAGAATAGTAATCATTTTTTTTTAGATACAAGGATTGAACTCTGGGGCATTCAACCACTGAGTCGTGTCCCCAGTCCTTTTTGTATTTTGTTTAGAAACTAGTCTCACTGAGTTGCATAGGACCTTGCTAAGTTGCTGAGGCTGGCTTTCTTATTCCAAACATATTTTTCTAATTGTCATTTTAAATTTTTATTCTTCATATTCAGCCTTCATTATAGGAGGACTGGAATCACACATTTTTCACAGAGATTCTAATTTAATCACAATGACACTACACCATAAGACAGGTATACAATAGACCTTTAACCTGTTAGGAACATCATCAGTTAGGAATGCATAACTATAAAGGAATATGAAGACACTATTTCCCAATAAGAGTCATATTTATGTAAAGAAAAAGAAAATTCTTATTCTTTATCAAAGAGAAAATAAAAATTTTAACATGGGAATTCATAAAATATAATTCATATCTTTTGTCCAGAAATCCTGTTAAATAGATTCATGGTACATGATGAAATTAAGTGAGAAATAAACGGAAGCTAAGAAATTCCCAAATATTTAGAAAGTAAAAAATGCACTCCTAAGTAACACATGGGTCAAAGAAAATTTTTAAGAATTTTTAAAAGAATTTTATACTGAATAAAAATAAAAAATAAATGGTGTAAAATTTTGGAGATACCATGGAAACAATGCCCAAAGGAAAATTTAAACCACTGAAAGCATATAGTAAAGGAAAGTTTCAGTAGTCACTGGCCTGAGTTTGGTAGAGAATGAAGAGCAATATAAGCCTAAAGTAATCATAATAATAAAGTCATGTGAATTTGAGGGGAGATCAATACAATTGAAAGCATAAAACTTATAGTAATATCAATGAAATAAAAATAAAAATTGCATAAAATTTTAACTAAAGAAATGAGAGAGTATATATAAATTGCTAATATCAGAAATGAAACAGATCATCTACTATCATATGAACAGAAAAATAATAATAAAGGATTACAATGACCTATCATATGTCCATAAATTTAAAAGTTTGTAAGAAATGGAACAATTTTTTAAAACATGAAAACTACTGGGCTCATATAGGAGGGATAAATAGCTTGAATATCCATATATCTATTAAAATAAATGAAGAATTAATGAGCATATTAAAAAGTAAATATCAAATGAATACAATTTAATGCTGAATTGTATGAAACCCTTAATGGAAATTAAGCATGGATCATCTATAGTGCCTTCCCAAGAACAGAAGAAACTTCTTTACTAATTCAATGACACCAACATACCATCATTAGTACAAAAATTGGATAAAGAGATTACAAAAGAAGGACTACATAAGAAGATAATTAAACATATATTTTAATGTATCTAGACACAAATATCTTCAGTAAACAATTAAAAAATAAATTAAAAATGTAAATATAAATATATTATGCTGTGGAACCAAAAGATAATTTTTTCAAGTATGAAACTCTGGTTAAAAATTCAAAAATCTAAGCAGTATTGTATTAACAGGTCAAATGGTAAGAGTGCATAATTATATTATGTAATGCAGAAAAGCATTTTGAAAAATGCATAACTGATTTATGATAAAATTTCTTGACAAAATAACATTGAAATAAAACTTCTTCAACTTTTTAAATAACACACACAAATCATATACTATTGTCACATAAAGACTTGGTCCACTTGTCATCCAATGGAAACTCATCAGTTGAGCAAGTCAGTGGTAGAAAAAAATATTTTAAAAGAGACGGATTAGTAGATCATAAAATGGCAGTCTATTATCCTAAAAAACAGTCTTCTGAGGAAACTAATTTAGGAAGAGATAATATAGGTGAAAGTGCCATGGATGATGGCACAATGGTGGGCCCATTCTCACAGATTGGGTTATGAATTCAGATAATATACTTCTGATTTTAATCATTTAGTCACAAGTTGATTTTCAATTCTGCAAATCTCAAAAAAAAATGTGATTATGTTGATCAAAGGCCATCACTTTCTCAAGCTACTCTTACTAAATTTTATTTATTTTTTAATTTTTTATTGTTGGTTGTTCAAAACATTACAAATTTCTTGATATATCATATTTCACACTTTGATTCAAGTGGGTTATGAACTCCCATTTTTACCCCATATACAGATTGCAGAATTACATCAGTTACACATCCATTGATTTACATATTGCCATACTAGTGTCTGTTGTGTTCTGCTGCCTTTCCTATCCTCTACTATCCCCCATCCCCTCCCCTCCCCTCTTCTCTCTCTACCCCCTCTACTGTCATTCATTTCTCCCCCTTGTATTATTTTTCCCTTCCCCCTCACTTCCTCTTGTATGTTCTCTTGTATAACCCTGAGGGTCTCCTTCCAATTCCATGCAATTTCCCTTCTCTCTCCCTTTCCCTCCCACCTCTCATCCCTGTTTAATGTTAATCTTCTTCTCATGCTCTTCGTCCCTAGTCTGTTCTTAGTTACTCTCCTTATATCAAAGAAGACATTTGGCATTTGCTTTTTAGGGATTGGCTAGCTTCACTTAGCATAATCTGCTCTAATGCCATCCATTTCCCTGCAAATTCTATGATTTTGTCATTTTTTAATGCAGAGTAATACTCCATTGTGTATAAATGCCACATTTTTTTTATCCATTCGTCTATTGAAGGGCATCTAGGTTGGTTCCACAGTCTTGCTATTGTGAATTGTGCTGCTATGAACATTGATGTAGCAGTGTCCCTGTAGCATGCTCTTTTTAGGTCTTTAGGGAATAGACCAAGAAGGGGAATAGCTGGGTCAAATGGTGGCTCCATTCCCAGCTTTCCAAGAAATCTCCATACTGCTTTCCAAATTGGCTGCACCAATTTGCAGTCCCACCAGCAATGTACAAGTGTACCCTTTTCCCCACATCCTCACCAGCACTTGTTGTTTGACTTCATAATGGCTGCCAATCTTACTGGAGTGAGATGGTATCTTAGGGTGGTTTTGATTTGCATTTCTCTGACAGCTAGAGATGGTGAGCATTTTTTCATATACTTGTTGATTGACTGTATGTCCTCCTCTGAGAAGTGTCTGTTCAGGTCCTTGGCCCATTTGTTGATTGGGTTGTTTGTTTTCTTATTGTCTAATTTTTCGAGTTCTTTGTATATTCTGGATATTAGGGCTCTATCTGAAGTGTGAGGAGTAAAGATTTGTTCCCAGGGTGTAGGCTCCCTATTTACCTCTCTTATTGTTTCTTTTGCTGAGAAAAAACTTTTTAGTTTGAGTAAGTCCCATTTGTTGATTCTAGTTATTAACTTTTGTGCTATGGGTGTCCTATTGAGGAATTTGGAGCCCGACCCCACCGAATGTAGATCGTAGCCAACTTTTTCTTCTATCAGACGGCGTGTCTCTGATTTGATATCAAGCTCCTTGACTCCATTTTGAACTAACTTTTGTGCATGGCAAGAGAAAGGGATTCAGTTTCATTTTGTTGCATATGGATTTCCAGTTTTCCCAGCACCATTTGTTGAAGATGCTATCTTTCCTCCATTGCATGCTTTTAGCCCCTTTATCAAATATAAGATAGTTGTAGTTTTGTGGATTGGTTTCTGTGTCCTCTATTCTGTACCATTGGTCCACCCGCCTGTTTTGGTACCAGTACCATGCTGTTTTTGTTACTATTGCTCTGTAGTATAGTTTGAAGTCTGGTATCGCTACACCACCTGATTCACACTTTCTGCTTAACACTGTTTTTGCTATTCTGGGTTTTTTATTTTTCCATATGAATTTCATGATTGCTTTCTCTATTTCTACAAGAAATGCCGTTGGGATTTTGATTGGCATTGCATTAAACCTATAGAGAACTTTTGGTAATATCGCCATTTTGATGATGTTAGTTCTGCCTATCCATGAACAGGGTATATTTTTCCATCTTCTAAGATCTTCTTCTATTTCTCTCTTTAGGGTTCTGTAGTTTTCATTGTATAAGTCTTTCACCTCTTTTGTTAGGTTGATTCCCAAGTATTTTATTTTTTTTGAAGATATTGTGAATGGAGTGGTTGTCCTCATTTCCATTTCAGAGGATTTGTCGCTGATATACAGGAATGTCTTTGATTTATGCGTGTTGGTTTTATATCCTGCCACTTTGCTGAATTCATTTATTAGCTCTAATAGTTTCTTTGTATACCCTTTTGGGTCTGCTAGGTATTGAATCATGTCATCAGCAAATAGTGATAATTTAATTTCTTCTTTTCCTATTTTTATGCCTTTAATTTCTTTCGTCTGTCTAATTGCTCTGGCCAGTGTTTCGAGAACTATGTTGAACAGAAGTGGTGAGAGAGGGCATCCCTGTCTTGTTCCAGATTTTACAGGGAATGCCTTCAATTTTTCTCCATTCAGAATGATGCTAGCCTGAGGCTTAGCATAGATTGCTTTTACAATATTGAGGTATGTTCCTGTTATCCCTAGTTTTTCTAGAGTTTTGAATATAAAGGGATGCTGTACTTTGTCGAATGCTTTTTCCGCATCTATCAAGATGATCATATGGTTCTTATTTTTAAGTCTATTGATGTGGTGAATAACATTTATTGATTTCCGTATATTGAACCAGCCTTGCATCCCAGGGATGAATCCTACTTGATCATGGTGCACAATTTTTTTTGATATGTTTTTGTATCCGATTCGCCAGAATTTTATTGAGGATTTTTGCATCTAGGTTCATTAGAGATATTGGTCTGTAGTTTTCTTTCTTTGAAGTGTTGTTGTCTGGATTAGGTATCAGGGTGATGTTGGCCTCGTAGAATGAATTTGGAAGTTCTCCCTCTTTTTCTATTTCCTGAAGTAGCTTGAAAAGTATTGGTATTAGTTCCTCTTTAAAGGTTTTGTAAAACTCTGCTGTATACCCATCCGGTCCTGGGCTTTTCTTAGTTGGTAGTCTTTTGATGGTTTCTTCTATTTCCTCAATTGATATTGGTCTGTTTAGGTTGTCTATATCCTACTGACTCAATCTGGGCAGATCATATGACTTAAGAAATTTATCTATGCCTTCACTATCTTCTAATTTATTGGAGTATAAGGATTCAAAATAATTTTTGATTATCTTCTGTATTTCTGAAGTGTCTGTTGTGATATTGCCTTTTTCATCCTGTATGGTAGTAATTTGAGTTCTCTCTCTTCTTCTCTTCACTAGCATGGCTAAGGGTCTGTCAATTTTGTTTATTTTTTCAAAGAACCAACTTTTAGTTTTGTCAATTTTTTCAATTGTTTCTTTTGTTTCGATTTCATTAATTTCAACTCTGATTTTCATTATTTCTTGCCTTCTACTTCTTTTGCTGTTGTTTTGCTCTTCTTTTTCTAGGATTTTGAGATGAAGTATGAGATCATTTATTTGTTGTTGTTTTTTTTCTTTTTTTAAGGAATGAACTCCAAGCAATGAATTTTCCTCTTAGAACTGCTTTCAATGTGTCCCATAGATTCCGATATGTTGTGTCTGTGTTTTCATTTACCTCTAAGAATTTTTTAATTTCCTCCTTGATGTCTTCTATAACCCATTGATCATTCAGTAACCTATTGTTCATTCTCCAAGTGATGTATGCTTTTTCCTTGCTTCTTTTATCGTTGATTTTCAGTTTCATTCCGTTATGATCAGAAAGGATGCGCGGTATTATCTCTACTCCTTTATATTGTCTAAGAGTTGCCCTGTGACATAATATATGATGTATTTTTGAGAAGGATCCATGTGCTGCTGAGAAAAAAGTGTAACTGCTTGATGTTGGGTGGTATATTCTATATATGTCAATTAAGTCTAGGTTATTAATTGTGTTATTGAGTTCTATAGTTTCCTTATTCAACTTTTGTTTGGAAGATCTGTCCAGTGGCGAGAGAGGTGTGTTGAAGTCTCCTATGATTATTGTATGGTGGTCTATTAGACTCTTGAACTTGAGAAGAGTTTGTTTGATGAACATAGCTGCACCATTGTTTGGGGCATATATATTTATGATTGTTATGTCTTGTTGGTGTATGGTTCCTTTAAGCAGTATGTAGTGTCCCTCTTTATCCCTTTTGATTAACTTTGGCTTGAAATCTATTTTATTTGATATGAGAATGGACACTCCTGCTTGTTTCCGAAGTCCATTTGAGTGATATGATTTTTCCCAACCTTTCACCTTCAGCCTATGTATGTCTTTTCCTATCAAATGTGTCTCCTGTAGGCAGCATATTGTTGGGTCTTGTTTTGTGATCCATTCTACTAGCCTGTGTCTCTTAATTGGTGAGTTTAAGCCATTAACATTTAGGGTTATTATTGAGATATGGGTTGTTCTTCCAGCCATGTTTGTTTATTTATGTTACTAAACATGGTTTGTTTTCCTCTTTGATTATTCCCCCCCCTTTACTGTCCTACCTCCCACTGTTGGTTTTCATTGTTATTTTCCATTTCCTCTTCCTGTAATGTTTTGCTGAGGATGTTTTAAAGAGATGGTTTTCTAGCTGCGAATTCTTTAAACTTTTGTTTATGGTGGAAGGTTTTAATTTCATCTTCCATCCTGAAGCTTAATTTTGCTGGATACACAATTCTTGGTTGGAACCCATTTTCTTTCAGTGTTTGAAATATGTTATTCCAGGATCTTCTAGCTTTCAGAGTCTGTGTGAAAGATCAGCTGTTATCCTGATTGGCTTACCCCTAAATGTAATCTGCTTCCTTTCTCTTGTAGCTTTTAAAATTCTCTCCTTATTCTGTATGTTGGGCATCTTCATTATAATGTGTCTAGGTGTGGATCTCTTATGATTTTGCACATTTGGCATCCTGTAGGCTTCTAGGATTTTGCCGCAGTCTGGCTGGGCACAAATCACGAGCCACTGAAGCAGGAACAAACTTTATTTTTAAACTGCAGGAGAACACTTCACACAGCTCCCGGGGAATCCTCCCGAACGCGCCACGAGGCTTGTCCAGGAACCCCCAGCCGGAAATATCTCTCCCGGAAATCCCTCCTCCTGCACTTCCCCAACCAATGGGAACTCTCGGGGAATCCCCGGAAATCCCCACGAGAACTCCAAAATAGTGCGAGAACTCAAAAGTTGCCGCAGAGGCGGATAGTAATGCCTCGCCTGTCAATCAATACTGTTGGCAAAATGCCAGGGGCCATACAGACACAGCCGTGGCTCTCAGCATCTCCCCCTTTTTGTTTAATTAAACAACAAGCAATGTGGCTTAGGGACCGTGCCTGTTAGGCAGTCCAATTCAACATATGGTCCTTACCCGTCATCGGATGAACTGACCTCTAGGCGTCAGCCTCCTGTCTTAGGTTGGTACCACTGCAATTGGATCATACCCGTCACTGACTACCGGTCCAGCATACAGCCATACCTGTGGATAGGTCTATGCACCAGTGGGGGGGTGAGGTTCTTTGCCTCACCTCCGTTGGCCCCCAAATTTGGCCTTGGTGCCAGTGGGGGAGTGAGGTTAATGTGGCTTAAGGACCGTGCCTGGTAGGTTGTCCAATTCAACATATGGTTCTTACCTGTCATCGGAAAACTGACCTTTAGGCGTCAGCCTCCTGTCTTAGGTTGATACCACTGCAATTGGATCATACCCGTCACTGACTACCGGTCCAGCATAAGCCATTGGCCCCCAAATTTTAGACCATCACTAGCAGAAGGGAGGAGGATGCAAAATGCCATGACACTAAGCCAATTGAGGGCTCCTTTGAAAAATTGTACCACCGGTGACACCATCAACAAAAATACTCCAGCACTACCACAATTCGCTGTACCACCAGATAGTTCACAATGCATACAAGTGATACATAGTCCAGGCAAGGTCTGCAAGCAATTCAAAGCAGAGGAATCTGTCAATATGTCCATTTCCTCCCAAAGTAAATCGACTCCTTAATTGAGCATTACTTGTGGAGTTATTATTCATTGATGCATCAGTTTTTACAGTTTGTTGTGATAACTATCGAAGAAGCTGTAGTTTGGTTTTATCTTTGTCTTCACCGGCACTGGGATGAAGATAGGAGTTCTGGCAGTGATGCTAAGAAAAAAATTATGTAACATTCCAACAGGCACTAAGAAAACAATTTTTTGAACAATTTACATTATCCTGAACAGAATTATTAAATATAATGAGAAGGAAAGGTGAAAGTAAACAAACAGATCTGTTAACCTCCTTATTTGTTCACATATTAAAACAATTTTCAACAGCTGTTTACCCAATCTAAATTAAACCATTAAAATCACGTGAATAAAAAAATTCAGATCCATTTATTCATGAGCGCTCCTCATATATGATATATGGACATACGCACATACAGACATACAACACAAAACAGAAGTGTGCACACATAACATACAACACTTAAGACAATAGTAAAGGCCTTGAAGCTTTACCTAGGTGAAATCTCCATTGCAATGCTTAAAAACTCCACAGTCAAAAAATAAAACTGATCAGAAAAACATTAACCTAGGTCTGTATGAGCTCAAAAATAAAATAGAACTTTATGATGTGGGAAAAGGCAAATAATAAAATAAATATTGAAAAAAGCATCCTGGTTAATCACTGTCGCAGATGTAAGAATAGCCAAACTGGAGTTCTGGATATCAGCTGTTATGGATTTGAGTCAAATCGTCTTCCTTTTGGCCTGTAGAAATTGTTTTAGTTAATCTCTCTGGAATCCAAATCGGCTGCTGTTCTCCCTGTGGAAAAACACAAACAGAACCCCGACTCCAGACAATCACTGGGTCAGGACCTTTCCATTGTCCTGTTAGAATATCCTTCCAAAGTACCTTAGGCTTATGTACATTTTTTGGACACATATGCCTTTCCGCAGCACTAATCCCTGAGGAATCCAAATTTAAAAAGTTTAGAGTAAAAAGGGTTATTTTAAGTTTATCTTTGGGTGACATATACCCCTTTCCAATTCCCTCTTTTTGCTTTAGTAAGTACATTTTAATAGTTTGATGAGCTCTTTCAACTATGCCTTGTCCTTGTGGATTGTATGGAATTCCTGTTATATGAGTAATGCCAAATGATGAGCAAAATTGTTTAAAAGAGGTAGAAGTATAACCAGGAACATTATCTGTTTTTAACTGTTTTGGAACGCCCACAGTGGCAAAATTTTGTAAGCAATGAGCTATAACATCTTTAGTTTTTTCTCCGGAATGAAGGGAGCCCATCAAAAATCCGGAAGAAGTATCAACTGTAACATGCAAATATTTTAATTTTCCAAATTGTGGCAAGTGTGTGACGTCCATCTGCCAAATATGGTTAGGTATCAGTCCTCTAGGATTGACTCCAAGATTAACTTGTGGTAAAAAGGTCACACAATTTTGACATTGTTTTATTATTTGTCTAGCTTGTTCCTTAGTTATTTTAAAGCGCTTTTGTAAAGTATTAGCATTGACATGGAACTTATTATGAAAATGTGTAGCTTCTTCTAGTGTAGAGAAAATATGTATGTCATGTGTAGTTTTATCTGCTAAATCGTTGCCCAAACTAAGGGCTCCAGGCAATCCTGTATGTGCTCTGATATGTCCTATAAAGAATGGATCTTTTCTGTCCCAGATTAGACTTTGTATAGCAGAAAACAAAGAGAAAACAGTAGAGGAAGGGGAAATCCTGCCAGCATCTTCAAGGGATACTATAGCATTAACTACATACTGACTATCAGAGAATAAATTAAATACAGAATCTTTAAACATCACAAAAGCTTGTAAAACTGCATTAAGCTCTACCTTTTGAGCTGATTGTTTGGGTACTAAAAATGTAAAAGTTTGATCAGGGGTAACTACTGCTGCTGTACCATTATTTGACCCATCAGTGAATACATTTGGAGCATTCATGATAGGGGTTTTTCTTGTCATTTTTGGAAAAACTACAGGATGCGAAGACCAAAAAGACAACAAAGGATTAGATGGTAAGTGATTATCAAATGAAACATTAGATTTACACATGATTATTGCCCAAGTATTTAACTCATTAGCTAACTCATCAATTTGATCCATAGTATATGGAGTAATAATTTTATTGGGAGAAATTCCAAACACTCCCTTTGCTGCTTTTATTCCTTTGAGTATTAATTGTCCTACAGCCTCAGGATACCTAGTAAGAATAGTGTTAGGAGAATAAGATAAATATATCCACAATAATGGACCATTTGGCAAGAGCCAAAATACTCCTGTAGGAATATTTTTTGTTGGTATTACAATAAATAATAAAGGCAAAGTTATATCAATTCTATCCAAATGCATATTTTCCATATATGTTTCAATAATTTTTAATGCCTTTCTTGCTTCAGGCGTTAACATGCGGGGTGAATTTGGATCTGATGGACCTTTTAGGATATCAAATAAAGGTCCCAACTCTCCTGTTGGTATGCCTAGATAAGGCCTTATCCAATTTATGTCTCCTAATAGCTTTTGAAAGTCGTTAAGTGATTTGAGTTGATGTACTCGTATTTGAATTTTTGGTGGACGGACCATGGTTGAGGATAATAGAACTCCTAAATAATTAATTGGAAAATTTAATTGTACTTTATCTATTGCTATCTCTAGATTATAATTTTTTAATAAGTTTGTAAGTGTGGCATAACATTCTAGCAATGTGTTTTTATCTTTGTGTGCTAACAATACATCATCCATATAGTGAAATATTTGTAGTTTAGGATTTTGATTTCTAAGTGGCTGGATTGCTTTGTTAACATAAATTTGACACATAGTTGGGCTGTTAGCCATCCCTTGAAGGAGTACTTTCCATTCATATCTCTGATCAGGACCTTCATGATTCAGTGCAGGGATAGTAAATGCAAAATGTGGACTATCCTCAGGATGAATTGGAATTGAAAAAAAACAATCTTTAATATCTATAGCTAAAACGTACCAGGTTTTTGGCAAAGCAGACAATTGAGGAATCCCCGATTGAGCAGGTCCCATAATAACCATCTCATTATTAATGGCTCTTAAATCTTGCAATAATCTCCATTTACCAGATTTCTTTTTAATGACAAAAATGGGAGTATTGTAAGGAGATATGGAAGGTTGTATATGTCCCTCCGCTAATTGTTGTTTGACCAGGTCATGGGCTGCTTGTATCTTTTCTTTATTCAGGGGCCACTGAGGAACCCATACTGGTCTATCTGATTTCCAAGTAATTTTTATTGCCTCAGTGACCCCTTCTGAAAACCCAGTCCATGTCTATTTATTCCCTGATCTATTTGAATGGGTGCTGCTATGCCTTGTTCTCTTAATCTTTTTTCTTTCCTGAAACCTTGTCTAGCCCTAATAGTGGGCGCATTCGGATTGATGTTATTTGTTAATGTCAAACCTAATTGATCTAGGACATCTCGTCCCCATAAATTTATAGGAAGATGATCCAATACATATGGCTGTATAGTTCCTTCGCATCCTTCAGGATCCTTCCAATCTAATACCATTGCACTTCTATGGGGATTAGTTGCCACTCCTAGGCCTCGAAGCGTTTGAGTGGCTTGTTGTAACGGCCAATGTTTTGGCCATTCTTGACGAGATATGATGCTAAGGTCTGCACCTGTATCCAGTATCCCATTAAATTCATGTCCTTGAATATTTAGTTTTAGCATGGGGCGAGAATCTAAATTTAAAGACAGCATAGCCCAATCTACACCTGTGGAGCCTAATCCCCTGGAACCTCTTTCTATAGTACTACTGGAAAATTTATCATGTAGGCTGGGTATTATTAATAACTGTGCTATTCTATCTCCTGGTGAAATTACTGATATACCCTTTGGAGAACTAGCTATAATTTTTATTTCACCTTCATAATCAGGATCAATTACCCTGGGACTTATCATAAGTCCTTTTAGCGTAGAAGAACTGCGTCCTAACAATAAGCCTACTGTTCCTTGGGGAAGAGGTCCTTTTACTCCTGTGGGAATGATTTGAACTCCCATCTCTGGAGTTAGTACTGCTCTGGCGGAGGCGCAGATGTCCAACCCTGCGCTCCCTCTGGTTCGTCTGATGAGAGATCTGATGGATAATGTGTCCTGGGCACTACCCTGATGGTGTTGCTGGGTTCCTCCATGGTGTTTCTGGGTTCCTCCAGTGCCCCGTACATTTGTGGTCGTGGGCCCCGGAGCATTGGGCCCCCCTGTCCGTTTTTTGGCAATGGAGCTCGATGCCTTTCTCCACGATATCGTGGGTAAACACTTGGTCCTTGTCTGTTTTTTGATAACGGAATACCCTCTATGGTGGTTTGAGAACGGCATTCATTAGCCCAATGTTTCCCTCTACGGCATCGTGGGCAAATACCCGGTATTCTATTCGTTTGATATCTAGCTTTGTTAAACCCTCCTCCTATGGGGCAACTCCTTTTAAAATGTCCTGTTTGATCACAATTATAGCATGTTTTTGGCCTGGCATCTAAAGCCTGTTGTACTGCTGCTAAGACTTGTCCTTGTTCATTAATGTCTGTACATAATTTAATATATGTGTTTAAATCTTCATGTCTCCATGGTCTAATGACCTCTCTGCAACAACGATTTGCTTGGTCATAAGCCAGTTGTTTTATAAATGGCATTGCCTGTTCTGTATCCCCAAAAATTCTAGAAGCTGCTTGAATAAGCCTATCTACAAATTCAGCGTAAGGTTCATTAGTTCCTTGTATTACCTTAGATAATTGACCTTGTAAACCTCCATGCCCCTGTAAAGTTTTCCATGCCCTAACCGCAGCTACAGCAATTTGTGCGTATACGCCAGGATCATATTCAATTTGTTGCCATTGACCCTCATAAGGTCCTTTTCCTAACAACATATCTAGATTTCTTTGAGGGTAACCGGCTGCTGCATTTCGTCTAGCTGTCTCCCTGCAAAATTCCTCATTGGCAACCTTCCATAACAAATATTGTCCTCCATTTAGCACAGATTTACACATACTAGCCCAATCTGCTGGCGTCATGTCCAAGTTGGTAATGGATTCGACCATGCTTACAGTGAACGGTGCTTGAGGACCATAGGTTGTTACAGCCTCCTTTAACTGCTTCACTGTTTTGAAATCTAAAGCACGGTGAATTCGCTGCCCTCCTGCCTGCTCAAGTACAGGGCATGCTAATCTTTGAGGTCCTGTATCAGGATCCCATCTATCAACTACGGGGTTTGAGGGCCACTCAGCTATCTCCATAGGGGGTGCTGTTGGTTGAATTACGCCCTCTGGTGATAGAACGGTGTTAGTAGCAGCCTCCTGTTGTAGCTTTTTCCCTAATAGCTGTTTCTCCTCTAAGCTTTCTTCCTTTAAATTGTCTTCCTCTGTCTGACTAGCTTGAGAGACCTTCTCTTTTGCTTGATCTAAAATGTCTTTCTCCATGGTCTGAACCTCTAACAATTTACTTAACACTCTTTCAGTTTGTTTTTTACTAATTTCTAATCTGTTATAAAGATAACGCAACCCAATAAGATAACACAAAACAAAACCGAAACAGAATGAAACAAAAACGGAACAAAAAATTGTTGTATCAATTTTCCTATTTTCTTGATATGTGCATTTGTGGTCTATTTCTATCTCTTCCTCAGGGGCGAACAACTTCAAACCTTGAGCCAACCATTTTTCCCAGTCTGCCTGAGAAAATTCTAGGGATAGGCAGCTTGAAACAAACACAAAACAAATCAAAACAAGAACACATTGTTTTTTAAAATGGTCACCCATTCTCTCGCCTTCCCTTAGGGGCAAGTAATTTCACTTACCCCGAAGCTTCAGACGTTCCCCGTACGGGCCACCAAATGCCGCAGTCTGGCTGGGCACAAATCACGAGCCACTGAAGCAGGAACAAACTTTATTTTTAAACTGCAGGAGAACACTTCACACAGCTCCCGGGGAATCCTCCCGAACGCGCCACGAGGCTTGTCCAGGAACCCCCAGCCGGAAATATCTCTCCCGGAAATCCCTCCTCCTGCACTTCCCCAACCAATGGGAATTCTCGGGGAATCCCCGGAAATCCCCACAAGAACTCCAAAATAGTGCGAGAACTCAAAAGTTGCCGCAGAGGCGGATAGTAATGCCTCGCCTGTCAATCAATACTGTTGGCAAAATGCCAGGGGCCATACAGACTCAGCCGTGGCTCTCAGCAGGATTTGGGATTCTGTCTCATTCTTCAAGTCTGGGAAGTTTTCTCATATTATTTCATTGAATACATTGCTCATTCCTTTGGTTTGGAGTTCTATACCTTCCTGTATCCCAATGACTCTTAAGTTTGGTCTCTTAATGTTATCCCATATTTCTTGGATGTTCTGCTCATGGTTTCTTAACAGTCTTGCTGAGCTGTCTATGTTCTTTTCAAGTTGAAATACTTTGTCTTCATTGTCTGATGTTCTATCTTCTAAGTGTTCTACTCTGCTGGTAGTATTCTCCATTGAGTTTTTAAGTTGGTTTATTGCTTCCTGCATTTCTAGGATTTCTGTTTGTTTGTTTTTAATTACCTCTTTCTCCCTGTATAGTTGATCCTTTGCTTCCTGGATTTATTTGTGTAATTCATTGTCGAAGTGATCTTTCATTGTCTGATTTTGCTGTCTAATGTCTTCCTTGATACTCCAGATCATCTGAAGCATGTATATCCTGAATTCTTTATCTGACATTCCATCTGCTGCAGCTGTTACCTCTTCTAAAGTTGAGTTGACCTGCATTGCTTGTGGTCCTTTCTTTCCTTGTCTTTTCATACTGCTTGTGTTTCTTTCGGCTTGGTGAAACTGTTGTGTTTTTGAAATGTTTTTTTCTCCTATATATTTATATTGCTCTTGTATAGTTGAAAAGTCTCCCTTGCAGGGTCGGGCAGTGGTCTGCCTACCTTCCAGGTGCGGGCGGCGGCTCTGCTCTCTCCTTACTCCAATTGGGGTGTTGTGACTACCATGCCGGCAGGTCACTGGGCCTGTTCTGGGCACGGGCAGCGGCTCTGTTCTGCCCCTACTCCAATTGGGGTGACGAGTGTACCACGCCGGCAGGCCACCGGGCCTGATCCGCCGGTCGGTTGCAGGTCTGCCTACCCTGCTTGCACGGAGGGTGGCTCTGCTCTGCCCCTACTCCAAATGGGGTGACGTGTCTGTCTCACTGGCAGGCCACTGGGCCTGTCCTGCTGGTCGGTCGCAGGTGTTCCCACCTTTCGGGCACGGGTGGCGGCTCTGCTCTGCCCTTACTCCAATTGGGGTGTCATGACTACCATGCCGGCAGGTCGCTGGGCCTGTTCCTGTCACGGGCGGCGACTCTGCTCTGCCCCTACTCCAATTGGGGTGACGTGTGTGCCACGCCGGCAGGCTCCTGGGCCTGATCCGCCGGTCTTTCACAGGTCTGCCTACCTTGCAGGCGTGGGCGGCGGCTCTGCCCTGCCCCTCCTACCATGCCTGCGGACCACTGGGCCTGATCTGCAGGTTGGTCGCAGGTCTGCTCACCCTGTGGGCACGGGTGGCGGTTCCGCTCTGCCCCCACTCCAATTGGGGTCACGTGATGACCACACCAGCGGGGCCTGATCCGGGCACAGGCAAAGGCTCTGCTCTGCCCCTACTCCAGTTGGGGTGACGTGTGTACCACGCTGGCAGGCCACTGGGCCTGATCCAAATTTTAATTGTTCTATATGCATTTCCTCACATATTACACAATGCATTATCTGGAGATGCTATTTTCCCAGAAAAGAGACAACCTGAGATGAAGTTAAATACGAAGTTGGGCAAGCTAAAGGAGAGAAAGAGAGCTGATCTTAATACTTGTCCCCACAATTATCCCAATACTTAATGTTGAGGGAATGGATACTTTCTCAAAAATATCTATAACAATGAAATATATCTATTTTCATTATTGCTAGTCAACATCACAATAGAAGTCCTAGTTAGTATCATTGACAAGAATATAGATTAAAATTATGCCAATTGCAAAGGAAAAGGTAATGTTGTCTTTCTTGGTAGTAACATAATTATCATTGGAGAAAACATTTAATAGTCCACAAATGAACAACTGAAATTAAGAAATAAATATAACAGTGCCACAAGATACTTGGTAAATATGCAAATGTGATCTGTTGTCCTATTACCAGCAAGAAACAATAGAAATTTGAATTTTCTCAAAATAATATTCCCTTTACACTCTCACCAAATGTTGAAATATTTACATATATAAATATGTTTCTAACAAAATATGATAGGTTCTTTATGTTAAAACTATAAAGCATTGTTGAAATAAAACAATGATCTAAATAAATGCAAAGATATCAATATTGAGTTTGATCAGGAAGACTCAATATGGTTAAGATGCAATTCTTTCTGAATTTACATTTAGATTGAGGTTAATCCCACTCCAAATACTAGCAAGGTATTTTATACATTTCTACAAACTTATCCTAAACTTTAAAGGGAAAGGCAAAACACCTAGAATACCACCCACAGTATTGGTGAAACTTTTGAAAGAACTTGTGAAACTGGTAGAGTATTCAAAACAATGATACTGGTCAAAGAACAGACCAATGGATCAATGGAATAGAAAACAGAGGCAAGATACAGACACAGACAAATATAGTGAACTGTATTTTATTTTTTCCAACAAAGATGCAAAAGTAATTCAATGGAGAAATGATAGCCTGTAAAAAAGATAGTCTTCATATGTAAACAAATGCAAAAACAAAACAAAACAAAATCACAGAACTTACACATTAACAAAAAAAAAAAAAAAAAACTATTGATAGACCATAAACACAAACATAAGATGTACACCTATGAAACTCTGAAAGAAAATCTGACTGAATTTGTTAATGAGTTTAGATATCTCCCAAAAAATCATGATCCACAAAAGAAAAAAACTTCAGTTAGGTGAATTCATTAAAATTAAAAACTCTACTCTGTGACAGTTGCTGTTAAGAGAATGAAAGAAAGGCTGCAGACAGTGAGAAATATGTGCAAAATATATAACGTCAATATATGTAAATCCAAAATATACAAAGATATTTTAAAATTCATGTATCAGTTAAATTCATGAACGTAGTTAAAATACAATTCACCCATATTCACAATTCAAATATTTTAAACACACATGGATTACATACAGGTTTCTTAATTTGTGAAAGGTTTTATATACTTTTAAAATTAAAAAAAAAAAATAAAAGTTCAGATAATTTTAAACAGAATTGGATCAATCTAAATTTGTAATTGAATCCCCAATTATTTTTGCCTAGATATTTTTTTACATACATTTGTTTTCAATTATTAAATTCAAAATTTGGAGATAAAATATAGGCATATGAGTTTTTCTTTTAGCATCAGTTATTTACCTTAGATTTATGCTGTGGTGTCTGAAGAAACCCTCTGGCAGCTCCAAAATTATACATCTAAATACTTAATTGGAAGTTGTCAGTTTCTGGCATATGCCTGGAAAATAGGGTATTTGTAAGATACTGAAGATAGTTATCATTTGCATGATTTCTAGCCCTCAAATACTCTACTGACAATCCATATTATTAATTCTGAATCACCAATATCATTTTGTAGGTTCCAATAAGCAGTCCCACTTAATGGACTGACAAATCCATTTCAATGCTGTCTCTGCATGGCTGCTTTCAATGTGTCCATCACTTAAGATCTTCTCCCACACATATTCACAGGCTACCATATTCACTTTTACCTACAGACCACACAGGCTTCTAGGCATTAAATGACCTGATTAAATAAAATGTAATTTGACAGTCTTCCAAGTAAGCTTAAATATTTTCATAAACATTTTTCCTCTCCTAGAACATGGGATGAAATTAAAAATAATTGGCAGTGAATTTGGCTAGTATTTGATCAAACTGCTATATTGCTTCCAAAATTTCATTTTAGTGTGTTTTAAATGAATTGACTTAAAAATATTTTGTAAACTGCAGTCTGTATATTAAGGCTTGTCACTCCTATATACTTACTTTTACATTTCTTTATATCTTCCATATATACATGCACATGCTTTTAGACCTATGCTATAAGTAAAAGGATTTAGGTTATGGAAACTTCCAAATAATTCTCTTATTCAAAAGGTTTGCTTTACATTACCATCATGACCCTTCCTCAATTTCTCATGAAGATTCTCTATACAATCTCTGGATTGGTATCTCTGTTCCACCGCTTAAGTATTTCCCATCCACTGGAGCCTAATGGTTTATGGGTTAAAAACATTCATGATATGATTAATTGTTCATAGAAAGAAACTTAAGTTTCTCATCATAGTATATCAGTGTAGTCTTTTTAGGCACATCACATATGTTAATTTCAAAACAATTTCCTAAGAATAATACTATTAGTGTTGATTTGGCAGATGAGAAATTGAAGACAAGAAGAAATTATGATGATTTTCTTTGATTATAAAAGTCAGTAATATTGAGTTATTGAATGAATGTAAACCCAGCTGTTTGAACACACAATCATCAAGCTCTATTACCAAATCATTCTACAAGATGCTTATCAATTGTACTACAAAGAGCAAAATAAGTGTATGAATAAACAAATAATTAAAATAAATTATGTGCAAGCCTATATAACAAAATAGGGCTTTACACATTTAAAATAGCAATAAAGGGCACAAAAGAGAAACTGTGAGATGAAACTAAACAAAGGGAGAATGAATACATGCTTTTTAAGGTTATAGATAATAGTATTCTGAGGAGAGTCTGGTTCTGGATGAATAAAGAGAAATAGAAATTAGTTAGAAACTGAGTGCTATCATCAAGCAAGGGTAACCTAGATTTTGGGCTTCACCAGGGATGTCTAGAGAGTAGGAAGAGCAGTGTTCTCAGGTTCTTATTGGAAAAAAGTTATAGTCATGAAGGGTGTAATTGTTAAGGAATTCCCCAGGTACTGCATGATTTTGCAAGAAACAGTGGTCACTTAAATTGTATCTCACAGTTTTTTTTTTCTTTTCAGACATTACTTACTAAACAATTATATATTCTGTTTTGTGTATGCCCTAATCTTTGTCAGGAATGCTCTCCTTCATTATTTTTCGCAGATTTGTCTTCATTACTGTTCACTGATATGCTCAGACAAAGTCAGGTTATCAGTTCCTCTAAAAAGCATCCATGAGCTGATGGAATTAATCATGCCTATTTGAATGTTTCCTAAAAATATCTTTTCATTTTCCATAGGTGCTTCACAATAGATAGTAATCCATTAAAAAAAGAAAGAAAGAAAGAAAGAAAGCAACAGGAGTACATTTCATCTTCCTTACATATCTCATATCCCCTGAGTTTAGGGAAGAGACATAGTGATACTAGTGGAAATTAATGGGAAAGGGAATGGATTATTAAAAATATATTGGCAAAAAGTGTTTCGTGCCAACAGAATATTTCTTTCTGCTCTAGTGGGTGACTTCTATTACTTTGTTGAAAATATGAAAATGGTTGTAAAATATGTCAGTTTCTGAGAAGTATGGATTTTGTACAAAATGATTGTTCCTGCTTTCTAAAAACAGTGCAAATGGTGGTGGTGTTCCATGCTGTAAGGTCATAGTGGCTTTTTATACTTCCAAATTATCTCCGGTCCCCTCACTTATCCCCTCCCCTTATAGTTCTTTTATGTTTGCTTGCCTAATAACATTCTCCTGAATCTCTTTCTGCCATGAGACCTTTATACAGTAGATCTTCTAAAACTAAGGATGTTGGCTATGACCTATATAGTAGTTACATGTGCTCTACTATCATGAAGCTTAGAAATGATATTAAGGAAAGAGATGCCAAGTTTAACTCTACAGTTTTCAATAGTCTGAGAGTTAATTTTAACATTATCTTTTACTATTCTTTTCCAATTTTCTATTGGACTATTGCTACATCTGGTGACACAGGGACTCCTGAATTCAAATCTGTAATTATTTTCAACTTACATAACATTTTGATGTTGCCGTTGGTAAAAAATTTCAAATGACCATATTCTGCTACATGGAAAATAAACAAGTGATCATTTTATCTTTTATCTATGGCACATATTAAACATAGAAGAATCTCATGACTAATCCCACTTCAAAAGATGAAAGAAACAAGAAATATGTGTTTTTTGAATGTTGAAGATAATGGGACATGGAGCTTAATTTAAAATATTTATGAACCTGTTCTAATTACTATGCATGATTATACTGATATCTGAAATGGAATATGTGAACAGAATTGAATAAAATAATGTCTAGAGGGAATTCATTTTCTAAAGTGTGCATAACAAAGGGGGTTGTGTTAGAACATGCAAAATAATCACAGTGTACTTCAAAAGCTTCCAACTAGTTAATATTCAAAACCAAAAACATGAACTTTATGCTATTTTTCATTTGAAGACAATGTTTAATCAATGTTTTTTATTACTCTGAGCGGGAAAACTTTCTTATTTTGTGAATCATCTTACTACATGGTGTTATTTTATATTGTTTCTGTTCTCTTATCCTTTAAAAAATTGCCAATAAAACATAATTATGTGAGTTATTAATATATTCCAGATTAGGATAATAAATTTTCAATACTTCTGATTGTCAAAACTCTCAACAACTAAATGCACTGCATTATGCTCATTAATGTTTACAACAAATCAATTCCTTTGACTAAGCTTCAAAGGTAGAAAGGCATCTATCTTTCTGTAAGAAAAAGTAGGAAATTTAAAGTGGGGAGGAAGCAATAATAAAATCTTAGGAAACTCACCCCATGAAAAATCTTGCTAATTCTAGCTACAAGAGCATAGAAATATCAAGAATTTTGTTTGTATGTTTGATTCTTCTGTCTTCTTATGCTAATCTGCAATCTTTGTCAATGATGCATGTATTTGATTGAGAGGTTCCTGATCTATGAACTAAGTACACTCTTCTTTCCCCTGATGAATCCTTGTGAGTAATATTAAAAATGTAACGGGGGCGGGGGGGGGTGCTGAGGCTGTGGCTCAGCAGTAGAGCACTCGCTTAGCACATGCAAGGCCCTGAGTTTGTTCCTCAGCACCACATAAAACTAAATAAATAAATGTGTTGTGTCCAACTACAACCAATAGATAAATAAATATTTAAAAATGTTACTGGGGATCCAAGATGGTGGGCCAGATGGAGGCAGCATTCTGTGTCACTCTGTGACATGGGTCTCAACTAGTGAGAATATGGCTTTGCTGATAGTGATAGAGAACCCCTCCACAGCTGATCCCACACAGGAGTCACAGGGCCCCAGGCATCAGCTTTAGAACAGGATTCCCAACTCCTGACTATTTGCCTACACAGATCTTGCAGGTGCCTTAGCAGGACTACCAGCATAAGGCCCAGCACAGAATTCCCAGACACCAGTTCCACAAAGGACACTCCACAGCGACCCACATGCAGTAATTCTGGTTGTACATCTGTATGGACCTCCATCTAACCATGTGGGGCTCCCCCAGTTGCTTCTACCTTGGGACTTGGCAGCTAATGCCATAGTCCCCTACTACTACCTGAAATTTCAGCAACTTCAGAGCATGAGGCAAGTCGACTGTAAGTTCAGGGTAGCCTCAGACACTGTCTCTAGAAAACAAACCAAAAAGTAACAGAATATACAACAGCGGTAGAGTGCCCCTGGGATTCAATCCCTAGTACCTCTTTCTCAAATAAGTGCCCTTTATTCCATATTGTCAACAAAATCTATTATTTCTTATCTTTTAGATAATGGCCATTCTAACAGGGGTGTGTAGACAACTAATTTTAGTTTTGATTTGTATTTACTGTATGATTAATTAAATTGAACATTTTTTTTCATATACAACCTAATAATTACTCTACAAGGTATACAACCGAAGGAGCTGAAATTTTTGTATCAAAAATATACTTGTACCACTATAATATTGCAGCACTGTTGTCAGCAGACAAAATATAAAATCGATCCAGAAGCCCTTAAGCAGATGGAAGGACTAAGAAAATGTGTCATGTTTACACAATGTAATAGTACTCAACCCCCCAAAAATAATAAAAAAATTTCATCTGTTGAAGAGCACCTTAGTTTCACATCTTAGCTCTTGTGAATTGAGCTGGTATAAACATTGATGTGGTTGTGTTATTGTAGTATGCTGATTTTACCTTCTGTGGTTATGTACTAAGGAATGGTCTAATTGTGTCAACTGGTGGATCCATTTCCAGTTTTGTGAGAAATGTACATACTGCTTTTGGGACAATATGGATGCAACTGGTAAGAAATATGTTGGGTGAAAAAAAAAAACAAATGCTGAAAGACAAAACATTATGTCAACTTTGTAGAAATAAGGAATAAAATAGTGGTAACTGATGAGGGGAAAGGCAATAGGATGGAAGGGTTGTAAGAAAATTGAGAGGAAATGACTAGGAAATTTCCAGGGAGACATGCAATGGACTAAGATTAGAAGAAAGGTGGTTAACACTATTAGTAAGTGATCTGTATGTTTTTGGAAATATCAAAGTGAATCTGATGAATTTCACAATTAATATGCATTAATAATAGAAATATATAGATATTAAGAAAATAAAATCAATATTTGACTGAAAGAGGAGTCGTGAAAATATTAGTAAATAATGGAAATATGAGTGAATAGAAAATAAGTCATAGTACTTTTCACTATTGTCCAGAATATATTCATATTATAAGTGCAAATTGAAGTTGTAAATGATTTGGGGGACAAAAAAACTAGTAAAGTTATATTAATTGATTCTGTGATCTTAAATGTTAATATTTTATTGAAAATTATAAAGAAATTTACTTATAATTCCCTTATATTAGTTAAATATCATTATTCACTAAGCAACCCATGATCAATAATAAAAGAAAGAATAATTTACAAGAAAAAAATTTCCACTTATTCCTTCCAGAAATCAAAAATCAGTTCCGTGAAGAAATCTAAAAGCAATTTTTGCTAACTGTCAAAAATTAAACAAAATTCAACTGTGTTTTTATCATTCAATAAAAGGTAATAACATTTATGCTTCTATATTGTGATTTGTACACTAGTCATAAGTATTCTTAGTGGGAAATAAAACAAAAATCATAAAGTGTGTGTCAAATGAAATTTACTAGACACATATGATGTTAATTTTATCATTATATGATTATTATTATTTTAATATAAAGTAATAAATAAAACAAAAACCTCCCTTCTCACTATGAAAAATGAAGCATGCATCTATGTGAGAAAATTTGATATACATAGAATCCTATTTTCTACTCCTTGTAAAAGCTTTACATCTAAACAAGACAACTGAGAAATAGCTTTTAACTATAACTAATATCTATTAGGCTCTGTATAACTTGATGTACTAACTTCTTTATGTTCATCAACTTATTTAATTCTAGTAACCTGCATTGTGAATATTCTTGATGTCTCATTCTACAGAAGGGAAAACAGATCAATTGTGTGTAAACAAGTCACCGAAATCTATTATTCTGGAAAGTGCCAGAATCTGGAGAATGCATATGTGTTTTCAATTCTGATAATCAAAATTATGAATTACACTAATAAAGTGAAACATGGAAGAAATGTTAATACTTCATTTAACCTACAATGTCTTAAATCACAAAATCTAAAGTGACCAATTTATGTATGTAATCACAAAATCTAAAGTGAACAAAGTATATATCATAATAAATTGACTTTTCTTAAATGAGAAGTGTTATTTTAAAGTCTAAGTGTTATTTCACATTAGAGATATAACAGTTAAATGTTATTTTTTTATACTAGTAGGTAAATAATCATCAAAATATCATTATTTATATGGCCTGGCCAAAGGATTCCATCTAGTATATTTTCTATGATTCAAATCCATTTAAAAATCTTCAGTAAAGATCTGAAAAGTCAGAGGAATAATATATCATTATTGAAATTGATTAAAAATTAGATTAACTAAAAATTAAATTTCTAATGCAATGCACTCTGTAGAATTCATTTGTTTTAAAGAGCCTAAAATTTGAAAGGACTTAAATCTTCTTTCAGATAGGGAGTTCTGATAACTATGACCTCTATGAACTTCTATATCTTTATCTATAAGTTGTATATATCAAGACATACAGGGTAATATTGTTGGGAGGTTTTAAAGGGCATGAAGAAACATCTAGCCGGATATAACATATACCACGTGTTGAGCAAATGGTATCATCAATCCAGTCCCGGGTCTATAGAGTAAAATAAAACTATTCACAATGTAGAAAGCCTCAAATTTTTCAGGTGCTTTCAAATACTCTGTGACTTGTTAGCTTAAAATTAATTTGGTTTCTATTATACTTCCAATCAATATTTCATCTATATCACAAATATCTATTTAAACTGTGGGTATGCATGAAGCTGTGATATATTCACAAATATCTTTAAGATATCCATGGTTCAAAGAAAATTTATCACTTTATTTAGAATTATTAATGTTTTGCTTTTTGGATCACCTTTTATTATTAAACTATTTGATATATAATATCTTTAGAATATTAAAATTAATTTCAAAAGTTTCGTCAATCTAACACAATAAAAAAATCACAAATATGCCTGATAGACCTGGGTTCCTGATCCTGGAACACTGGACTGTAAGGATGATCCTCTCCTTGTTTTTTGAACTTGTGTCACCCCAGTCTACCCAACTAGTAAGACTCTTTATAAACAACACAACTCCTTAAATTCTTTTGATGTGTAAATAAAAAAATCTTTGTGAAGCATATAAAAGTGTCACTCTAAGAACATAGAAATCTTAAAGTAATTTAGTGCTAATCTCTCTGACACTGGGAAGGCTACCTGTGTTACCCAAATTTTATTTTTTCTTGAAGTCTCAAAAAGTGTGTGCAGATTGTGTTCCCTTTTACACCCCCAGAGGTGTTGGAATTGAACCTGGGGTCTTGTCAAGCTAGGAAGTTCCTCTATACCCAAGCTAGTTGCAACCCTAGTCCAAATTGTGTTCCTTGCTTAAAAGAGAGGACTCATTTATATAAAAGGATGAGCATTTTCTGCTGCTCATCTGGGTTTACAATTCTTGCTCAGAGAAGCCATTTGCAATAGAACCATATTATATACCCATGTTTGGGGGCTAATTATAGGCTTGGTAGCATGATACACACTTGTGGCCATCCTTGGGGGACTGCATCTTATCCCTTCCTCCCTCTCCCTCTCTGTCCCCCTCCTTCCTGGTTGCTATGACTTAGGAAATTTCACTGAGACCTTTAAAATGGACAGCCCAAAATATACTTTTCCTATTCTAGGTTGTTCTTGTCAGTTATTTTAGACACAAAAATGGAAGCCAACACATTCTATCACCTGTAACATAATGGACTCATAAAGAGGCTCTAAAAGAAGTAAAACTTTTTTCCTGAATTATCTGCCTAAAGTCATGAAGGCAATATGTATAAAGATAATAATGAAATAATAATGTCAGTGTTTGACTAAAAATGCAAGGTGTGATGTAAAGTTAACAAAATAGTTATTTAATACTCAACATTTGAAATAAATATTTTATTTTTGCATGCAGTGAAATGCTTCATGGTTTGAGAATAACAAGCAAAGGTTCATGCTGTCTAAATAATAAACAGAAAATTTGGTTTGAAGTTACTCATATAATGTTAATAGTCTGTTAGAATTTTCTTACTTTTTCAAAACGCTGCACATTATTACTAATTAAAAAGTTGAAAAACAAAATTGCATCTGAAATTGCTTATGGAGAAAATTTCAAAAATGGAACTCAGTCTAGGAGAGATCTTTGAGCTACATTTAACATGCCAAGTAATGGGGCCCAATGGGTTAAATGATTTTAATTTTTTACAAGTTTTTGATTGCCCAGAGAGCTAACTACTACATTATCCATAACATGGGAAGTATCTACAACATTCTGAATCTTCAACAGCTAAGCAATTTTATCATGCTTTTAAAAAATAAACCATAATGACTCATTCTAAATCGACACTCACTGTAAAATATAAGCAGGTGCATACATACCAGGGAAGTGAATATATAGTCCTATTCAAAATCCATCTGTGAAGTTCATTAATAGGTATACTCTATGCAAGTTAATGGGTAGCACCACAAAGAGAAATTTATTAACAAACTACCAACTCCAGATAGAGCCAAAATAAATTTAGTCCTTCTTCATGTCATACTTAAAATCAGTTTATCTCCCTGTATCATCATTTAGTTGCCTCCTGTTTTCTTTTCCATATCATCAATTTTATGGAGTTATATATAAATAAGTTTTCAAGCAGAAACACATACCTAGAAAATAAATACAAGCATTGTTAATGTGTTAACATTGAGTGTGGATTGTAAAATTGAAATGAGCTTTTAAAAATGAACTCATAAAAAAGATTTTGGAATGTAGTTATTTTTAAATGGCATAGAATTTAAATCATATTTCCTGAATAAAGAAAATAAGCAAAAATTAAGTAAAAAATAAGATTGAATGGAGGAGACTCAATACTGAACACTGTTTTAAATAGCCAAAATCATATAATATGAATTGATAATTTAAAAAAAAAATTAGTTTCTTAAGTTTAAGTGTAAACCTAAGTAATCATAATTATTTTTCTATACAAAAGGGTGATTAAAAAAATGAGCCCATGTTTTGTGATCAGCAGGGTGGTTTGAAAGAGGAAGAGGAAGTATTTCTAAACAAGAAAATCAGATAGGAGAGAAAGACATTGATCCCCAGTATCAAGCAACAATAGTTTTGAGTATATTCCTCCTAGGCATAATATGTATATATATATATATATATATATATATATATATATATATATATATATATATATATATATACATATACATACACATACATAATATGTATATATATACATATATGTATATATACACACACACACATATATATTTTTAAAAAATATATACTTTTGTTTTATACATTTTAGAAAAATTCTAATTCTAAAAAGCTAATGGGAGCTAATAGCCTGATAATGCGTGTAAATAGATTTTGTAAAGAAAGAACTGGTTCTGTTAAGAAATTACAGATTTAAATTTTTCATGAGTTTCTGGTAACAGCATTTCCATTAAATGATCTTTAAATAAACTTGCTTTAGGTGACTTTTATTTGAAATGGCTTTATTGATTTTTGTATATTTATGATATATTGTATGTACGTATTTCTTACAAATAATCAATTTTATGCAGTATTCATATATAATAACTTTTTTCCTGACATTTTCCTGATGCTGTGCAAAATGACCTAAATTTTCTTTGCTTTTTAGATTATGAAAATGCTACCTGGTAAGCCTTTTGTTTTTAATTGGCTGTTGTCTTATACATGCTTAAATTCAACCTCATTCTTTGCATCACTCACTCTGTTATTTTAGAAACTTCCAGAAAACTTCTGTTTAGACAAGTGAATTTTTGGAGTCATTTAGGTTTCCTGTCTTTAATTTGTCAGCATAGAATTTAAGACCAATAATAGCACTGTAACTAATGTCTAATTGGACCTAATTTAACACATATTTTTTCTCCACTTGACACATAACCAGCTTGTGTTTAAGAACACAAAACATCATTTCAGCACCAGGCTTGGGGATCATTATAAATGGCAAAATATCTAACAAAAATTTTAAAAATGTGAAAATATGATGTTAAATGTACTGTTAAAAGGACCCTTGTTTACAACCATGAGGACAGTAGTGCCACAGGGATTGATCTCAGCTGGAAGAGGGCACATATCTTTTATTTTAGCTTTTATTTTAGCTGGCCAATCTGTGCATGTTTTTAAATTATTACAAAAGTCATATGAATATTGAAAAGAAATTTTACTGATAACATTAATTTACATATAAGGAATAAACAAATAATGAGGAATGACTGTATATAAAAGCAATATGTCTGGGACATATTGGCAAGAATTCCAAGTTCATATTGTACACAAAAACTTGCTTAGAGTTTAAGTTTCTACAATGTTTATGGAGAATTCTTCATTATCAGAAAGAATACATCATTAGTATTGTCTTGACATGTTTGTTATTTTGAATATTTGTCTTTCTTAGTTTTGATTTATGAAAGCCAGTTGATTAATTTCATTTTTCAGACTTAATTTGTTGAGAATTATTTGGCAAACCACTTCATTATATCAATATGTATGCTCATAAATGGTGTTTTTACTGTAATTTTCCAGTTATTAGGCTTTAGACATTTATGTATTGCAATTCAAATGATGACTTCATTTTTGTGTGTAGTAACAATTTGTTATGTATTCTCTGGAATAATGCTGTTTCAAGAACTGGCAAATTCTTATTAGTTCAAATATATAAAATTGATGCATTACAGAGCATTATTTTGCACAATTTTTTATTTGATAAAGTAAATATATATTATAAGCAATCTATTTACCATATATATCTGTGTTTCTAATTCATGATAGTTCTGGGTTTGCTCCAGTAAAATGCAAGGAAAGAGGAATAAGTGAGTAGGGACACATGAGCTGCTTATAGTAGACTACTGTTCAATTCTCGGTCTTAGTTTGACCCATAGAAGTGTGATTACCTTAAATTTTAAAATAGTCAGTATCTTTAAAGAGGCATTATTTCCTCTATGTTGAAAAATGTATGGCCATATGTGCCCAATAATATATTTTAACAAAATCAGATAAAATTTTTCTGTAGTCAAAGATTGGAAAATAATAAAAAAACACAAAAGAGTCTACATGAGAAAGAATAAGAACACTTGAAAGAGTCACTGTGTGTGCCTGTGTGTATGTATATACATATATGTTTATATATATGTGATATATATATATATATATATATATATATATATATATAATATTACTTTGTAATTACTGTGGACTGTACACTGTTCTAAGGACTTTGAAAATATTAAGTCACTTATGACTCATAATGGCCATAATTCCCTATAGAATGATTCTATTATTATGACCATTGTATGGTAAAGAAGCTGAGTGGTACAAGTTAGATAATTTCCCTGGTATCACACACCTTGTAAGTGGTGAAGTTAAGAGTCTGAATTCCGCATTTGCCTTCTTAATCAACATGATTAAACATTATGTCAGGATACCAGTTACTGTTGGCACTTTGAGTTCCTAGTTTTCTTTTTCATTATTTTCCTACACCTTCTGACTATGTTCCTTCAAATTTTAGAAAATATCAGTTTCTAATCAATTGTATTCAAAACATTGCATAAACTTTTACTTCCTTACAAAGACTGGGGAGCACTCCCTCTGTATCACTAAAATAAGGGGAAGTGCAGAGCATAGGGAACATACTTCAGAAGGTGTGGTCACCTACATCCATGCTGTCATCTTTATGGTACTTCCCAGAGGAACTTCTGGGAAGTAAAGCAACCTGGCTCATTTAGAAATATTTATTTTCTACTAGCATATAAAGCAGACACATTTAATTACCATTCTCCAGGTTTAAGTCCATGTATGAATAAGTTAATTATAGAATTATGGTTTATGACTTACATATTTGTTTTACCAAATTTGGAAATCATGAGGATAGTTTTCATCGGATGGCTTAAAAGGAAATTTATTTGTAGTTACTTTTTGTTTGTTTGTTTTAGGAAAAGAGAACACACAATACACTTCCTCAAAATATTAACTGGAAATTGACATGATTATCTTCACAAGGTCTTAAATACCATCTCTGTAGAATAAAAAAAATATTTTTAATAGCTTGCAGCATTTCTTATTTTAATTATATTTGCAATGGGAACAAAAAGTGAACAGTATAGCAAAATAATTAAATCAACTGCAATGTAAGACTCTCAGGAAAAGGCCAATTGCAGTTCAGTGATGTGTTTCCCTCACATTGTTTAATGAGCAGTATGCATCTCTCAATCCCAATAGTTAATGTTTCTGAGTGCTGAAACCTAATTCATAGTTCAGGAATTTAAAAGTCACTACCTTTGCTTTCACCACATAAAACCAAAGTAGAAAAAGAATCCACAGCACACGAAATGTTTACTGTATTTATACTTCAATTAAAGACACTTAATACTTGACTCTATGATTAGGCCAGATCAATAAGATATGGTGATCAATAAGCTCAAAAATTACTTTCATCTGCATGCCTTACTACCAAAAGCTTTTACCATCTTAAGGCAGTTTTGAATACAAATTACAAATTGAGTTTACCACTAACATTCATAATCCAAATTATTTTTCTAAAGACAAGGCAATAAACTTTCCAAACCCATTCATCTCCATCTTTGAATATAGCTTTATCCCAGAATCAGCAACTTCAAAACCAGCTTAAGATAAGTTTTAAAACTCTGGTAAACTACCATCCTCATTTCCTTCATTTCTATTCTTTTCTCATTAACTGATAAATACTTAAGAAAAATGTTCTCTAAATTTATATATTCAAACTCTGATATAGCTATTTCAAACATTCATAAGTTTGTGGTGCATTCCTTTCCTGACCTGTAGCTATGCCTGCTGGTTCCCAGCAGAGGACATGCCATGGGTACTTTGGTAAAGTGGTTCCTTATTTTTCTGATCATCTCATTCCACTGTGGTGGCTAAGGAAGTGATTGTCTTTAAGCATTCAAAACCCATGTGATGTGGCTTAAGCAAAAAGTATACTGTAGAAAGTGAGAAATTCAATTTTCTTCTAATTATTATATTTTGCACAATGCTGCATAAGGGTCTATGCAACAACTTTATGAGCAAATTGTCAGAAAAAATTTTGGAGCCATTGAAATGTCTTAAATAACCTTTTATTTTTTCTCTTTGTTCTCAGCTCACTCAATTTTCTTCTCTGAAATGTAACTTTTCCTGAATACATGCTCCATACTCTGACTGAACCATCGGTAAGCCTGCTTTGGATATTTTTATTATCTTTTCCACCATATAAGCTCAAGTGGCCTTTGGTGTTGTTTTTGGAATACACCATTGCTCCAGAATAATTTTCATTTTAGAATCCACTAGGAAGACTTCAAAATCTCAAAATGTAACCAAGTGCTCACTAACTGAGAACTTCCAAGGACTTGAATGGAAACCTGAGGTCTAGTGGGAATAGACACCATTGTTTTTGTTTGTTTGTTTGTTCTAAACTCCCTGTGTGGCTCTACCATGCAGAAAAAAATTTAACCACCTCCTTCCTATGTGATCAGAATCTTATAAGCAATTAAATGCAAATAGCATCTCAGAGAAACAGATTTGTGGAAGAAGGCATGCTCTCAGGTCACTCTTGTGTGCCTCTCTCTCCCAAATGACAGCCTTGCAGACAAAGAGCAATATAAACTTGCTTTTAATACTCTGTCCTTGGACTTTTCATTCAGGATATTTGAGTTGCAGGGAACAGAACATCCTATTGATGATGCAAACACACTCCTTCACTTGAGCACACAGATCACTTTTGCGCCACTACCTAATGAACTCCTTGGCTTCCTTATCCTCACACCACATGTCTCTCTTGCACTACTCTCTAGACACTAAAGAGGTCCTTTGAGATCCTTAGATCCCCAGGTCTCCTTTCAGTCTCCATTGTGCCTCACAGGCATTTGACCTGGACAGCTGTAGATGTGAGAAGGTACGGAAGGCAAGAAAATCATTCATGCTGCCATTTCCTGAGTTCATTTTCATTTCCATGCTTAACATCTTAAATTAATTCAATATTTTGTTCAAAGTATACTGCCTAGAAATCCAAGAGTAATAATACAATTATTTATTTGATGTAATTAATGTTTTTAGAAGTATTAAGCTCAATTTGACATTCCCATGTCAAATGTCTTCTTTCTAATGAAAAAGTAATAACTGTCTACAGCAAAGAGTTTCTTCCAAAAATAGACTTTATTGTATATGTGATGTTTTTCTACTGTTATTATTGATTCACTCACTTAAAAGATACAAAATATCAAGAGTATTGTCTAATTAAGTTACAATATTTTTTATTTTTATTCTTTAAAATTTCTAATTAACCAGCACATTAATGCCGCAGTCTGGCTGGGCACAAAATAACCGAGCCGCCACAAAGCCTTGTAGGTTAACATATGTTGTTTTTATGTATTTATATATTGTGCAGTGACAAATTTGAGCCAATAAACATATCCATTCTCTTACAGACTATTTTTTGATAACATTTAAAATTTATTCTTTTAGAAATATTGAAATGTATATTATTATTGATTATATTTACTATGGTGTGCTACATAGTATGGATCTGTAAAACTTATTCCTCCATTCTGATTAAAATTTTGCACCCTTTGACCAATATGTCCACATTCCCTTCCACCCACCCCACTGCCCCTGATAATCGCCATATTAACTATCTCCTTCTATGAGTTTTACTCTTTAAATTAAACAAATAATTGAGATAATGCTTATTTGTTTTGCTGTGTTGGATTTATTCAATTGATTAAATATTAAAGTATTTGGAACAGGAATGAACCTGAATACTTCCTCCAGATTATATTGTCACAATTATTAAAGTTTCCTGCTTTGTAAAGTCTGTATACTATTTCATTGTGTGTATGTACCATATTTCCTTATCCATTACCCACTATTGGATACTTGCATTAATTGTGAATAGTACTTCAATGAAAATGGAAACCTGATATTTGACAGTGGCTTAAATTCTTTGGATATAGACCCAGAAATCAAATTGCTGAGGCCTATGCTAATTCAGCTCTTAATTTTGAGGAAATTTCCTACTATTTCCCTAGTAGTTAAACAGATTTACATTCTTGCTATCAACATAGGAGCTAACCCATTTCTCTGCATTGTCTGTAACACTTGTTATGTTTTAAACTTTTCATAATCACCCTTCAAACAGATGGGTAGTGATATTGTGGTTTGAATTTTCATTCCCATGATAATTAGTAAGAATACATAATAACTAATAATAACGATTTTACCTCATTGGAACATTTTGAAATTTAAAAGACTTTATAAATTATCAGAAATATATATTTCACATATTAATATTTTATGCATAAAAATAACTCCTTGGTGACAAGAAATGTAGCAGGATAAGCATACTTTATGAGATTTAATGGAGTACCTACCAGAGCAATCAAAAGGGAATGATCAAATATGAAAATATGTGCAATTAGTGATAGGCAATTCCCTAGTATCTCTGGTGTTAAACAGTAATGTAGGCATTAGAGTAGTGCAGGTCTAGTTATTGAAACTTAAACTTGGAATTTATAACTGTAATTACATCCTAGATAAATGAATAAAAAAATGAAGGCTGTAAATAAAACAAATCTATACTATATTTATTGGTTCCCAAATGGAGTATAAGTTTAAGACAAAACTTAAATAATGTTTCTCTCATTTTGAAGCTACTTGAGTACATTCTAATCATTGATTGACAATAATTTTATTAGTGAATAGTACATACACTTAATATCTAATTATTAAAATTAAAAATTAAGAAACTATTTACACTAGAATTAATACTTTTTCAAATACTTGAATTAAGCTGAAAATTCTCTAAAGTATGGCTTTTATATCAAAGTCCTAGTATTTTCACTTGTTGATTTTATTACTTGAAAAATAATTCTATTTTTATTTAATGGATTTTAAAAATAGTTTATGTGTTTCAGAGCTAATCATAGTGTATAATTTTTGGACTTAGTTTTACTGATCAGTGATATCTTTTTTCAAATCATTTCATGTCATTTTGAATTTATATTTATAAATAATGGTTATTTTTGTTATAAATCAAAAGGATGATTTTCATAATTTGTATTTGAATTAACATTTTTATTTTAATATCTAGTTTATGTAATTTGTAGGATAAAGATTATCTGTTCTTGTATTTCTTAGACATTCAAATACTATCCATGCCTTTGGTAAGTTATTAACTAATAAATACAGGAAACAAAACATAATAGCATATGTATTATTCTGGGATCGAGTTTATAGATTCACTACATGGTACCTAAAATTTATATATCTGTCAGAAAATATCAGATGGCTGAAATAACATACAAATTATTACTGTGGGCAGAATAAGGGAACTATTTTAATAAAGTTTCATATATAGGCCGTTGATTAGAAAGACTGAAAATTTTTATTTTCAGTTAATTGATTGCCAAAAATAGTTCAAGGTTCAAAGATGTTACGTGTTAGCAGGTCTTTATATTTTATTTAGTAATATATGTCAATATTTATATAAAGATATGCAAAAAAGTACATTGTCAGAGTACATACTGATGAAAATGAAGGGCAATGTATCATTTTTAAAATAATGCAGTACTTAGGGTTTGAAATATTCTTATATTTCATACAAAATAAGTAAATGTGTATGACTGTAACATATACTAGGAATTATCCAGAGAATATAACCGTTACTAGACTTGCATATTTAAAACATTATCTTAATGGAGGTGTAAAGGAATGTTAGAGAAAGGAAAAAAAAAAAAACACCTAAAAAAAAACTTTCTGGAATTCCAGGCATGAAAATAGAATCATACACTAAAACCAAGGCCACTGACTCTGTGGGGAAGAAATATTTTCTATTTTACTTTTCAATAGTTAGCAACATTTAATTTACAAGAATGAGAGAAACTGAAGATTAGTTGCTTGGACAATTTATTCAATTTGTTGGGAGTAGATACAGCATGAGTATAATGAGCTCAAAAGTGTACCCACTCTAAAAAGTATTTACCATGATTTCCCTGGTGATTTAAGAGTTTTTTTGAGTTTTTGTGGTGCTGGAAAACAATGTGAGGAAAGTGATGTACTAGTGAAACATACCCACAGACCTCTAATTAAACATTTTTGATACTTGGTTTTTAATAGAATAATTTATAATAGTTCAATTTACTTTTCCTGCTCAACCAGGAAATCATTTTATTATATAAATATTAGTGGTATAGTTCTGTTAGAAGGCAAATAAAATATAAACCCTGCATGTGCAATAAAATAGGTCCCTTGTCCAAATTTCTTAATCTTAAATGGAAATACAGTCAGAGAAGTTCTCTTGATATTTTGCTAATAAAACCTTTTTTCATTATTTCTGTATCTGCCAAAGACCCTAGATCAACAAGATATTTTCAGCTGCCTCTTAATCCTGGTTATTATCTGCTAATCTCTTCCTAAATTAGAAATCAGAACCACTTCACTACATTGTACATGCTTAATTCTAGTACAATTACTTCCATGTCTCTTATACCACCTGAGAAGAAGTTCCTTTAAATCATTATCTATTAAGCTTGGGAAATGCCACATTTTAAAAACCTCTTCTTACATATACACTTTATTTTATAAAATAAATTATATATATATATATATATATATATATATATATATATATATACACACACACACACACACACACACACACACACACACACATAGAGAGATACAGAGATAGATAGATAGATAGTGGACATAATACTTTTTTTTTGGTGTGTGTGTGTGTGGTGCTGAGGATTGAACATAGTGCTTCATGCATGCCAGGTGAGAGGTCTACCTCTGAGCAAACTCCCCAGCCCCCAGATATACTTTAAATAGCAGCATATTAAATAGTCCAATGAGTGGGATTGCTTTGCTTTCTTAAAAGTCAAATTAATATATTGATAAATTTTACATACAAATGTCTCAATACTGGACCAAAACAGAGAACATTATTTGACTAGATGTTTCCCTAGTCTTCTTGTCAGTGTCACTCTACATTAGCCATCATCCTGACTTCTCTCAGTTTAGATTAATTTTTCTTGTTTCTAATCCAGTTAAATGAAATCATAATACCATTCTGCCTTTCTGTCTGATTAATTTTATTAATAGCATACATGGAAATGCCATCCACATTTTAACAATGAATTGCCCCTTCTGAGGTCTATTGTGTGCATTTTTTCTAATCAAATTTCGTCTATACTGAAATATATTTCTATGAAAATTTACATAATTTGGTAGACATATCCACTAGTTTATCTTGAGAACATGCCCAGGAGTGTTATTGCTGAGTCACAAGCAACAGGTAATATTTGATTTGGTAAGTTCTACATTGGATCTATAGACAAGTTTGGAAAAAAAAATCTAGATATTAATAATATCAAGATTTCCTACCAATCTAAATTGTATATTTTTCTGTTTATGTATCCTTGTTTCAGTAATGTTAGCAGTCCACCATGTAGTCATCTTTCACTTGTTGGTAAATTTATTGTAATATATATTTGATACTACTTTGTGTAATATTTTTTATTAATTTGATTTTCTATTTGATCTTTGTTATTTTATATATATATATATATATATATATATATATATATATATATATATATATATATATTATTGCCTCACACGTGTTAGGCAAGCGCCCTACTACTAAGCTACAATCCAGCCGAGACAACTATTCTTAATCTATGACTAATATGTATTTTAGAAAAATTCTGAACAAGAGGTTAATGACAGAACAAAATAGAGGGCATAACAAAAACAAAATACAAATAAAAACTTTCTTGAGAACAAGAACAAATCCTGAATTTGAAGGCTCAGATGGGCTTGGTAGGAATGACAAAGAAATAATCTATTCTAAAGAAATTACAATGCTGTTTTAGCATGACAGTTTATGTTCTGTAAAGCTTTATTAGAATTATAAAAATACAGAATGTGTGTAATAATTAAATTTGCTTCTTAGGTTTATGCAACAATAAATGTCAAAAGTAAATGGAGAAATGTGTTCAGATCACTAAGAAAAAATACAATAATCTTAGTCTTTTATAAAAATTAAAATAACCCTGTAAGTTTAATTTAAAATATTTGCCTTAAAATGTTATGTGAAAATGTATAAAATGGGTAAGTCTTCTATTTTATGCAACAATATATAATAGATATTGGGAAGAATGAAGAGGAGATGGAGAGGTAATGGGCATGATGATAAAAAAACTGAGTGACTAGATTTCTATAAGTGACGTTTTTGTAACTTAAAATCCATGTTACTGAGTTAAATGGATTCAGTACCAAGAAGTCACTCACTTCCATTGCTAATGACCAGTCTATATTGGAGGACACCCTGTACTGAAATACCACCTTTCAACACATGGTAGGGATTAACCCAGCCTGTGAGGGGCTGGGGTAGAAGAGGAAGCCTCATTCAATGTGCCAGATGAAAGAGGCAGAAACAGGGAGCATGATTCCATTTTGTGAGCAAACATGGACATATTATCACTCTAAAGCTTGTTGTGTTCTAAGTCATTTATATATTTAGCTTTGTTTATTTACCATGTTAGTATATTTTAAACATTTTGATTGTGCATAAAAGATAATGGATTTTCTTAAGCTTACAGTCAATTTCATCAATGCCAGTTTCATTAAACATATCTTTGTTAATATGAAGTCATAACATTTTATTCTCCCACAAACACAGATATGTGCTTCTGAATTTTAACACTATTTTGATTACTACATTTATTTATTTTTAAAAATATTTTTTTTTTAGTTGTAGATGGACCCAATACCTTTATTTATTAATTTTTATATGGTGCTAAGGGTTAAACCTAGTGCCTCACATGTGTTAGCAATCTCTCTAACACTTAAGCCATGACCTCAACCCCAATTGCTACATTTATAAATGGTTTTTTTTTCTTGATACTGATAAAGATACTTTACCATCATTGCTTTTTTTCCAACAATACACTAGGCATGATTTCAATTTTATGCACAATTATGCACAGTCAACTGTGGTGTGAATATATTAAAGTGTAAAGTTCCACAAATGAACAATTCCAAAGTTTAAATTCTGAGTAGCAAGAAGAAACCTTGCCCTTCTGAATTATTTTGCCTGAGACATGCATCATTTGTTTGTTCAAAGTGTCTATGCTGTATATACTACTAACCCATTAGTCATGTAGTGTGTGTACATGTGTGCATGTTTATTGATTACATATATAATATATATAGGAATTATTCTCATTTATTTACTCATATATGTGTATATGAGTAAATTTGTGTGTGGGGGGGTGGGGTTGGTACTCTCTGAGGTTTCAGGAATCTACTAGGGATCTTGAAATGTATCCCCCCAAAATAAGGTAAGATTAGGGGTACATTTTACCTTCAGTCTGTGGATGTCTTTTCCTGTGACATGAGTCTCTTGAAGGCAGCATATGGAATCACCTTACCTTATACTGCACCATCTAGAACACCTAGTTTCTCTACTCTCAAAACTTCAGATTCCTTTGCCTCTTCTCTCCCCATATCACATAGGAAAATATACGTCATGATTCTGCCTTTTCCAGAATGTGAGGAAACAAGGAATCTTATTATGAAACATTTTGAAACTGATTCATATTGATTTAATGTGCTATATCAAATGTTCTCCTCCAACTAAGTAACCTACTTTCAATACTCTCTAAGAACAGGGAAACTAGAAGGTGTATTTGTACATCTCTGCCTCTTTCTCCTTAGCCAAACTGGTTCCACCTTGGTGGATGGAAATGCTGGAACTCTGTGAAAGGACCTTTGTCTTACCATTGTAAGTTGCTTTCCTCCACCTCTGCCTTTCTTTTCCAATGTAAAAGATGACTGAATCATACCTTTCCCCGTCATTGTGATATTTACCTTCTATTTGAGAAATAATAGCAAAAGTGCTACAGTGAGAGATAATTTAACAACTAAAAAAATGTATTGGAGATCATTAAAGTGTTAGATTAGCATCATACAAACAACAAAACTGTGGACCTTTCAGTAGAGTAAGAAGTGATAATTTAGCAAAATGTCAGAAAGGCAATTTAAAGCAATTTCAAAGCTTTGCAATGTCAACAATTTTATTGTCCTTTACACTTCTTATTCTGATTTTTAATTTAGAATATCTTGTTGTTTCTGGATATCATGGAATAATTATTCAGATTAAGGTACTGAAGACTAGTGTATCAAAATATTACCAACTAAATAAAATAAGTAACATTATGAAATATGATATAAAGGCACGTTTTCTCCAAAGCAAGGATACTATTCATTATATGACTAAATACACTTTAATAACTTAATTGATATTAGAAGTCTTTTAAATTTTTGTTAGGATATTATGATAAGGGGTAAAGAATAGATGAGATAAAGCAGTAGAAACTCAGTTCAAATATTTGTGAACCCAAATTTTTTGTAGCAAGATTATATATTTTTTAATCACTTATGTACTTTGTTACTTCAGTTTTACTAATTAGTATTATATTGCCAAAGTTATTTATATATCCATAATATGACATATGGAAAAATGTAAAAGTTTCAGTTATGATTCTTTATTTTCTCATATCTCAAATCTTTTAAATTATGATATATATATATATATATATATATATATATATATATATATGTATATATGTATGTAAAAGCAAATACATATATGCCCTTTGAAAAGAAGAGAGTGTGTATGCATAGGTTGCAAATTTAGAAGAAAAGAAATAAACCTTAAATTTGAGAAAAGATTTCTTATTAAATAACACATAAGCAAAATAAAAGTAAAATTATATATTAGAAAAATTCTGTAAGATATCTTTGTTTCTTGCTCTCTCTCTACCGAAGTTTTGTGTAAACCATCCTGTCTTTTAATAAAAAATCAGCAAATTTTATGAATTCAGAGATGTTAACTAATGCCAAATTGACATAACAAAAATATAAAATTTCATTAATGTTTTAGTCAGCCTTTTAGCACTGTGACCAAAAAAAATGACAGAAACAATCAGAGAAGGAAAAGTTTCTTTGGAATTCATGGTTCAATAGTTCTCAATCTATAGATGCTCTCCTCCATGCTCTGGGCCTGTTATGAGGAAGAACATTATGGTGGAAAGGCACAGAGGAAAGCAACTCTGAAATTTTCACCAGGAGGGGGCGGGAGGAGTGTTGTTCAAAAAGGACAGAATATATACCTCAAAGCACACCCCCAGTGACCCACCTCCTCCAACAGCATCTTGCCTGCCTACAGTTACAACCTAGTTAATTCCTTATTAAGGGATTAATGCCCTGATTAGATTATGGCTCTCATAACCCAATCATTTCACCTTTAAACTTTCTTGCATTATTTCACACATGAGCTTTGGGAGGACAACTCTCTTCTAAACTATAGTAACTAGGCAGTACAAAGGAAGAGAAAGTGAAAATTTCTCCTTGATAATGAAAAGTAAAGTAACTTCAGCATGTTAAGCTAAAATACTAATATATAATATTTCCAGTAGTTAGACCTTAAAAAGATAATTGATTCTCATCTGCAACAAAACTATTCACATACATAACAATGAAAATGTGTTAAAACAAGAGAGCATCCACCTTATTATTGTAACAAGGCAAAATAATACTTATTTTATCAATGTATATAGAAATTCTACCAAGAATAGGATAATACCCTGATATATTTAGGTCTTTTGATAAGTTGAGGTTAGAAGATATGAATGTTATTAAAGGAGCAATAAAGTTAGGTCCTATTAATCTGAATCCCTACTCAACCTCAAATCTCCATCTAATTAAATGACCTATATAATATAGCTACATGAGTAAACCAGCTTGAACCACCACCACTATCAGGATGTCTGAGGATTGTAGTTCTAGCAAATAATTACATTGGCATTCTTGGGAAGATTGTCCTTGTGAGGATTGTTATTGTATAAGAATCGCATTACTAAGATGGATCTTCTGAGTTAGTAGCAGAGGGCTAAACCCAATTTAGTGTTGATTTATCAAAATATCCTTAGAGGAATAGCTGAGCACAGTCACACAATCCATTCACACTGATCTGGAATAGCCAGATGCAACATTCTAGAAAACACTGCAGGATAAGGGAATAAGAGGAATGAGGATAGGCAGAGATATTTGCTTAATGCATGCACACATACATACATACACATGCACACCCAATTCAAATGCATTAATAACAAAATATGAAGAAAATATTCTTGGTAATTCTTATTGCCAGTAACCACATGGGCACATATAATGTTTACAACTATCTTCTTCTACTAATGATTCTTTATTCTCATTGCTCTATACAAAAACCTCTATGGGTCATTGTTTTTTTATCTGCTGCAATGAGCCAAATTTTCATTCCTAAATGGTCTGGGCCATTAGTAGTTCTGTCTGAATTGAGTTGTTGTAGTTTCATATTGACATTTATCACATATTATTTTACTTAAAAACACTCTGATTCTTTAATCATGTAGATTTTTGACATACTCTACATTAATTGTGGAATACTAATCCAGTTCTCTTAGACTGATGGTCTGGATCAATAACTTAGGTATAAATCCTTTCTTGTTCTATTGATTCAGAGATTTAGGCACCCAAAATAGTCAGGAAGAGTCTTAAATATAAGTCCAAGAGAACAGTTCTTGTGTCTTTTGGTGGAAGCATTTCTCTGGAAACTGTCTCTATACTAATTAGCAGATCATAGTTAAATGAACAGTAAGGAATTATTTTTGTTAGTGGGTCACTATGGTTAATAATGAGTAGTTGTAATCCCACTTATATATTATGATTTCTTGATCCATGGATACTGTACAACTGAGAGATATTACCATGTGTTGGACATTAGTTTAAAGCACATGCAACTTTCTGGAAAACATAACCCCAGCCCTGTGAGGAATTACCACATATCACATACTCTGCTGCAACTGAGTATTCACAACAATTGAACCATTATATCAAGTCAACTGCTTCAAGATGGTAGAAGGTATGTTAAAGTTTGTGATTTCCACAAACATGTCTCTTTGCCACATTTATTTGGCAATATAGAGATTTATTTGGTCAGAACAAATGCTGCATATACTACCACATGGTGAAAAAAGTCTTCAGTAAATCCAAAGATGATAGTTTTGGCAGAAGCATTGTGCACAGAGAGCACTAATATATGCTCAAAGCAAGTAAACTATTCTAGGAAAAATAAAACATCAGCCTTCAATAATGGAAAATTTCCAGTGTTATCAACCTACTACCAAGTATCCAGTTGACTCCCTCTGGGAAATGGCATGGGTGATTAGTTTTGGTCTCTGCTACCAGCCAATTTTCACTGAGCAGTGATCATAGATAGATTGATCATGATACATGGAAATCCCTGTTGCTAAACTCATGAATAATCTCATTCCTACCACCATGGATATGGTAATTGTGAACCCATTGATTAAGACAAGATTGGCTGCTGAAAGAAGTTGACTGCTACCTATAAAACAGGCTAGAAGTTTTTTGCCATCACTTGTTCCCACCAAGATCCAATTATTCCACTGTTTAAGTTTTCCATGTGAATAGGTATTGGTTGCATCATATGATGCAGAGAGGACAGTGACTACAGATGTCTTCAAAGATATTCAGATTCCTCTTAACCTCACATTTATATCTCAAAGTATCAATCAGAGGTGTGTCTTGTGGAAAACCCCAGTGTGGGTAAATATGAATTTTTCTTGTGATTCTTATTGCTGTTTTGGTGCTGGGAATTTAACTCAGGACCTTTCCTGTGTTAGTTAATGTTCTACCAATAAGCTATATCAGCATCAATGGGTAATGGGGTCTTAAGTAGCAAATCAACTCTAAAATTCCAATCTCACTAAGCCATTTTATTCCTTCTCTTATACAAAACTAAAAGATATTACCATTTCTTATTCATTTATAATGAGTTTCGTTTTACACATGCTTAACAAAATCAAACAAATAAATTATTAAAGAAACTACTAAAGCCTTTTGAACTCCCCAAGTCAAATAATTAATTACACACTATCAACATTTGGGGCCATAAAAACAAATTTGAACTGATCTAATTCTTATTCTCTCCACCATCAACTCTCACCCTAAATATCTATCCCCACACATGGCCCCAAGATTTGTGCCTGACAAATTAGGAAACTCATGTTATCCTCCTGAAGTATATTGTACTGTCTTTTGGGTCACACTTTGGAGCTTACCTTTAGTGGCCTATTGGGACTTGAATCTAACATTAGGCCCAGAATCACAGAGGGATGTGGAGATGGATCTTAAAGAGAATCAGCATGTCTTACTGTACAACTGTCTCAAGGGAAACAATCATTCAACTGTTTATCCCCTCAGATGGAGGTGAAAATGCTGATGACACTGTACACGAGAAGCTGCTTCAACTATGTTTGGGAATGTTGCTACAATTAGAATTGGGGACATCAATTGTAGTGGGAAAAAACAGCCCCTTCCAGGGGCAAAGGAAATTCATAAAAATGTATGAGCCCAATGTTCCTAGATTTATCAAAGTGTTTCTGTTCATACCATCCCTATTTATAGGATTATATTATTTTCCAGTCAATGCTCACATTTTAATAATGAACACAACCCAGTGACTAAGAATTGAAATAGCCTCATGAATCAGTCAACAGCAGGGTAAATTCATGGATTTGATTTTCAGCAATTTGCTCTGACATATAGGAGCCAAGGCTCTCTCTCAATAAACACCTAGAAGCTTTTCCATCAATTATGCTTCAAATGAGAATTTGAATTTTTATACTCATGCTTCCTTTACTCATTTACACCAATGGCAATTGCAAAGACCAAACATCATTATACATTTCTGTTTCCCCAAAAATGCTTAAAAATATCAAATGCAGACTTATTTAATTCCTTACTGCTTGAAAGTGGTTGTCAAGGAGTACCCAATGAAGATATTTTGCCTGTATCTATAAATATTTTATGTAATGCAATATTGTACTCTCTTGACTAATGAAAATTGAGTCATGGACTTCTTCAAAACTAATCAGATTAGAGTGGTTTTCATTGCTGTACTAAAGGATCTGACCAGAACAACTTTAGAGGAGGAAAATTTATTTGAGGGCTCATGGTTTCAGAGGTCTTCGTCCATAGAAGGTAAGCTCCATTCCTCAGGGCTCCAGGTGAGGCAGAATATAATGGTGGGAGAATGTGGCAGAGGGAAGCAGCTGAATCCCAGTTATCAGGAAGCAGAGAGAGAGAGAACTCCACTTGCCAGGTACAAATATATGAAGCCATTCCCTTATTCCCACCTCCCTGAGCCACACACCACCACTTCAGTTCCACTCAGTTAACCTCTATCAGGGGATTGATTCACTGATTGGGTTAAGACTTTCACAACACAATCATTTCTTCCCAGAATCACCTTGCATTGTCTCACATGTGAGCTTCCAGGGGACATCTCACCTCCAAGCCATACAGAGTGCCAGGTCTATAAACTTCTAGAACCAATTGATAGAATTCATCTTTAAACTTTGTCCTGCTGAATCCACTCTTGGTATCAATATTAGTATTATTCAGTTTCCTCCAGAAGAAAACAACCAATAGAATATATATGGAGGGGGTTGATGGAGTGATGTTAGATTAATTACAGAATTGGTTCATATGATTATGGAAGCCAACAAGATGCCCCACCATATACTCTCTGCAAACTGCAGAACCCAAACTGACAATGTTATTATTTTTTTGGATGAAGGAGGCTTGGGAACCATGGGAAAAAATGGAGAAGCTTCAGAATCCAGGAACAACTTATAACTAGGAGCTCGGATATCACAAGCAGGAGAAAATGGGTTTCTCAACATAAGATCAGAGAGATA